>NW_024582513.1:578763-586866 GCF_018398535.1 Haplochromis burtoni
GATTCATCCTGCGGTGCTTGTTTATTCAGTTTCATGTAGCCTGCTGTCAAATGTTTCATACAGAATCCTCAGAAAAGTGCTCAAAACATATTGAAAATATAGTTAGCTTTGTGCAAATACTGATATGAATTATGAGACTAATACACTTTATGTATTACATACAACAGCATTATTTACCATTATTGAAATGTTGTGTGAAGAGTCAGAGTTAGTAACACATTAATTTGGCCCATTAAAATGCTGAAAGGGTTTCTTTTCTAACTTTCTTTAATATCTCAGTGAGCGATAAGCCAGTCCCTTTTGTGCCCATGCTCTGCCAATATGCAATAACAGACTGCTCTTTGTTGTGCATCTGTGTGCGTGTGTGTGTGCGTGCGTGTGTGTTTTGGATGCAATTAGAGACAGCCTAGGATCTGTCAACTTCAGCTATTAACAAGGCGCCAGCAATGAAAAACTGTCAAATCCTAAATTGAAAATAACAAGCCTGTTTCTGTGATCACAAAACAATGAGTTTGCCCTTTTAAAAAGGCTTCAAACAAACCCTGTACACTTTGTACCCTCACTATTATTTTAAAAAAAATACAATTACTGGAAATGCGTCAGCCCTCGGCATGTACAGCATGTTGGCAGAGCAGGTAGCTTGCAGACTTTTATCAGATTCCATTAGACGAGCAGGTTAATTAGGACCAACCGACTGCAGTGATTTTACATAAACACAGCTAATTAAACACAAATTTGATTAATCGTTTTATCAACAGCTCTCATACCCTTGTTTTATTCTCGCGTACTAACAACCCAATGTGCTTAAAGTATTAGCATAAAAAGTACTTGTTCTGCTGGGGTTTGTTAACCGTCCTCCAAGTACAGGATTTTCTGTACTGCACAAATATGGCTCTTTTTCTGTTGTTTCATATTGCATACACACATTTACATGTTGTTAAATGTTGTGTAATTTGAGGAGTTATTTGAATAAGAGAAATAAAAACGAAAGAACATCTCAAATGTAACTAGAGCCTTTAAACTTTTTTTATATAACTGCTTAAAAAAAGTTTGGAGCCGCTGCTCTTTAATTCTTGGACATTTCTTACTTTGTGATATTTTCTTGAAAACATCAAGTTTTTCTTATTTCAATTTTAATTAAATGCTCTATCTCACAGTTATAAATAATTTTAAGAAATCCTGGAGAAATCCTTTTGGTTTGGTCCATTTTGGCCAAACCTGACCTCTGAAATCCATCTAACCCTGCCAACCAGACCAATCACATCCAATCTCCTTGGCAGATGTGAAAATAGGATCTTTTATCAATCTTTAATGTTGCCTTTGAAGCACCGAATGGGCTTAATTTAGAAGATTAGGCAGAATTCCTAATTGAAACTTTAAAAGCTGTGGTGTCTTTTGTTCTTGCTGTGAAACAACATGCTAACATCACTGGTGTGCTTTGAGTGTTTTCCTTTTTTTCTCTGTAGCTGAGTGAAAATGCCACTAACCAGCCTGCACTTTACAGCATGTGACAGAAAAGTAATCAGAGTGATAGAGACTTCCACCATGACAAAACTGGGTCATTGTAACACCCACCCCCTTCACCACAGGCAAGGCTGAAAGAGGAAAAAAAGATGAGGATGTCATCACCAGACTCTGTGCGTGGATATAAGCATGGGGACGCTGGAGCGCGGTTTGCTTTCTCTATGGGTTGGTAACTGTGTTGTGGTGGGACCGAAGGCATCCCCAGATCACTTTGACGTGTCCCTTCCTTCCCCGTAGTCTGTGGTTTATAGTGTCACGTTATAATCTGCCTCCCTGTATTTTATCTCTACCCTCTTTTTTTTCTGTCAGCCGGTGTCGTCCCGAGCTATCTGTTCCTCCCAGCACCCACTTTAACTTGTTAGTCTCCCATTGTGCTGAGAGACTTTTGAATGTTGCTTCACAGTTGTAAGCTTAAAAAAGAAAATCCACTCTCAACAATCACTCTCTAAAAACAGCTCTATGTAATTTACCAGGTGGATTGATGGTCTTCTAGTTTGCTAGATCTGCTAATATAAAAAGATCAGTATAGGGAGTGCCTTTATGCTTTTAGGCTGAGGGTTAAATTGAAAGAAGCAAACACCGAGGGTCAGTCGGTGAAACCCAGCCACTGCAAGTGCCTGGTTAGCAGCAGTCAGTGTGATCAAATACCGAAAATTAAAATTACAGCTAGGAAGGCGTCTGAGATGACAACATTCAAAAGGTGGTTAGAAGTTAATATAATGCTGTGAGGTTTATTTTACTACAAAAAGGTTCATTTCTAAACCATCTTAGTTTGTGATTCATTTTTGAAGTATTAAAGTATTAAAGTAGATGAGTATCTAAAAGCTTAGCCTAAAGGTGTTCTACACATGAACAGTGCTAATAAAAAGCTGTGGAGGGGCAGAATGACAAATTAAACATTTATTTAGGTCTTTTATCAAAAAAATGCTAAAAACAATGAGAGCCCCAGTGACACAGGCCTAGAGACTGGTCAGCAACCGCCTGGCAACCACTGGTCGACTTCTCCAACTGGTCGGCAAATGGTTGCTGGTAGGTGAAACGAGGTGTACAGGGTTGCATTAGAAACCTCCTTAAGATTGCATCATTGCTCATTTGCACAATCGCCATGGACACCCATAGAGGGCACCAACTTATCTGCAGTCACTAACTTCTGGCTGTGTGGTAGTGAAACAGAAAAGTGTGGCACATAATGGAAATGGATACTGTTTCCCTTCAAAGTAAAAGTTGAAAGGTTCTGTTTGTAGTAGCAAGGCCCAACTTTAACTTTGAAGAAGATTTGCATTGTTTCAGTGCCACTGGGCAACCAGTTGGTGAATGTTTGCAGACAAGTCAACATCTTCCATGTAAATGTTTAGCAACCAAGGAGGTTTTTGGTGTAGCAGATTTCATCTGGCAACTGTCAACAAACCAACCGGACAGAAAATACACATTTTTCTTAACTAACGTCAGTTGCCAGGGCTCTGGGCTTGTGAGACTGATGCATACAGAAAAGGCTTAGGTCCAGAAATCAATTTTCAGTGACTGAAATCAGTTGCCCCTTTCACACTTTACCAGTTTATACCAAACTTTCAATCCCAAAGCATTAAACATTAAACAAGCAGACATTAAAACAGCCTCCCACGGCTATAAGGTTAACCAGGCTGTACACCTTTTATGGCTGAAGTAAAGGCAGGAGTTAACGAATAGTTTTTATTTTCTTTGTCAGAGAAAACTGTGTTTAGAGCTCAACGCGAACATTAGCATCCTAATATCCTCCCAGCTGACCAGCCCTGGCACCAGTGCAACCATGTCTGCTAGTGTGGCAAAAAGGAAATTAAAGCAGTCCATCAACCAAACAACTCACGGCACAGTGAACATCACAGACAGAGTATACGTGCCAATGGGTGGATTTCACCTGAACGACAATAATATGTCATTTTAACCTTTCAAAGCAGACCTAGTTTATAATGAATGTACCAAAAAAAAGTAAAAATTTCAACTCTGACATTGTGAAGTAACTGCAGCGACCTGTTATTAGAAGCATTACTCATTCAGACAGTTTAATGCTATAGAGACACTTCAATGTGTGTTTTATTATTACACTGACTTCATCTCTTTTTGCTGCGTCATGATGTGAAAACTTTCTCTCCAGCTGAGCCGTGTTGTTGTCTACGTGGTGACCTTCTGTTTATACCATGGCCTGGACAAATGCTTGTTTTTAATTGGCCCAAAGGATGTGGTTAAATTAGTTGCTACCAAAGACAGGGTGAACGGCCTAATGGCTGTGGGCAGGAAGTCTTTCATCTCAGATAATCACAAAGTGAAGAATCTCACTGAGCCATTAGCTAACTGTGAGTCACTAGGATGTTCCGCAGTGAAAATGCACTGCAGAGACGGAAATACAAAAAGACATTTTGTGCCGAATTCAACAGATTGAAAAACGTTAAGTGCCCAAATAAGCTTGGCATCCACATACATATTTCAGCATACAAACAAAATAAAGGCTACATAATGTTAACATCCAGAACATACTATGTTCAGCAGTATATTCAGCTGCTTTTAACATGGTCTGTTATTTCATGTTCACACATCTTGTTGGGGACCTCTCAGAGGGATGAAGGTTACTGAAGCTTGTTTGATGCAGCTTTTGCAACAGAGCTGCTAAGAAGCCTCACTGCTATCAGGATTAGCTAGGATTATTTGCTGCTAACAGCAAACAGGTACACACTCTTGAACCTTTGGATTCAGAATCTCACAGTTGAATGCCAACAGGATTACCCGGGAGCAGTTTCAAACTGAATGTCAGATTCCTATAAATACAGATGAAGGTTAAAGCGTCTGTCCACTGGCCCTGGTATAAGCAGACTGAGATTGTGCAGTGCATGTTTAAATGGATTCCTTAAAAGTCATTACTCCTGTGATATCCATTCACCTTAAACATGCACCTCTATGGGTCTTCACTTCATAGAATTTCTCTTTCATTTGCAGCAAGTATGAAGAGAAATACCACCAAGTTAATAAAGGTCAAAACAGAGATTGTTGGTCGGTTGTTTTGTATTTACTCTTGGCATGGTTTGTCACGAGGAAGACACCTTTACAGGTGACTTACAAAAATATACAAAACCTAAAAATCTGTTGATGTTGTGAAAATAGTTGTCATTATTGTTGAGGATTTGGAGCTTTACATTTCACAAATAATTTTGCTCTTCAAAAAAACCCACTGAAAGCTGTAATTACAAAAAATCTTTCATTTGCATCTGTGTACATCATACAACTCAGGAGCTGCAAGGCAATGTTCATAATCTTTTATGAGCACGTGCTGTTTGCATCTAAACTGAAGGAATGTAAAGTGTGCCCCTCATTTCCAGTGTATATGTGAACTAAGACTAAATCCCTGACTATTTTCTCTATCTCTCTTTTTCCCCTTTCACTGGACAGCTTTGCATAAACCCAGATGCCTCCCCTCCCTCTTGACGAACGCATAGTGGTCATTCAGCGCCCCAAAAATTTAGCCCTTTGCGAGGCTTCCCCACAGACTATCCCGCAGCACTCCTCTCATCTCACAGCCTCCTCCAATGGACAAGTCGCTCAACCTGCTCATCTCCATCCTTCTCAGTCCCAATTTTATTCACCCACCTGTAAATCTCTGACTCTGGAATGCAAGCGCAGGTCCTCTCGTGTGCAGAAATTCAAGGGCGACCAACCTGTCCTCCCGGCGGCCGTCAGACACATCCCTAGCCACTGCCACAGCAATGGCACGGTAACTCTCGGCCCGCGTCTGCCCTCACACACGCATACTATTGATATCAGAGTGACATTGGACAAAGGAGGAAGAGGTGGTGGAGGAGGAGGAGGATTCAGCAACTCATTAGGGCGTAGCGGGAGTATAAAAAGTGGCAGAGGGAAATGTGTCTCTTCAGGGTTCGAACAAGGACAGTGTGAGAGAAAAACCGGAACTGCAGGGAGGCCAGGTGGCGTCGAACACAGGCCACAGCGAATTCGTCAGCTGTCATCAGCCCCTGGTGGGGTCCTACAGTTTGTCCCCGCCCAGGCGCAGCAGCATAAGTTTAGGAGTGAAAAGGAGAAGGAAAACACTGGTTTTCTTAACAGATGTGACCACGAGTTTTCCTCTATAGGTCACAGGACAAGCACCAAACTGGGACCGGTCCATCAAAGCCTAAATAGTCACAGTCTGACCCACCACCACAACTCTGTCCCTTTGCCCCATGCTGCCATCCTAAACTCCACCTACCCCCCATCTCCTTCCTCCCAACCCACCTATGTCGCAGCCTCTCTTCAGCAACGTAGACAGCCTCACCCAGCCTCTCAACCCAGGGATCACCGCCCTCACCTTCTTCATGGTTTACCCCTCTCTCCTTGCTCCTCCCACGCTGGAGGGTTCCCCAGCCCTGACCACACCTGCACCATCGACTGCGCGCACCCATTCAGTTGTGGCTGCTGGAGGTTGGTAAAATGCAGAGGGTGTAAAGGGCACTCGGCTAGCTTTCAAGGAGGTGGTGGAAGCACTTCCACCTCATTTTCCTGTGGTCACAATGTTGGAGCAGTAAAGAGAGGAGGTAAAGAAATGGGCCTGAGAAATCTGGGTGGGTGTCTCTCCAACGCCTCCACCTCTAACACCTCATCTTCTAACAGCACTGCTTCTGAGTGTCGCGCGGGCCTGTTCAAACCTCTCCGCTGTGCCTCCTGCTCTGGTGAGGCTGGAAACTTTGAGAGTCCTGCTATTCTTCGCAAAAAACTTGTAGGAGGATGTCTTCCCTGCACCCCGCTGTCCTCTTCTGCCCCTCTGCGGGCAATACAGAGCTGCGTCACAGGCTGCAACCCCAAAGCTTCCCAAACGGGCAGTTCCACCTGCAGCTACTGCAGCAGCGACCCCATAGTGGTCACATACAACCCTCGCAGAGGCAAACCCCCAGGAAGAAGCATTCCAGCAGCTCATCCGATGTCTGTGTATCAAGCCGATGATGACGACTACAGCGTGCGCACCATCTGGCCCGAAGAATTGGCCAAGAAGATGACCCACTCTAAAGCTCAAAAAAATCACTGTGCTGGGGGAGGTGTAGGAGTCGCGAAAACCTGTGCGAGTCAGACCCAGAATGGCAGTAATGGAACAGGGCTCGTTCTCCTGGACTGTCAAAACCTCAAGGAGTACGCACAGACGCAGCTCACAGACAACGCTGGACGGAGGCGGCTTCAGCAGGGCAAAATGGCAGCCCTCGATTTTATGGGCTGCAGGTCAGGACCGGAGTACGACGATGGTCGGAGCTCGCTGAAGAGGCTTTTGAATAAAGCCGAGGATGCGGGAATGAGCGATGGGCCTGACCATGACGAAGATGCAGCATATCCCTCCTCCCCCTCTCCCCGCTCTGCCTCCCCACCGTCACCTGTGTCCTTTTCCCCTCCACCATCCGCCCCCACTACGCTAATCAAACCCAAGCCTTGGCAGAGAGACAGGGAGGGAGGACACACTCTGTCGTCGGCTCAGTCACTTCACCTGGCCTTGAACTCCCTGAACAGAGAGCAAGATGAGGAGAACAACAGAAGTAAGAACAGCTTAAAATCCAATTGTGCTGAGGCCATTGCGGTCAGTGATGTAAACCTGGGTCATAATAGCTGGTGTCAGCTTGTTTTGATCACAGCTGTTGATCAAAAATCTTTTGGTTAGCTTCATTTTATGACAGTGTTAATGTTCTAGTGCAACCTGCTTTTATAATCTACCAATAATGCACACAGAATAATATGACCCACTTTTGCATCAGGGACAGAATTGCAGATTCACTTTAGTTTTTGTCGTTGCATTGTATTGATTTTTTAAGTATTCTCTTGATTTGGTGCTTTGTTGTAGCAGCTACTTGTTAACTCGCAGTTAACACCACCTCTCGACACTATCATTTCCCAGTGCGCCTCTCTCTGCCGCTCTCCTCTTCCTTGCCGGCTTCTCTTTCCGATGAGTCTGTGATGACTCCTGATGCGGAGAACGCTGTGGTCAGTGCCATCCTGCCCTTCCTGTATCTGGGAAATGAGAGAGATGCTCAGGACCTGGACCTGCTCCTACGCCTCAACATCGGCTACGTGGTCAACGTGACCACACACCTGCCTCTCTACCACGTCAGCTCTGGACTGCGCTACAAAAGGATCCCAGCCACTGACAACAGCAAGCAAAACCTTCGACAGTACTTCGAGGAGGTTTTTGAGTTTATTGGTGAGTGCTCCACCTCTTGTACATTGATGTGTGCAGTGTTGGGCACTGTGGTGGGATTACTTTATTAGGTAATAAGTAGGGGTGCAACGATACTCGTATCGATATTGAACCGTTCGATACAGTGCTTTCGGTTCTGTACGCATATGTATCAAACAATACAAAATAAATTTGTAATTTATTTTATCAACTTTCCTTCTGACGATGCTGTCTGTGTTGAGCGCTCAGTGGATCTGTGCTTGACAGTGCAGCCTAGGCGGAGTAGTCGAACGCAGATTCACTGAGCGCAGGGCAAGCTAGCGAGACAGAAGTTAAGCTCTCCTTGCAACATGGCAAATTGAACCTCCCCCACCCTCATTCAGATCTGGCGTTTGGAACTATTT
>NW_024582513.1:595337-601477 GCF_018398535.1 Haplochromis burtoni
TTACCACAAAACGGAAAAGTTATGACAAATCAGACTATAAGGCAAAAAGAAAGTGCAGCTTTATGGTTTCATGGACAAAAGAATTTCTGTGGCTGCAATATGACAAGCGAAATAACCAGGGTGCACATAAGTGGTCCGCAGGTGCGCATTCGCTGTCAAAATAAAAAACGGGCACAAGATAAGAAGTTGCAACGCGTGTTTGCATACATAAGATTTTCAGGAGGAGGACAGACCTTTGTTTAGAACTCTTAAAGATGTCAAAGAAGCTCCTTTAAGCAATTACTGTGATGTTCCTCCACCTCCAAACAAATGTCAGGAGTCCGAACCACAAAAGAAGCACGTATTCTCGGAAAAGTAGTTGCAGGAGGTGAGCTGGCTTCAAACAAATGATGAACGTACAGAGATGTGGTGCGGAATGTGCCGTGAAAATTTAATAAATGACAAATTAAAAAGGCATGAGCATTTTTTTTTTGTATCGAAAAAATATCGAACCATGACACCAAAGTATCGAACCGAACCGTGAATTTTGTGTATTGTTGCACCCCTAGTAATAAGGGGTTAAAAGTTCTACTTTAGTAATTACTAGTGCTGTCAGCGTTAATCTCGCTAAAATGATGTTAACACCATAACCACATTAATGCGGCAAATCTCCTTTAGCCAGTTAACGTGAATCGCCCCGTGCGAGGGCTACACGGTGTCAACGTGTTAGCGCGGTTTGGCGTTAACGTCATTTTAATGAGATTAACGCTGACACCACTAGTAATTAAATTTTAAATACTAATCCAAATAATGGGAGGCTTAGCTTGTTTGTGGACCTACCAGCATTTATATAGAAGCTTGATATCAGTTTCTGCATTACGTAGAGACAGACGTAGTACATGCTATCTTAGCTGTCTTTCAGATGTAAAAAGGGCTTTTACCAAAAATGTCAGCTTAGGTGCTAACTAGTAGCTGTGTCAGCACTGAAATGGTAAACCTACTGCCAAGAATTAGCGATTTTGTTGTGAGTGGAAGCTAGCATGCTAACATCAGAGCAATGCTAATTTTTAACTGTGCTAATTTATGTGTTATGTACAGAATGCATTGCATTTGGGCATGAAGCAGCATCAAATTACTTCATTAACCAAGAAACATTATTGAGAAGCAAATCTAGACAAAAAATGTCAATCTGGGGAAAATCTAAAAACCACGATATGATTATGACACAGATGACCAGAGTGGGCATCTATAACCAATATTTCCCCGAGTCATGCCCTCTCTTCTAATATTGTTTTGAATAAGCACATGTGTGTGCAGGCACCCACATAGCATCTTAAATACACTGATCAGTCACCTTATTAGGTGAACCTTGCTGGGACCCCGTTTGCCTTAGAACGATCCAGAACTTTAAACAATGCTCAGTTGGTACTAAGGGGGCCAAGCGTGCCAAGAATTTACCCCCCACACCATTACGACACCACCAGCAACATGAACTATCGATAAAATGTAGCATAACACTTCAGCAATCTTCTTTTGGCTTATTTTGATGAGCCCATGTGGATTGTAGCTCCAGTTGGCATCTGGTGTGGTCTTCTGCCATGTGATTATTGTGTTAACAAGCATTTAGCAAGGCGGTGATAATGCTGTTTTATTAAGAAACTTTATTTGAAAGAGAGAGAGGCCAAAGAAGACGTAGAAGTCTGGAAGAAGAAAAATTCTAATTTTTAAAATAAAATTTTGTGTCCTAGTCAGCAAACCTTTTAGAGTGTTTTAGTAGATTTCACTGTTGATTCCATAAATGTCGTTTTTATGTACTAGGAACAATGAAATTAAAACTAATTAAGGTAATACATCAATTTGTCCAAATAAGTGCCTGAATGACTTCCAAGTGGCATACTTCTAGGAGGACACTGGTCTGAACTGGTGAACTCATTTGTACTAGCATTTCAACTGTCACGGTCCCACTGCTCTTCAAATACAAAAACAAGCCTCTGTCTCATTACTGCGACAGCTAGTGAGCTCAATTAGTGATGCATGGTATGCAGGTAGGACCCGCAGTTGGTCTTGTTGATAAAAGGATAGTGTAGCAAAATTAAGGTTAACAAGCTTCCCCTTATATAGGAATGACATCGAGCATATGTTTATTAAGACGTCGAGCAGATAGCTGTTACTGTCACTTTTATTTTTCAATGATGAGCTAATGTTCAAACAGTGGTTACTCAGTGTCAGAGTGTTTGTGGGATGCTTTATTACTCCTTGCTGTGACTTCAGCTGAAGTCAGTAGTCTGCGATAACTGTTGCCTGGTAACCTGATTTTTCTTTTTGTACTGAAAGAGAGAGGAAAGGCAGTGACTTGCAATGTGATTGTTAGTTCCTTTGTTTCCTTTAAAAGCTATTGTGTTAGTGTCTATAGTGTCTGTGAAGTGAATTGCTGACTCTGTGCCATGCACTCTGTGATTCACCTACAAGTTTATTTAATAGCTGGTAAAACTTTTTCTTTAAAGTTACAAATGAAATGAATTATTAAAAGCAAGTGCTGATGATGTACATGTTGCTAAATGTGTGTTACTTGTGTTTAGAAAAAAACTGATGCAGTGTTAGGTCATTTTTTTTACTTCTTGAATGAAAACTGAGCTCATCCGTTTTGTTGCTCTCATCCACAGAGGAGGCATATCAGAGTGGACAGGGAGTGCTGGTACACTGCCAGGCAGGCGTGTCCCGTTCTGCAACCATTGTCATCGCCTACCTTATGAAGCACACCCTCATGACAATGACAGATGCCTACAAATACGTGCGGAGCCGCCGTCCTGTGGTGTCGCCGAATCTCAACTTCATGGGCCAGCTTTTGGAGTTCGAGAGGGACCTCAACTCTGGGGTGACTCCTCGCATCTTGATGCCTAAGCTTAACGGTGTCGAGACTCAGGTGTGAGAAAGGTCAGGGGTCGCGAGTGTATGGAGGGAGTTAGCGCAGGTGAAAGAGAGAGCAGGACTGAAGTGGCATTGATGAGGCATGAAGGGAGGACTGGAAAATGCTGTTGTGTTTGGCAGTTAGTGCACTTTTCATACTGTGAGACAAAAGACTGGGCGGTTCAGTTGTTTAAGTAGTCGTTCTTAGACAACTTGATCTCCATCCAGCGTCTTGTTTTTAAGATAATGTGCCAATATTTTGTATATATCTAACATCACTCAGATATCTCAACACGTTTTTCTTTTTCGTCTAATGCCTCTTCCTTTCCATTCCCATTGTTTACAGTCACAGTAACACATTGGAAGATACTGACTCTGTTGCCATGAATCATAAATGCATGCAGAAATGGAAAGGAGGGACTTTAATACTGCTTCCACTGAACCGCTTGGATGCTTCCACCATATGTAGCAACACAGAGGTCATTTCGATGCACTTTATTTCCCGTGCGTTTGTTTTAGTATCACCAACTGAATTGTCACAAAGATGAGAAGAATTTGTCATGCAGACCTCAGACAGTGTTTTTGGTTCATATTAACTTTTTTGTTTTGTTTTGTTGTTTTTTACTAATTTAAACACTGTACAATAGAGCATTATGGAGCCAGGAGGGAAACGTATCACAAAACGTGACAAACAGAGCTTGACGCTGGTAATGGCAGTTTTTATTTGAGTGAAGCAGCCTGTGTAGTAGAAAAGAATAGCAGTGCAGTATTGAACATTACACTTATTATGCAGGTTAATACACTAAAAGAAGCTTGTAATGAAAGTGGGAATGAGAGCGCAACACCTTTTTTTACACTCTATGATTTCAAAAAATATTTAAAGGTTTTTCTGCTACGATGACACTGTGCAGTGTGCGTTGTTTCTTTTGTGGTTACTTTATAAGAGAGACGTTTTTTTTTAAGCATGAATTTGTCCTGTTAGGGGGCGTGGCCCAATATTTTTTCAAATTAAAGAGCACACAATAGTTTGATATAACATTAACATTTGTTTAATGTTAGCGTAGCCTATCTGGTTGGAAACTGTGAGCTAAATTGTTTCATTTCTGTGTTTGTGGGGAATTTGTGTTGTTTTTGTTTTTCTAAACAGCAATGCGAAAAATAGATGCTTTTATTTTGTACCGTTTTTTAATTGCGACCTAGGCGTCGTTTCATAAATGGGATCGCCAGAACGGGGCTGAAGTTCTTTTTTTCATGAATTTTACTACTTTACAAGTCCTCGAGACAAATATACTTTAATATTTTCATACCTTTGTGAACCAGTTGGAGGTTTTTAGCTGATGCTAATGTTGTTAGCCCCTGTTCTTTCGCCTTGCTTTCCATACTGAATTTCTTCCTCATGCGCGTCATGACTATGCATTCTCTTTCATTATGAAGGCTTTGGTTTGATTAGAAAAGGGCATTTGTTTCACTGTGAATTAGTCCAAATGTAAATCCTATTCAGGTTTAAGGTGTAACATACTAAAACAATGAGACTTGCGTTTGAAAACGATCTCATTGCAAAGTATAGTTACCTGACTTCCCCTTAAGTTGCTTACAAACTAGTTGCTAATAAAAGTGGTTGCCTAATAAATAAACCTCTAGGCAACCACTTTGAATCACAAGGAAATTGCACCCAACTGACTGCAACTGTTTAGAGACAGGTTGCCTCCCGCCAGGCAGCCTGTCTCTAAACAGTTGCAGTCCAGTTTGAACTGACTGCTGCAATCACTCTCAGTCACATTGATTGCCATCATGTTGCATTCAATTATAGTCAGTCTGCGTCGATGAGAGAAACCTGTCTGTGATGCATCTCTTTGCAATAGGACTCGAATCAACTTGTTTGTCTGCTGGTTGGATTCTGGCCGTTTTCCTACAGAAAAGCAACAGTGCTGAATTCCTGTATCATTTTGCAGTAAAATTGCTGTTCCTGCAGCAGCTATGTCACTATTTCAGAATAAATAGATCTATTTCAGAGGTTCTGACTGAACTCTGAATGGACGTCGTCTATGGTTATGTCGAGACTGCAGCAGGCTTTGACTTCTTACTGATTTTTTACAGTTACTCATGTATTATCACAAACAGACTGCATGCCGATACCAGACCGATAGCAGACTACCTCTGTCTCACTGCTTCTTCACATTGGGCCAAAGTCATTTTAAAGACGGCTGACTGCGAGTGGTTGCATATCGGGTTGTCGTTTCCAGAGCAACAATTTCAAAGACAAGATCGCAAATTCATTGCACATGGTTGCAGTAATTTGGGTCGTGCAGTGGTGGTCTGTCTGTAGCATTAATGTGAGGCTTTAAATGAGGCATAACTCATCTGTGAACTGATTAGAGCTGCTGTTTTGAAATCTGCTAAGGTAGAAAATTAGTTTATACATTTTCTAGTCTGATATCATATGTGACATACAGTATGTGGAGTACTCTTCCCAGCCTCAGTTTAACAGGCACAGAAATAAAGACTCAGTCCGTCAAAGAAAGGTCTACAAATAGGGGACATTTGTGCTTGTTTTCCATTAATCCAACCATTCTGTTTATCCTGAATCGCAGGGGGGCTGTAGCCTCCCAGCTGTCGTAGGCCGTGCTCTCGCCTCTTAGTCCTTTAAAGACAGAAGAAAGAAGTGGTAGTGCAGACTTGCCAATGACTGTAAAGTTCAAGGATTTGGAACATGTTTCTTAATAATCTCATAGCTGACCACAATGTGACAATATGTCAGGTTACAGGTGGAAGCTACGACCCAAATAAATCCAGATTTGCAGACAAATTCACAAAATTCAAAGCTTTTAAATTAATTTTACAATATGTTAACCAAATCCTAGTTGTTGCTTCTTCCATATTTTTTTAACTAGTAATTTAAAAAAATCCCCTGATACAATTTTCTAAAACCAAAATGCCTTCAGGTTAAGCAGTTTGAATAAGACTTTAAGAAGTTATCCTGAAACTTTTTTGGATTTAAGTGACTTTAAGAAAAGGTCTATATTTTTCTACCGTCTTCATCATGTTGGAGTGTACCCACGTACGCCCGTTGTTGTTGTTTTTCTGTTTTTTACATGACTCTTTGTTTTGTATACGAAAGACCGTCTGTACGGAATGACATCTTCCTACTCTGCTGTGATAATGTGGATCGGATCTTCTTTGAGTTGCAATGCATCCACTGTTATCAGACCTCTGTAAACTTGGGAGTGGGTGGGTGGGGTTTTTTTTTTTTTTTT
>NW_024582513.1:601497-623369 GCF_018398535.1 Haplochromis burtoni
GGGGGGGGGGTCAACTCGCCGTATTCCTGTTTTTACCTCTCGCCTTTATTTCAGCTGGAGAAACATCAACCAAACGTGCAGTTCGCTCCTCCTGTCTCTCCAGCTCAGCTCGCAGTTAGGAGAAGGGGTAACGTTTGAAGAGGGCCTCTTACTATTGCTCCTTTTATACAGACTTTATATGCAAAGTGGCTGCCGAAGCAATTTCTTTGAATTCTACACTGTATGGACTTGCTGTGCAGTCGAGTCGTTGCTGACCTCAGATGTTTGTACTCGAGAGACAAATCGAAAGGAAGTTTCTCTTTAATTGTCATGAACTGAAGGGCCAGTGTCTCTGTGAGTGTCCGTATGTGCGTACAGTTTTTTCTTCTTTTTTTTTTTTTGTTCTCTTTTTTTGCACTTGAAAAGAGGAAAGTTGTTACTGTGTGTAAACCAGTGCATTGCTTATTTGTGGGAACTGGATTAACCTGGTTTGTATTTTACTGCTTCTTTTTAGATATTGTGTTACTCCCTGTACCAAATACTGAGTTTAAGGATATTGATTCATTGGTGTGATGATGATGATGATGATGATGATGATGGGGTAACTCAAGAGAAAAAGTAGACCACCCCGTTCCTAAAGGGGGTAAGAACTCTTCAGGTTTGCCTATCAGAGTAATGCTGTGCTGATTCGCTGTCCTTCTTCCTCCAGAGACCTAAAAAAAACCTCATGTTATCGAACCTGTGATGCTCTTCTGTGCCCCCCTTCCCACCCTTTTCATAATGGATTGTTAATCTTAAGCAAATGTAATATTTTCATATTGTAATAACTGGTCCTCGTATTTAGAAAACATTTTTACCTTCATGTACCGACTATACTCTTCATAATTCTTTGAGGTGCACTGTGACAAATACAATGCTGCTATATCACAAAGACTATTATTCTGCACGTCACATTTAGCCGATGCCAGAAGCTAAAGGTGACAGATACAAAGTGGGCTCGAATACAGAGGCCCTGCTTCCATTGTTTGAATTCAATCCAGGCTTCTTTGTGCTGCCTCGGTGCGGTGTATTAATCTCAAAGCGACTTTGTGCACAACTGTAGGATCTGTAGCTGTCCTGTTGGTCTTCCTTTACAAGCATGACTGGATGGAAAGAAAGAGTCAAATGTAGCAGTTTCTAAAAGCTCATCTCATTCCTGACAGTGGTTAAAAAGTCTGTGATGTCTTTTTCTGCAGATTAAATCTATTCCAAACACAGAAGAAACAATTTTTGGGTGAATTCTAATTAGCTGATTATTGCTAACCGATTTTGAACCATCGTGAGGTTTTTTTTCAGCAGGTGATGGTGCAGATGTGGAAGCAGTTCTGCTTCAGTGTTCTTTGCAAATAAGCCCACATTTTGACTTGTTTGAGAGGCAGTTGTTACGTAGCATTACTAGCAGAAGGTATGGAAGAAAATCCTGGCAGACAAAAACTGGGGGACAGCATCTAACAACCATTGGGGAATTTTGCAGCAGTTGCACCTACAGCCACTAAATTCAGTGGTTTCAGTTTTGTGTTGCCATTGTTGTAACAAGCACATTTTTATTAAATAGAGTCAAACTAACTACTGAATGAATTGCCATGAAATTACATTTTAAGTCTTCATCAGTAGATGACGAGTTATTAAAACATTGCTGCCTGTGAGCTTCAGCTGTGCTTTGATGTTCATCGCCAGCTAAACTTCATCATGCATGCTCACAGTAACAGTAGTTAGCACAGTGATCTTTAACTGTTTTTTATACACACATGTGAGTCCAGATGCGCTATCAATGCTAAGAAGTTGGCACCAGACATGCTGGCTCCAAAGCTACTGGACAGCTACTGATGGACTACCGATGTTAGTAATTATGAGAGAAGTAAACACAAGAAACGTACCAATGGTTTGCAGATGCAGCCCACAGATACTGTCTCCCATGATTTTCTTCAGATGGAAATCAGTAAAAGTCATCTACGTAAGACTTTGGAACATTTTATTCCCGAAATGTGGGCTTGTTCTCAGAAAGCCGAAATATCTCTGCACCAGCACTGGCTTCAGTACAGCGTCAGTGGTAAATGATAGCCCAAACCAGCACTGTTGTCATGGTGCAGTGCTGTTCTAGACATAATACGAACTTTTGGGGGGGGGGTGTTTTGTTTTTAAGTGCATTACAGAAATGTGGTATGCCTCAAAACAGAAGTGTATTGCGCATAAGGGGCAACCAATCTTCATAGTTTTAGCTGCTAGAGTTTCTGCGGATTTTTTTTTATCTCCATGAGATCAAGAACAAGTTGCCCAAAGTGATTTTTTGTTGGGTTTTTTTTGTTGTTTTATTTTGTTTATTGGTCGACAAGTTGAAGCCTGAGCTATAATAATGCCTAAGGAAAAAGTTCCTTCAACTGAAGAAAAACTCTTTACCTGACTTTCACATTCAGGCATTTTGCCTAAATATATTTAGACCTGGTTTCATTTCTATCTGTGTAAAACAGAATATATTCTTAGCATAAACATGCTTTGAGTCTTATAAACTCTGAGAATATTGAGTAGACCTCAGAAATAGTCCAAAACAATACATCCAAAAATTATAGTGTAGCACAAAATAATATGCAAAAAAAACTAGTGGTGTTATTCTTAAATATTCTTCAGAGAATCTGTAACTAGCAAATCAGCCAGTGTCAGCCTTCTGATATATATCTCTGATGTACACCGGCCTTCATTGAGGCTTCCGGGACCTGCCAGAGAGAAATGAAGTTTGGAAGCTTAAAGTTTTGAAATGTAAATGATGAAAAAAGTGATGTGGGTTCAAATTCTTATCCAGGCAGGAGTCTTGTGCAACACAAAAGCACACCAGCTGCAAATAAGGTTCTTTGTGGAAATGCTGTCTGGACAGTGGCTGCTAACAAACTCGTTCATTCATGTACTTTCTCTTCCATTTCTTACATGTTTGATTAGCAGCAGCTCTGATTACATGGGTTCCTGTGTTGGTGACATGACTGAAGATTTCCCATCAAGTGATTAAACTGCTGTCTTGTCTCTCTTTTGTTGGTTATAGCTGCATATGATAATGTTACCATAATAGCATCCCTAAAGTGTGTGGTGCAAAACCTGATGGCTGGATTGTGAAGTTGTTCTCCGTGTTTATTTCTAGTAACCACACTGGAACTGGCTCTTTTAATAAAGAAATTCTGAGAAATGATTATGTCTGGGAGTGTGTGTTGTACATTTAAAAAAAAAAAAAGAAAAAAAAACTGTAAACGCTCTGAGAACACAAACATCCAGTGCACTGTGATAGGCTGATGTGCGCCCTCTTGACCGATCACCAGCACTCTCTGAATGGAGTCAGTAGTGTCTGTTTGGAAAGTATTGAACGCTTAGGTTTCCGTCAATACAAATGACCAATTGCAATTGATGATTCTTATGATCACCCCACCCAGATCTGCTTTGCTCATCATTATATAAAACTGGTTTGGGATTCACAGCACTGCGATGGAGCACCCCGGGGCAGATCGATCAGAGACAGAGAGGTTAAAACCAACTCAGCATCTGCCTGGTAATAACCGCTTCAAATAAAAGCAATACTGCATCAACTATATGTAACTGTGGGAACCACATCACAATGAACCTTTTCCTTGTGCATCAGTCCATACTGAAATACAGTACCTTGCAAAATGTAGGCACCTAACATGTCTAGATCAATTTGTGAATTTTGTAGTCACAAATATCCATGAATTCATTTATTGAGGCTAGTCGCATGAAGTCACCTGACTTCCTGCACACATTGCTAGAACGTTGTCAGCCATATTGGATGTGACACAACCACCATTTCCTAGGGAAAAATATGTCTTCCCCAGCTGGTTGGCAGAGGTTTGGGACTGGACCAGTGATCACTTTGGTTGCTAGCCAGTTGCTATGGTTGCCTGTAACTTTTCATGTTTATCTGCAAATACTTGCTACTAACTATACTAACTACTATTTGGGCAGTAGAAAAACATAAATGGAGACTGTTCACCTTCAAAGTAAAAGTTGCAACTCAGCATTGCAGCTGACATGTTTCAAAAGTCACAACTTCTGCTTTGAAGGTGAACCTTGTGTTGCAGTTTTCATGGTTTCACGACAGATTGGAGAGTCCTGGACAGTGTTCGTAGACAAGTCTGTCACTTCACTGCAATTTGATTTATACAGCGCCAAATCAAAACACTAAACTCAAAGTGTTTTATCTTTTTAGGTAAGTACCCTACAATAATACAGAGAAAATCTCAAGCAAAAGTGAGAAGGAAAAACTCCCTTTTGACACAAAGAAATCTCGATCAGAATCAGGCGTGCATCTGCTGGAGAGGCATGCATCTGCTGCGACTGGTTCGGGGAGAGAGCAAAAGGAGAGAGCAGAGGGGTTCTGTTCAAACTATGACCATACAATGTGCTAGTGACCAAAGGAGCCACGAGGAGGTTTTTGCCAACCGGTTAGGGATTAAGCATGTTTCCATAGCAACGGGTGGTTGCCAGGGGGTCACCGACAAGATGTAGACCTGCATGACTGGTGCTTTAGCAGCTAGCTTCCCAGCAACCACTTGCAACCAGTCAGGAAATACACATATTTGCTTGCCAGATGGTTGCAGACCAGTCCCTAGGCCTCCACGAGTGATACATTATTCACTTGATCCTACATTGTCACTATAATTGTCAAACAAATGGTGGACAAGTTAACATTGCATGGTTAGGGGTGATGTGTATGCAAAGCCTCGGTATAATAATTTTTGTTTCCTGGAAGATGAATCCCAATGACTGGGGTAATTCCCTGGCTCTTTTTTTTAGCACTATCATAAGACTCATGAAGTATTGGTTGGTTATGTTGATATTTGGTGCATACATTCATATTTCTCTGTAGACATAAACTTTATCATTGAGCCTTTCATTCTCCATCTAATCAACTTAGCAGCCATCTTGGATTGAATCCATGTATTTACTTTGCAGTCTGTATCTAAGTGAATGGGGAGAGCCATAAATTGAGAGTTATATCCAGTAAAGCAAGAAAAAAAAGGTTTGGCAAAACGTTGCACCAAGTTAAGTTTTTTTCCCCATTAAGTTGTACTTGTACTACACGTGCACATGCATTGTTTCACATTACAGCTTTTAAAACCTTCCCATTTCAGCTGTTGATTGGACTACATGGGTGATAACTATCTTTCATGTTCAGAATTCTCCCATAAATTTCTATTCAGGATCCTTTGAGTGCCTTATCTAATGTCTTTGCTGCCACCTGCCAGCATTGTGAGCATGTTAGCAGTCTGATGTTGTACTGCCTAGCAAACACAGACAGTATAAAAGAAGCTCCCATGATGTATTGTGAAGCATTAAGCTGAATATTTTTGGTGTTACCATCTGTGTGTTTTCGAACCAGATATGACGAGCGAGGGGTGGATCTGACTGTGGCTCTAATAATGACCATGATTCACACAGTGATCTTCATGTTTTATTCAGTACGACCTGAAACCAGCGTGTGAGCCCATTAAACTTAAACTCCCAGAGAGCAGCCATTTGGCTTTTCTACCTATAAAACTCGGAGAGCAGCCAAATGGCTGGTAGGATTTTAGCTAAGCTTTAGCTTCAGCCAAGTGGAAGCTAGTTCATTCATATGTATATTAGGTTGTTACCTGGGAATTCTGGAGGGAGGGGAGTGGGGGTGTGTGATTGAGGGGTGGGGGAGCTGCTAAAAGCTGTGAACTTCCTTTTGTGTTTCATCTTGATGCATTCTCAATCATCCAGGGAAATAAATCTCCAAAAGTCACCAACTTGGAGTGTTTCAGTTTGCCATCTTAGGGAGAAATCAACACACATGGGTGTATGTCCTTTGTTGCTGAGATTTATTGATAAAAACAGTACAAAAAACCATGCAACACCTACTCTTTAGCGTATTATGTTGGAAGCGGTTTCGTGCCATAGTTCCAATTATCTGTGGGTTTCCCAGGTTTGCTGACCAGCAGTCATTTAGAGATGGAACCCTGTTAACCCCCCGCAAGATGACAATTGCAATAAATGCCATTAGTTCAGGGAGGTCCATGAACCAATGAACATGCTCCATGCACCACTCAGCAGGCCATTTGTAAATATGTGTACAAATGGTTGGTTTTTTGTACTGTTTTTATCAATAAATCTCAGCAACAAAGGACATACACCCATGTGTGTTGATTTCTCCCTAAGATGGCAAACTGAAACACTCCAAGTTGGTGACTTTTGGAGATTTATTTCCCTGGATGATTGAGAATGCATCAAGATGAAACACAAAAGGAAGTGCACAGCTTTTAGCAGCTCCCCCACCCCCTCAATCACACCCCCCCACTCCCCTCCCTCCAGAATTCCCAGGTAACAACCTAATATACATATGAATGACTAGCCAATTTAGCTTCCACTTGGCTGAAGCTAAAGCTTAGCTAAAAGCCTACCAGCCATTTGGCTGCTCTCCGGGTTTTATAGGTAGAAAGGTAGAAGCCTGGGGATGCTACTGTTATTAAGTCATCAGGAAAGCTTTTACTGAGGTTGTGGACCAAAGGAACCGAGAGCTGTTTTTCCATGGATTTCCAGAAAACTTATTGCAGTCAGAAGAGCCGTTTCCTCCTCCTCCTCCTTATACTTTCACATGCTCCCTTTAGGTCTCGTGTATCGTCTGCCTTGAAATCACCCTACGTCTAGCATCCTTTAACGTCACACCAACTCTCCATGTTTTCCTTCACAGCATCCATGAATCTTCTCCACTATACCTCCTCTGCACATGCCAAACCATCCCAGCCTTGCCTCCCTAACTTTGAAAGTCTTAACATCTTTTAACTCTGTCACCTCCAGCTCAGCTTGCTGTCTCTTGTTCAGTGTTACTGTCTCCAAACCAGACATCATAGCAGGTCCCACTATCGTCACGGAAACCTTTCCTCCCAGTCTTGCTGCCCTGGCGCTTATCTCCACTCACTCCACCCTGCCTTTACTCTCTTCTTCTCTCTTTTGCCTTGTCCTTTTCTTTGGATGGTTGACCCCAGGTTTCACTGTATCTGCTCCTTGCAGCTTTACTGTTACATCTGTCTCCTTCTCATTGGCACACATGTAATCTGTTGCGTTTCCACTGATGAATCTAAACCACTATGGTGAAAATGGTGACTGCTGTCTTTGAGGCGTCAGAATGTTCACATCGTTGCAGTTTACTCCAAAACGTATCAGAGAAAACCTCTATGTGATATTCAGGAAACTGGTTGTAGCGCATTCAAATATTACTCAATGGTGAATTTCCTGAATGTTTACATAGTGAAGCTTTTGTTGGACACATCTTTATCTCAGCTGCTTGCACATCTGTTGCCACCTTTAGTACAGTGTGTGGCGGTATGATGGCAACAATCTACTTGCTACAATTGCATCAGTCTCCTGAAACCAGCCTCCTATCAAAGTGTGGGCATTTTACAAGATAGCTCATCAACCAGTGATGTGTGATGACTCAGAGGCTATTGCAACGGATGCTTTAATGTGAAAATGTCCACACAGATTTTATTTAAAAGCGCCAGCTCTTTTTACAAGCTAGAAATCATCAGACATAAATGGTCCCACAGATAATGCATTAAGCATTTTGCTCTTCGATACGAGCATTTCACCGACTGTTGAGCTGACACACACCCAGCGTTTCAGCACCACGGCGGAATCAATGGCCCCAAATGGCTTAAAATGAAAGTCTTTTACCAACATTGTTTCAATATTTATTGACATCAACCTCGAGGCAGAGAAGTGCCCTGCGTGCTACATGCTTTCAGACAAAAGCAAGGCAGTGACTGGGTCACAAGAGTTTCTCTTGAAATTGCAGTGTGTTTGGGAGGAAAGTGATTATCCCTCTTTACTTATGCAGGGAGATAACAAGACAAGATCTTATCCTCGCTGCCATTTTTCTGCCTTGTTATTGAAAATGGTCCTAAATTTGTGTTTGCTAAAAATCATTTTCCTATCAGGTGCATAGAGTGAAGCTGCAGTAAAGACATAAGACTGGTTGTCTCTCAGCTTTGAGTCTCCAGATTCATAGGTCCCAGTGTGGCATGGCAGTAATTATGTTCAACTTAATTAAGCTTTGTTAATTATGTAAAAAGGAGTGTAATAAAAGGTCATTAAAGGCATCATTTAAAGGATGCAAAATGAAACACCGAGTTAACACCTGAAATTTTGCTAAACTGGATTTATGCACATTTTAAGTTGACCTTTCACCGAGCCACACCTCTATTTTCTCCTGCATTGTTTTCCCACTTACGCTTGACGCCATTTTTTTTTTCTTTTCATTAGTACGGCATCAGATAATTAGCTGACTTATCTGTTGGATGTGCACCCACACTAATTATAACAGAGAATAACCTGCAGAGATGAAAGAGGAGCTCTGGTAGACCATCTGGTGAGTGCTTTAGACACGGCTCCTGCAGTCATGTAGTGGTTTGTACCTGCTGTCGCTGTTTTTTCAGAGTTTGTGCCAGCACAAAAAAAACTATCATAGGGTTGAAACTGGTTCTCACAATACAAGTAATGTTACCAAATACCTGCTGGGTTCATTTCTCAGATGTGCTACCTGAAATGGGTCTGCTCAGCAGAAAAATACACGACAGAAAAATGACCTGAAAAGCAATGAACTTCTACAGCTTATATTGGTATATACTGTATTCTATACCATACATGTTAAGAATAAGAACATGAACTATTCCTCTAAGTCATATCACTACAATTATATCAAAACAATATGGTGTGATGTGTGGTTTATTACATATATAGTGCACAGCAGATGTGTTCAATCCAACATTATATGTAACGTATTCCTGTTTCCTGTGTTCTTTGTTAACGTTTTATCAGTTAGCATTAAATAGATTAGAAAAGAGCAGCAGTTATCATCATTATCGTGCTATAATTTTATAATTAGAAAGCCACTAATGACGACACATTTTTAGTGGCTTTCCTTTAGGTTTTGATGTTGCTTCTTGCTGCTGAGATTTGATTAAATTCTGCTGGCACCATCCAGCAGATGGAGTACTTGAACCTCAGTAGCAGCTTATCTTTTCACCTTCCACCATTGTACGCGCTGCAGCAGAGTAATCAACAGTAGAATAAGTCATGTCTGCACCATATACAGTACAATAGTTAGTTGAAATTAAATTTGTGATTGTCTTCCTCCACTCTCTCTCTCTCTCTATGCTTTCCCATCCACGCTCCACCATTACACTGTCTAATAAAGGGAAAAGGCACGAAAATTATTATTTAAGAAGAAAACAAATAAATGAGCTATGGCCTGTAACTGGAGCTCATTTATTGCTGGTGGTTATAGGTTATGCGGGAACCACTCACACCTTACCATGGCACAAATAATGTTCACTGACATGCACAGATGTCTCTTTCCTTCTCATTTTTAAAAAGAACAAATTATTTTTAATGAATTTCACTTTGATTTGGGCAACTTTACACCAAACACAAAGTTTAAATTCTGTTCTACTGTATTATTATTATTATTATTATTATTATTATTATTATTATTATTATTATTATTATTATTATTTCATACCAACGTTGCAACTTATGGCAAGCAAAACGGACAAACTAGCTGGAACGCGATACGCCCCTCAGTAACCAGAGACCATACAAATGAAAAGATTCCACAGTCGAAAAAGAGATGAGAAGGGCAGCAGCACAGCGCCATTAAAGCCAAGAAAACACTAGCATAGCAAAGATGGCGTCGGACTGCTTTTTCAAACTTCAACTCCGTGTTGTAGGTTTTCAGGCTGTCTACTCGAGTTTCTCTTAATATAATTAACTTTGCGCAATGGTCAGTATTCTATTACTTTATAGTCCAGTCTTCACTGTAGAGTTAAACACACAGAGTGGTGTTTTTTCTTCTTCTTGTACATAGCGACAGCCATAGCTGTTGTTGGCGGTGAGCTAACGGAGCTCTTAACTTCACAGCGTCTTTGGTCTAACGGCGTCGTAAAAATCTGGTTTCTGACAAAATCTACGTCCCTTCTGCCATTTTCTTTTTCTTTAACATTATAATATGTACAAATTGAGCCACTAATCTGAATTATCTGTAGCACATAATTA
Organism: Haplochromis burtoni; assembly: GCF_018398535.1. NCBI lineage: Eukaryota > Metazoa > Chordata > Actinopteri > Cichliformes > Cichlidae > Haplochromis > Haplochromis burtoni. Next base: position 611,587 of record NW_024582513.1, read on the forward strand.
TTTAAATGCTAGCCGACATCTCCCCAATTTAAAATGTGATGTAAACCATTGAGCCAGACTGCAGCAGTCCCCATAGCAACAGAGGAGAGGGTGGGCATCACAAATGGCACAGAGACGCATCATGATTCACACCAATGGAGCTCACGTCCCAAGCTGTGTATAGCATTTTAGCACTGAAAACTAATCCCAGACCACACAAACAGCCCTGCTCCATGTCAGAGATTGAAACCTGAGAGATTCCAGTTGGCCCCAATTTCCTCAGCACAAACGTGGTACAATCCACCCACATTAGAAAACCTTTACCAATGCTCCCCCCTCCCTCTGTCTGGCAGGTACCACTCACTGCTGAGGGGGTTATCCTATCCATCCACCGCAAATCTAGCCCTCGTTGTGGCAGAATTGCTGTGCATTGGACTGTACAGAGCAGGGTACCATCCAGGCTGTTGTCTGTGAGGGGTGGGGTCCGGCTACACTCATACCACCAACCATAAGCTGACAGAGGGACACCAGAGAGGCAGAAAAAGACAGGGGAAAAAAGAGAGAGAAGAGGGGGGAAGACTGCACCTGAAGAGGAATATAATACGGGTAAGGAGAAAGGGGGGGGGGGGTGGATGGAGGGAGAAGGAAAAAGACAATGGGGAAAGGTCCAGAATGGTTCAAATAGATTCGTTCCTTTGATGCTATGCTTTTTTTCCCCCTTTCCTTCCTGCTGACAGTCCATTTAATTTCAGTCCTTTTCCCATCTGTGACACGTTTTTCCCCATTTGTTATATGTGGGCATCATTTCGTGAATGGCTGCAGTGGTTATTTCATTCCACATTTGATATTTCTGTGCCTGTTCCCGTTCATAGTGGGAGAATCTGTGGGCTATAGTGAATGATGCTTACCATTTGGCCCAGTTTGTGTGTTGCCTTTGCATTTTTGAAAATATATGGGAATTTGATCCCATATCAGATATCAGATGACATAATGTGGCAGCTGTGCTGATTCTGTGACACAGTATTGACTGATATTTATAATATCTGGCTTCATGCTTGCCTTAAAGCCCAGCTTGCCTAAATACATAAATAATATAATGCAATTTTTGAGCACAGTTTTTTTTGTCTTAAGAGCTTTATATAATGTATTTGTCTAAAAACTGGTTCTCATGTGTATTCCATTTGATTAAGCAGCTGTTATTTAAAAATAATAATAAAAATCCTCTTAATAAACCTGTATAATGGCAATGAATAGTGCCACCATAGCTCACTGCAACCATATTTGTATTTCTAATATTTTTCATGGCTCTAAAAATCCATTCAAAGTGAAGGATGCATGCAACACAAAAACAGTAAGATGATCAATTATTTTTTCATTTCAGTCAAACAAATGCACAAATCTACTGAATGCTTTTCCTGTCTCTTCTATACGTCGCCGTGTTTGTGGCTAGGATGAAAGGAGACACCCCAGTGAACAGCACCATGAGTGTCGGCCAAGCCAGGAAGCTGGTGGAGCAACTGAAGATCGAGGCTAGTTTCTGCAGGATAAAGGTGAGGCGCACGTATTTATCGTGAAGTTTGGTCCAAAACAGCACAAACGAAAGTTTTCTGCTTTAAAAAAATCAAGAAAGGAATTCTTTGATATGTTGTGATAAGTCAGTTCTGTCAGTCAGATGCTAATAATTGTGCCGCACAAACTAAATGCAAGTTTGGTTTGAAGATTTTGTTGTAAGCGATGATGGGTAGGCAGTGATGACCTTCTCAAACGTACTTTAAGTGAAGGCTTCCCACTGGAGGCTTTCCAAATGGTGTTTGGCTTGCATGATGTTCCTAATTGCATCAAAGCCACCTTGCAGAGGCACGTTGCCTCTTTGTAAGAAATAATCCACGGGCGTTAAAATGAGCAGGAGGCAAACTTGTCTCATGCTACCATGAGAGCAAAGTTTTAGAGATAAGCTTTATCTGCTGGCACCTCTGGCCAATAATCAGAACCTGAAGCAGAATGTTTGTCTTCACAGAGGTCCAGCACTCTTTCAAAACCTTTGAAACATCTGGCTGTTCAATGTAAAGGTTGAAATTGTTGTTAGAGAGAGATCCACATAAGGAGCACAAGAGCTAAATAATAATTCAGTTAACGTTCAGTTACTTTTATGTTTGCACATTTCATGCTCATATTTAGATTTTATTAAGAAAACTATCCATTCATACATACAAACATCATTTCACGGTCAATCAAAGCAATTTTGAGTCAAGTAAGAACATATTGAATTTTAATTGTTGTTGATGTTTTTGGTGTTACTATGTTTTATCTTCTTTATATAATCTACAGTAGTATGTCCATACAGACACATTCAAAATATTATCTACTCTGTGTGTGTGTGTGTGTGTGTGTGTCGTTAAGTGAGTGAGTGGGGGGGGTAAGTGGGGTATTTTTTTGGGAAATACCAGCCATTGTTAAAACTATAAGCCAGTACAGTAGCGGGGCTTGTGAGGGTCCTACAAAGATTTCATGTTCTGACTGTTCCACAGTGTACCTGTGAAAATACAAATGAGAAAGAGCAGAGGCCAAAATAATGCTCATGCATATAAACGATCACAGCAAAGATAACAAACATACAGTGGGGCAAAAAAGTATTTAGTCAGCCACCGATTGTGCAAGTTCCCCCACCTAAAATGATGACAGAGGTCAGTAATTTGCACCAGAGGTACACTTCAACTGTGAGAGACAGAATGTGAAAAAAAAAATCCATGAATCCACATGGTAGGATTTGTAAAGAATTTATTCGTAAATCAGGGTGGAAAATAAGTATTTGGTCAATAACAAAAATACAACTCAATACTTTGTAACATAACCTTTGTTGGCAATAACAGAGGTCAAACGTTTACTATAGGTCTTTACCAGGTTTGCACACACAGTAGCTGGTATTTTGGCCCATTCCTCCATGCAGATCTTCTCGAGAGCAGTGATGTTTTGGGGCTGTCGCCGAGCAACACGGACTTTCAACTCCCGCCACAGATTTTCTATGGGGTTGAGGTCTGGAGACTGGCTAGGCCACTCCAGGACTTTCAAATGCTTCTTACGGAGCCACTCCTTTGTTGCCCGGGCGGTGTGTTTTGGATCATTGTCATGTTGGAAGACCCAGCCTCGTTTCATCTTCAAAGTTCTCACTGATGGAAGGAGGTTTTGGCTCAAAATCTCACGATACATGGCCCCATTCATTCTGTCCTTAACACGGATCAGTCGTCCTGTCCCCTTGGCAGAAAAACAGCCCCATAGCATGATGTTTCCACCCCCATGCTTCACAGTAGGTATGGTGTTCTTGGGATGCAACTCAGTATTCTTCTTCCTCCAAACACGACGAGTTGAGTTTATACCAAAAAGTTCTACTTTGGTTTCATCTGACCACATGACATCCTCCCAATCCTCTGCTGTATCATCCATGTGCTCTCTGGCAAACTTCAGACGGGCCTGGACATGCACTGGCTTCAGCAGCGGAACACGTCTGGCACTGCGGGATTTGATTCCCTGCCGTTGTAGTGTGTTACTGATGGTGACCTTTGTTACTTTGGTCCCAGCTCTCTGCAGGTCATTCACCAGGTCCCCCCGTGTGGTTCTGGGATCTTTGCTCACCGTTCTCATGATCATTTTGACCCCACGGGATGAGATCTTGCATGGAGCCCCAGATCGAGGGAGATTATCAGTGGTCTTGTATGTCTTCCATTTTCTGATGATTGCTCCCACAGTTGATTTTTTCACACCAAGCTGCTTGCCTATTGTAGATTCACTCTTCCCAGTCTGGTGCAGGTCTACAATACTTTTCCTGGTGTCCTTCGAAAGCTCTTTGGTCTTGGCCATGGCGGAGTTTGGAGTCTGACTGTTTGAGGCTGTGGACAGGTGTCTTTTATACAGATGATGAGTTCAAACAGGTGCCATTCATACAGGTAACGAGTGGGGGACAGAAAAGCTTCTTACAGAAGACGTTACAGGTCTGTGAGAGCCAGAGATTTTCCTTGTTTGAGGTGACCAAATACTTATTTTCCACCCTAATTTACGAATAAATTCTTTACAAATCCTACCATGTGAATTCATGGATTTTTTTCACATTCTGTCTCTCACAGTTGAAGTGTACCTCTGGTGCAAATTACTGACCTCTGTCATCATTTTAAGTGGGGGAACTTGCACAATCGGTGGCTGACTAAATACTTTTTTGCCCCACTGTAACTCAAAACAACAAGGATGAGGGTCTGAAACATCCATCAATCCTCCCATCCGTTTACTTATGTTTATCCACTTCAGGCTCATGGTGAGGCTGGAGCCTGTCCCAGCTACCATGGAGCAAAAGGTGAAGTGGACCCCGCACAGGTCACCAGTCTGTCGCAGCTCTAACACTGACAACCATTCCCAGCCACTCCTATGGCCATTTTAGAATAACCAATCTAACACACACAGATCATGCAAACTCCACGCAGAAGGCTGGCTGGTGGATTCAAATCGAGGATTTTCTGTCTGCAATGCCACTATACCACCCGGGTTAAAAGCAGCATGCAAAAAAATCAATAACTGTCGCTATTAAAGCACCTTGAGATGACTCCTATAACAGCAAGAGGCATCTCAAGGTGCTTTAAATTCATTTAATATTAATCACACAGTATTATAAGCAAGGATTTGGCGACTGTGGGGAGGAAGTCACTAAGTTCCTGATTTTACAGGGAAATTACCTGCAAATCACCAGGATCAGGGAGGGGCAGCCAGCTCCCTACTGTGACCACTCGGAGGCGGGATGAGGGGAAAGTGTAAAGGGGAAAAATGTAATTAAATGCTCTAAACCCCATCGTCTCCACCTCCAGGTATCAAAGGCAGCAGCCGACCTGATGGCATACTGCGACGCACACGCCTGCGACGACCCCCTGATCACCCCCGTGCCCACCTCAGAGAACCCCTTCAGGGAGAAGAAGTTCTTCTGCGCTTTGCTTTGAGACAAATCAGGGATTGTTGTGATGAAAAAGTACAACTGTACAGTATGTACATCTATGTACAGTGTGTACATGTACTTCCAATCTGAATAAGACATTAATGTACTATAGTAACGTTGCATAAAAGCTGCCGATGTACAGTACATAACCAACTACAAAATGTCTTGAACTAAATTCTTAAACTGCGAACATCTGTCTCAATGTTAGAGGAGGGCAAAGAAGAATAATTTAACATTTAATCAATAAAGAGTTAGAAAAATCACAAAGTTGCTAAAAGTCTCAAGGGAAGGGGAAAAAACAAAGAGCGTTCATCTGAAAGGAAACACATGCATCTCATGCTCAAATAGGTTACAAGTAACTGCCAGAAGGGACAACATGATCACCAAGTATCTTATTTCTCCACCAGTCACAGGCAACAGATTCATATTGAAACTGGGAACCTAAATTACATTAGGTCTCGGCATTATGGAGGACATGTCTCAGCTCTCCCCATTTAAATTCCCCATAAATGAGAAGACTAATGCCGCGTAATCAAACACATTTTCATTCTTTGTCTACTCGTAGGCAGAGGTCATAACATGTATGCTCCTCTCACAAGTAGCAGCATTTTTTTTCTAATCTAATCTATTGTTGACCTTCGTCATTCACTGTTTAGCCCTGTCTTGGCAGTTACTTGTTTACAACTGGACACATGCAATTGATTTGGGGGGTTTTGGGGGTGGGGGAGGGTATTAAGATTTTAGCCTCTTCTTTTTTTGCTCATTTCTATACTATTGCCGTAGTGTGGATGTGGACGTGTGTGTATGCATAGGTGCTACTGTGAAACTTGAGCAACAATTCTGTGCATCGGATCACTGTCAAATTGAGATTTTGTAGTTAAATAGCACACACACACAAACCCAAACACATTCCAGGAGTTATGGACTTTCAACATCTAATCTAAGCCACTGAAGTAAGATCATCTAATCGGTTATTCTGAGCCTGTCATAATAATAATTTTCTAATTCTTTAAGACATGAAAATAAAAACAAGTAAATGAAGCAGTCTTAATGTACTTTTAAGGACAAGTGTGCATCATTGTTATTTTAAATGATCAGAGGATCTCCAGAGCAGGGGTTCTTAGTGGTTTCCAGAAAAGTCATGGATCAACCAGTGTCACTTTCTCCATCTAAAGTACTGTCAGCTGTTAAGTTTCAACACCACTTTCATAAAAGGAAACGAAAAACTGCTCTTCTCGTGTCCGTGACCTGGAACTTTTGGAAACGCCTCCCTCCTGCTTTGGAGCATTCAAAAAGAAAAAAAAAAAATGAGTGACATATTTTCATCATGTTGCAAATATCTGGAGCTTTGGCAGAAAAAAGGGTAACCATGGAAACGAAGCACTGAAATAAAGCCTCCTGTCATCAAACATTTTCTGTCTCTTGGGGTGTTCTCTGATAAAATGCACAGAAAAAAAAAACATGTTCAAATGTGATACTTGCTTTTTATTGTTTTATAATAAAAGCAATAGAAAAGCTGAAACCTTTTCACAGTCAAATGCAAACACGTGGGCCTGCGTTATAACAGAGCTGCTACACACTGGTTACATCTTCATACAGCTTGATAACTGGTGGTGGGTTTCAGCATTTGAACGGAAGATTAGGGAATACAGTGTGAACATGCAGTGTTGTGGACTTTATACTTCTTTAGACCAAGTTAAATGTTTAAAGTAACATGCATTAAGGCATCTCATGTCTAGAAATTCAAAGACAGTACATAGCTCAGCTATGAAGACCTGACCTAAATATCAGGCTCACTGTTGTAACAAAATGCACACAGTGTAGGATTTTCATTTAAAGCCACTTAAACCAATAAAGGATATTTTATTTGTAAGTCACATGACAGTGGATTAAGAGGGTTTCTCCGCTCTTACTCAGCTTGTAAGTTGCAGAAAGAAAAGACAGCCTACTACTTTTAACCTACTTTAATTAGCTGCTAACATGGTTTTGCTAGATCCATCACTGTGGGTTTGGATCAGGATGGCTGCTGTCTGACGCTCACCAACTCGTAACTTTGCTTTCACGACCTCCACAAAAGGTTTGCATTTTTTTACTAGCAGCACAACTAGCTGTGATATCGAGCTTTCTAACAAACACAATATCTAAGTTACCAGCAATAGAGACACTTTTATTATTGAAAGTATTGTTTTGTTACATTGGCATCTTTATTTATATACATTTCAATCTTCAAGTCCAAACAAGCTCAGAGTAGACTAGATGTAGGACTGTGGTGTGTCTTCATTTGCAAGACACAAAGTTAAAACACTTCACATACATATATCTATATAAATCTCTAAATACCAGTGTCAGTTGAATCTTTTTTTAGGTTTAGTTTTCAGGTTTCACATTAAATTATCCAAATCTTCTGCCAAACAGACAATCCTTATCAAGAAATCGTTGAAGCAGTGCTGGTGGAATTACAGTACATGAAACTGTGATATGATGTGCTACTTAAAAAAAAATGGACAACTCATATCAAACCTTCCAGTAGCATTTAAAAACAAGCAAATGGTGCAAGCAGCCCAAAAGCATCAGGTGACTACAGGTGTTAGTGTAGATTGTACAGGTAAACCATCACATTAAATAGAAAGAAATGTGCTGAAATAAATGAAAACAAATCGTGAAGTTAAAGAGTTTACCTCTAAAACTGCCATAATGAGCTTAAAATGGTAACTTCTTAACGCACTGTCAACAATGAACACACTAGAAATTTACATTTTTTTAAATTTTGAACAGAAAGTACACATAATATTCCAATAGTTGGGCCACATGGATATTATAAGCAGGGGCTGAATTAAAAGAAAATCTGAAGAGGTAATGTACAGCTTGGACTTCAGAAGTACAAAAACAAATGACTGAATGTTTATAGGAAGGCATCGCACCATTCCTTAAGACAGCCATAGCAGTCACCTTGTTGTTTGACATTTGCTCCGCAAGTGTCCTTCAGCCAATCTCGGAAAAGCTCCTCGTCTTTCTTTAGCACTAGAAACTGTCCGAGGACGACATATGCCTGTGGAAGTGGATGTGAAGACACAACACAAGAATGTAATTAAGACCGATGGGCGAGTATCTAAGAATGAGCCACATCTGTTCTGATAACGAGCAGATCCGGTTTTTAATTGAACCTGAAAAACTGCACAGATGAGTATTTGTTTGGGTGTGTTTGATCAAATTCATAGCTCATTTGACAAGAGAACAACTCTTCTGCGACAACAAACGTTTACAGATGTCCAGAAGAAAAACTGCAGATTGTTTTTCTTTACATCACAACTTTAGTTGTGCTAGTTTTCCAAAAATAAGAACTAATCTGTTAAGCTTGCGTCAGCTGTGATATACTGCTGCTGTAAATTAAGATTATTTCAATATTATTCAAAGCAATCAATACCTACTAGGTAAAATAACTTAAAATTACTGTGTGAATAAACACACTGCAGAAGCTAATCAAAAACCAAGTCACCTTGTCAAAACCCTTATCCTCCAGTCTTTTGCCAAGGACTTCTCCAATGCCTGCCAGAGCCATCACTGGCTTCTCTCCCATGGGCTCGGCCACGAAGTCTTTATGTTTTTGGGATGTCGATGACATGGTCTCTTTGGAGTCTGTCAAATAATAGCAGGTGCTAAACGGTAATATAAACAGATCTGACAAGTGAAAACAATACTTACCCAATTTCGTGAAAAGAAAGAATATTTCGTAAAATTGCAAATCTAATTTTACTTATATTTTTATCAGTAACTGATAGACGGCACAGAAACTTCTTTAGACAGTAGTTGAACATGATATGGTTTAATGTTTGGCTACTCATGTCAACTCTAGTTATGAACCAAGCCTACAGTGCGAACATATCAACAAGTGCCGTATCTTTCTCTACAGCAATGACTTATTTTATGGAGCTCTGAGTGCTAATGCTAATATATTTAACATCTGGGGTTACCAACTGATCGTTATTACAGAGTAGCATCTAGTCAGACTCACCAAACACAACTACACCCGTGAAATATTTCGCCTGATTGCTTAACGTAAGTGCAGTACAAGCAGTTGAATTGCGCGCGCAACACATTTCAATGCTAAGCGTTTTAGCACACCGAGCTAAAGTTCACTAGCTTCCAGTTTATATTACTGCTTTTTTTCCTACATAGCCGCAGCTTCTTGGCGGGAGATATGTCTATCTCAAAGCCAGGGCTTGCTCCTAAAATAATCACAGACTATCAAGTTAATGCTGTAAAGCTAGAAATCAGGGGCTCATATTTTAGGCGCCTACAAATTAGCCTAACTTGAGCTAATGAAGCTTTAACGCTACTAATCTAATTTTTATTTTCCTATGAGGTTCATTTACAAATAACCTCTTCCTTTGGGGCACGTCTGCGTTTATCACAACAAAAACCCACAGCTGCGTATCAACTTACCCGTTAGTCTCCCGTCCAAGCTTGATATTAACGTAGTTAGCTGAAAAGCTACGTGCTTTCGATTTCTGTATAAGCACCGGCGACCACAATGCAATGCGCAGGCTCTCTGCGGCTTCAGGTCAAAAATCGCGTGACGTCATTTCCCCCTGATTTTGACCTCTAGGGCATAACCAACTTTTAATGAGGTATTTCGATTATCACGTTTATCATAAATTATAATACGCACGTCTTCATTTTTGCCTGTCACACGTTGCTGAGGTGGCAGACACTTTGTAATAAACAGGCAAAGAAAACAGTGTATATTGCTTTCAGTGTGCATTTTATTAACTAGGGAGTAACAGTATACACAGACTGATGCACCGTCCTTAGGATTGGCTTTCATGTCATGGTTGTGCGCATTAATCATCTTCTAACTCAGCTTCTGACACCAGCATGGCATTTGCATCAGTCTTTGGGTTGAGGAGGCGAAAGCTTAAGTAGGTTTATAACTGCAACTTTCACAGTAGCTCGGGGTGTGCGGCTTCTTTTATTCAGCTGACAAAATGCTGGAAGCCAGGCTGCAGGTCAGCCCGGTGCCATCTGGCTCCACATTGAGCTTCTTTACAACTCCGTCTTCCACCAACATAGAATATCTGAAACAACATGAAATACACACTCCAATCTACTTTAGGTAAGACCAACAGAACAAATAACAGTTATGTTGTGTGCAGTTTGTCTTTAATCAGTATGGACAGAATTAAGATTGAAAAATCAGTAGAAACTTCACAAACACTGCAGTTATCTGCAACCTTTGCACAATGAATCAATTGCAGTGGTGGAGGTGCAAAAGCAGGTAATGTGCAAAAGGCCGTATGTAAAAGCATTTCCACTCACTCGCTGCTCCACTCTTAAGTGAGCAGTAAAGTGATTCTGGACAGCTATAAAGTCAACATACTGTGTCATCCATACTGTGTCATCATAAGTGTACTATTGTGTAGTGACACTGTTAGCACACAGAACTGCACAGAAAGTACTTATTATGTTCAAGGCAGGAATGATTGTGGGAACGATTGTGGGGATATAGTGCATAAACTTTCTTACTGTGCAAACTTGTTATTAATAAAATTCAGGAATTTAAGACAAACAAAAAAGGTTACCTCTTGGATCGCTTATTCCCAAGTACCTGCACGATTTGATCACTGTCAAGTAACAGGTCAACTGCCTAAGGCAAAGAAAGATGAATTAATAGTCAGTCACTAAAGCTTCAAGTAGAGCTGGAATATAAAGTAGATATTGGTTTTTACCTTTGTGAATGCTCCAGTGGGATCAGCCAGCATCCGCACCTGCAGATGAAAAGTGGCCATAAGCTCAGCATTACTGCATCCTTAAAGTTCATTTTGGCCATTTCCCAGGTCTTTGTCCAAGACTAACATGTCACAGAGCTCTCTAATGGTTCAGAAAAGCCATCTAAATGCAGGTTGTTCAGTTGTACTCTACCTTTCCATCAGCTCCATGCTCTTTTCCCCATGCAGCCATGACAAACGCATCGTTGACAGAGATACATGCTATTTCCTGTATACCTTTATTCTTCAGTTCTGCAGCCTGCTCTACAAAACCTGGGAGGTGAGTCTGAAAACAAAAAAAATAAATAAATAATTAATAAGGTCAGCTGATTATCAATGTGCACAGGCACTGTTAACAGTGTGGACTCACTTTGGAACAGCCAGGTGTAAATGCTCCAGGTACAGCGAAGAGGACTCCTTTCTTCCCCTTAAACAGTTGATCCATAGCCACCTTATTCCCTGGCTCCCCCTCCTGGACCTCCACTGCAGGAAGATGTTCATCCACCTGATGAGAGGCGAGATGACAATACAGAACAATGGTGACCTACATTTCACATTACTGACGTGAGCAATACTAATGTGCATGTCTCTGGAGGACATTGCATGCACTGCTATTTGTGTTACGTTTAGCCTGCACTTGCACAGAAGTGCTGCAGGATGACACAGTGGAGGGAGAGGGGTTTTTCTCTACGTACGTACGAACGATAGATACAAAAACACACCCATCTAATATTCAGCTTCCTATTTATTAATAAACAAGGCTTGCAGGATCTTGCACGGCCACTGGGGGGCGACAAATCATACAATTAGAACCCATCTGTTCTCTGATTGGATTGTTAAATTTGTGACTGACATGACATTGACCAAATAGGTTCAAAATTCGTACTTGTAACTTGAAACTTGAGTGCAGAGTTTCACACGTATTTTTTGGCTAAGTCCACAAACAAATCTTTTTTTACGCACACACAAATTCTTGTTACACATACAAATCCTGAGTTTCAAGTACAAAACTGATTTACAAGTACAAAACTGATTTACAAGTACAAAACTGATTTACAAGTACAAAA
>NW_024582513.1:623389-711453 GCF_018398535.1 Haplochromis burtoni
CAAGTACAAAACTGATTTACAAGTACAAAACTGATTTACAAGTACAAAACTGATTTACAAGTACAAAATATTTATGACCACAATTTGAGCCCATAAAAAAGCCGTATCACCCATAACAAGAGACAATAATCTGAACTGCAATGCACTTGACTAACGTTATCCTACAAAAAAAAATGGGTTAAATAACCCAATGTTGCAACGATTTGCATGGCCGTGAAGTGAATTCAGAAAAGCTGCAAGTGACCCAAATACAACATACTTATACTTGGGTGCACATATACTGGCCGTGATTTTGGCTGTATTTAAAACACACAAACAAACAAACAAAAGAAAATAGCGGAATACTGCTTTGACGGGCCTTAAAAAGTACCATGAGTGTGCGTCTATAAAATAAACAAGCCTAGTCGACTAAAGAGAAGGTGAGATTGATTTACACGCAAGCTACGCTCAAAACGAGTTTAACAGGTGGGGGAGGAAGGTGCGGAGACAAGCACCGACAGGACGCTGTTATTAACAACCGATAATGATGAAGATAACGGCTGTCACGGGGACGGAATTCACACGGATAGTTAGCATCGTGAGCTACAAATAAACAACGTAACCGCTTTATTTAGCAAGTTATAGTAAAACGCACTGACACAGTCGCATTTGGCTCGTGCATGTAGAGCATACCCGGCAGCGAAACGCTCGCAAGCCTTACCTGAATCGGCATTTTGGATGTCGGCGTAATGTGCAGTAGTCTAGCGCTCTGGAGCACACGGGAACTTCTGAGTACAGCGGATGTCACGGGGAGCATTGTAGCTGTTTAGCAAGCTATTTAGCAAGGTATTAGGAAAGCGGTTGGTGGGGCTTTTATCGTGCCGTGTGCGCTGCCTTAATTTCCGCTTGGACACGCCCAAAGCTCACTTGTCACTCTTACCTCGGGTACAGTTACCTGCACTGCTGTCCCACATTAGGTCTGGCTGTAGGTACGTAGTTGCCAGATTTGGGCCCGCTAAGCCTTTATTTACTGCGCCATCTGCTAGCAAACCCACATGTCTACAGTTAGGGCTAGTGACTGAAAGTAGCCCGTGGAGCTATAGCAGTTCCGATAAAGAAAAATAACTTTGCACAATGCAAGGGAAGACTTCACCAAAGTCAGGAAAATGTTATATATGTGTGGGCAGATGGTTCACATATTGATTGTATCAATACCAGTGACGGTATGGGTATCGGATGGATGTTTTGTTTCTATCCTCCTAAATTCCCACTGAATTGTGTTAGTAATTTTTTGGAGGGGGTAAATGACAAAAATATACCTTATATGCTGGCTTTATGGGTTGAAAGTGTCAGCATTGGTATTGGCAATACTGGCCCTGCATTTACTTGGCATTGAGTCAGTATCCAAATTTGCAGTATCACACAGAGCGAATATTCATACTTTTATACTATTAGGCCTTTTTCACAGAAAAAATGATGGTTTGGTTCCATGAAGCCTGTTAGTGAGCCACAGCAGCGAAGTAGTCACACAGTGTATGAAGCCAACCCTCCCAAATCGATCACAGCCCTTGGTTATACACCTGTGTTTCCATTGCTGTGACAAATTAAAAGCAGGCTCTAAAAGGGCTCTTCAGGGACACAAACGCCTTCATTACTCACATCACATTTTGCCTGCGTGTATAAAATATGCTACAGTACATTTAGCCCACCATTAAGCTGCTCCTGCTATTTTGGCATCTGTTAAAACATCTTCTATGTGTTTTTTTTTTTGACTTTAAAGACAGCCTTGTGTGTGCGAATGGAATTAACCAGGGCTAAATGTAGTTAACCATACTAAATGATTAAAGACTGAATTGTTATTTCATTATTTGGATCAACCACAAACATTTATTCAAAAATGTGAGTGAGCTTCTGTTGTAACACTGGGCCAAACTGTATTGATTCACTGTTTGAAAATTAAAATGTGTGACAGTATATCTCTATTGGTCCCTTTGGTCTGGCTGCAGTATAAGTCATAAACCCTGTCCATGTTAGCAGATGAGACTGGGATAAAACTAAAACAAAACAGCTCTCCTCTTAAAAAATTTTTCAAAGAGATGCTTTCTACCATTATTATTAATTTTCATCGTGCTGATTTGGGTACTGGGGGCCTCTGTTAAAATAAGTTTGATTTTAATTACTAAATGCTGTAATACCGGGGAGAAATCTCTATTTGGGAATTACAGACAGAGTAGTGATGTTGAGAGGAGATCCAGCATTTCCACAACAACTTTTATATAGTGACTTTTATATTGTGAGTCAGCAGCATGTGTAAACTCATGGTCCTGGGGCCAAATCTGGCCCTTTCCAAATTTTAATCTGGTCGCCAGCCTGTTCAGGTTCTTGGTAATTTTTTGCTTTGTAGTAATTAATTAAATGTAAAGGCACACCTACGCTGCCACTACAAGATTAGCTTACAATTTGCCAGTTAGGCTATATGATACATGTAAACAACATGACCAAAGGTAGTTGATCATATGATGATTGGCTATGGGAGACTTTTATAAAGATGTGCAGACAATACTAACAATTATTCTTTTACTTATTTTACATTTCTGTTTCGTTATGCCCCATATTACCAGGAGCTGCTATATATTTTATAAAGGAAGGGGGCAAATATACGACCTGGAGGCCAAAAAAATCTTCCAATCCAAGTCACTAGGTGGCGTTGGAGAATGGAAAAATTACAGAGGAGAGGGGCATGAATTTTGCACTTCATATTACCATAACTCACCATAAATACCGGCATAAACCATTAAATATGTCCCTGTTGCTCACTATTTACTTTAAAAAAGTGTCTACAATGAAATATATATTTATACATACAAATAGCTGTGGCCATACCCACTCTGACTTTGCCTGGATTAGCAAGATCCATGTCAGGAGGCTACTGGAACAAAGGGGGGGATGTTGCACAGGAACCTCAAGCTCCACAGTCCTGTGCAGGATCTTTGCTGTTCCAACAACTCTTCTGGACGCTCTTTGGATGTTGTTTCTGGGATCTACTTGGGGGTCACTGCACCAAGTGCTCCAATTACCACTGGGACCACTGTTGCCTTCACCCCCCCTGGTGCTAAAGAGAAAACCTGGGGGCAAAGCAAGGTCCAATTCATCAACAGTTAAGAGCATGTCCAAAGGTGATATGGTCAAAAATACGACGACACTTACAGCTTCAACAGTGGTCTTCATCACAGTACCCTCATAAAACACCCCCCCCTCCCCCCGGAATACACATGCATACACATCCACAGGGAGAGATGAGACCAATGGTATGCGGTGGTGGTGTGTCCATTTATTACACAACACAAAGCACCTACAATAATCCACTCCCTTTTTGCGTCAGACAGTGGAAGATCTCTTTTTTTTCACAGTGATTTTTATGTGGACAAGTTTAGACACGGACATCAAACTTTGATCTAAATGGGGGAAAAAAAATAGCCTACACACAGAAATTCACAGCCAGTATCACACAAAAAAAAAAAAAAGAAAGCAGTGTCAACAAACAACAGTAAATTGAGTAAAAAATAGAATTTAATCATTTAAATAGTCTTTCAAAATACAAACATTGATTTGAATTTCTAAATAATATACCGTTTAGTAGCTATTCTTAATTATAACTGGCAATGCTTATATGTACACCGTGGCTATACAAGGAAAGGTGTGAGGTTTGGTAAATTTATTGTATTGCTTATTTATATTAATGCGCACGTATGCAAGTAGACCCACAAATGACTGTATGACGTCAACAGTGACACTGCAAATGGCCCTCCACCCTAACCCCCGCCGTACCTGCTAGTAAATGCTAGTGAAAAAAAGAAAAGAAAAATCTACCTTTGCATATATGACCCGTTAATATGGAGAAACTTAGCGGCATCTATGTTTTTGCTATCTTTAAAAAGGTTTGAGAAACATGGCTAGAACACAAGTTTTTCTTTTTAAAAAGACAGACGTATATAAGCTCAAACTTATGAAAACAAGACCAAACAGATCCATCAGTGTCACATTGTGCCAGATTTCCCATTCCACAGTGCCAGCTGTTGCTTATGTAGCACCCATGGATTAGCAGTTGCACTGTTTTAGCTTTACCACCACATCAACTGTGACACACACACACACACACACACACTTTCTCTCACGAGGCATTTATGAGCCATACACTCCGTAAAGAAAACAGAAACAAATGAACTGCGGGACATTCGGTATGCCCACTACCCACTTTTTAAAACTGACAACAGATCACGAGTTACATTTGTCTCCACAGTTTGTTTTTTTTGGCCATCTGGCTTACTCTGCCTCCTGAGGTAGCCTTCTGTAGCCTCACCATGCCACCGGACCTATAGAGCCAAGTAAATTGATCCCTAAAATCACAACCAACCTCAGACGACACACACCTGTTTACATTAAAAACACAATCAGCATTCACTTTATCCAACCCCACAACAGTGTGTTTACAATGTAAATAAAATACCCTTAAATCCTAAAAAGGAAATTGTATGAAAAAAAGAGAAAAAAAAAAAAAGAAGCAAGTTTCAAGTCTTTACAAATTTCAGTACACTGTGAGCTGCACAAATAAAATTATGATTGGGGATGGGTGGTTTTCTCACATTTGTTGGCTTTTTTTGTTTGTTTTTTGTTAGTTTTTTTTTGTTAAAATGTCCACTACAAATTGCATGTTTCTGTTTATTTCAGTGGAATTGTACATGGCTAAAAGATTAATGGCCCTTTTGGCCACTAAATATTATTTTTAGGGATCTGATTTTATTATCAGACACTGTAGCTTTGCATCGCATGGAAAGCTTACTACAGTGATCATTTATGCTGTAAATATACAAACCTGCTGAACAGTAAGCAGGACTTCCACACATCCAAAAGGGAAGATGTTGCATTTCTTGTTGCCCTAAGCCCATAATCGGGCACTTGCAAAAGTTCAACAGATCAGCTGATCTCATATAAAAGCATCTGAGATCTATGCAACATTCTTCACCACTGCAGAAAAATGCAGCAATGTCTCAACGTACACGTATCAATCATACAAATTAGTGTTACACATCACAGCCCACAAATCAAACAGGACAGACCTTTTCTTTTTTTTCTTCAAAAACACACCTGCTGAAGTCAAAAACTGTGATTCTAGTGGAGTAGAGAGGGCAGTATACATTTTTAAAAAAAAAAAAAAAAAAGCAGATGAGGCATTTCTTTTCTAATCGCTCGTTGCCACACTAGCTTTAATGTCCAAGAGCCGTGTTCGTCCCTGATCTCAGTGTAGCTCATTGGTTTCGACTGCATACGAACAAACACACATGCTTGCTTGGATGGAAGCCTTTTTTTGTGTGTGCCAGTAGGATTTACATACAACACTTTACATATAAATTAACTTCCAAGCTGAGCATTTTATGTGCGTACAGTCTTCATATACACTTCTCCTGGACTGTGAATCCATTGCACAAACTTGTAAAAAGACAGCTGCACTCACACCAGCGGCTTCCGCTTCACAATTTAATCCCCAAAGTGCTGCAGTTTTTTCTCAAATGTTTTTTTTGTTTTGTTTTTTTTAAATGTACTCATTTGGCTTCCCTGACCAAACCGGTTTCTACTAGAAGCTCGATTTTTTTGTTGTTTTTTTCTAAAAAGCAGCGCTTGGGGTCCCAAGAGTGAAGTACTACTAATCGAGGCATACAAATAGATGTCTCACCATTTGATCCACATTTTGAATGTGACAGACAATATTCGAGTCGTTATATTGCTTTTAACATATTGCAAGAAATTCCTATGACTTGCCTACAACGGCACACTAAACTATAGTAAATACAAGCACTTAGTGTGCACTTTATTCTGACCCCTTGTTGGACTCTCAAGCATTTTGCCGGGTATGTTATTATGGCTTTTCATGAGCAGATGTAGTACTATTTTTAAGTTCAAAAGCCACATGGTTGCAGTCTGTTATTCGGTACCTACATGTTGTTCTTCAGTGGTTAAGTAACTGCAGGTTGATGCTGTGAAGAAACATGCCGTGAAACGGTTAGAACTAAGAAATATTCTGGCATTTGTGTTAAATGTTCTCACGTGAAGAGCTTTTTACTGAACTCTGACAGTTACGTCATTCTGTAAATGGCCAATTTCCACTTCACATTATTTTCCTTTCTTCCTGTGGCCTAAAGGAGATAATGATCGTTTCCTCATTATTAATTCTGAAATGAAAGCTGTCCTTTTCCATAAAACACACATCCACTCTTGAAGAGTAGCTCTCTGTTTGGGGCTTTCTCTGAATCCGCTCTACTCCTGCTCCTGCGTTTCTCTCTAGGGGGAGTCCATCATGGCTTCCAGCATCTCCAGGAATAGTTTGTGCATGGGCACCCCACCCCGGGTCTTGATGCTGTAGAAAGTGGTCAGAGCACGGCCAGCAGTCTGTCGGAGGAGAGGCAACGTTAAAAGAAGACGTCCTGCCCGCTGGGGGTCGTCTGGGCGCCGCTGACATTCCATCTCCAGCAGGGCCTGGTGGAGGAGGTCCCGCAGCTTCTGCACGGCCTCCATGTCCTCGATGTAAACAGAGTCTGACAGAACAACAGGGAGCACATGGTGAGGGAGTGTGGAGGGTGCTGAAATGTTCTCAGCTTTTGTCACAGAAAGAGAGGCTGCCTTGCCCGGTAATTGACTACAAACAAACTAATGTCAGTTGTTATTTATTCAACAAGCAGGGCCTGTAGTTAGCACTCATTGTAGGTGGACCTCTGAGGGACAACTACATAAAGGTTATGAGATGGGTAAACAAATCGCATCATATTTACACTACAGAGAGATCATTTGTGAGTTATTCAGCTACAGTGCGGATACCTGCAAGAAAGCAGAAGACTAGTCTTTAAAACTGGGAATATACAGTGTTACAGTGCACCTACCACTACAAGCTACAACAAAACGCTTCATAAGATGCGAGAAGTAAAGGATGTGTCAAAATACTGAATTCTGATTTATATGTTCCCATAGCTGCTTGTCTGCAGCTGCAGTAAAAGTACCTGAGTTGGTGAGTGCGATGGCTTTTAGCATGACAAATTCCTCCCGGTCCACGTTAAGGGCACGGAATCGGCGAGCGAGCTGACTAATAGCTGCATTAAGCTCTGTCAGTCCGGCTGCACGTGACATCTCCTCGTCAAGGACAAAGTCCTCTGCGAACACCACCTCGTCCTCACAGCCGAGCGAGCGGTACGCTACGCCCAGCACGAGCACCTCCAGCCACACTGACTGCAGCACGGACATCTGGTCTGCCAGAGACAGAGACAAGAAGCCTGCAGGAGAAAGCACAAAGAAAGGGACACATTTAAATGGAGGATGATGGGTTTACTGGTACCAAGTTCCAAATAATGGTTTAGATATTTTAACCAGCTTCATATGGGAATAAATAATTTCATCTGAGCTCTTAGAATAAGGTCCTCGTCTCTTGACATTAAATGCACACTGATTTGTTTTGACTGTACATTTTCTTTAAATTTATTCAGCCTTTAGAGCCATGCTCATGCAGGCCATTCATAACAACAACAATCAATATTCTAGTCATGGTGTGACTGATGCTCTTCAGCGAGCCTGGAAGTCTCTTCCGCTGTTGCCATGCTATTGCTGCCTCTCCTCCCCTCCTTTATTCTCTCTGCATCTCTTACCAGGAATGTGTTTGGCCCAGCCGATGATCACAACCAGCTCACGGTCAGCCAGGTCACAAAGGGTGGTGAGCGTACGCTGGGCCGTGTCCGGCTGCAGAGGGTCGGGCATGGCAAATAACTTTTCTGGCTCTGCTACTAGAAGGTGGGACACGATGATGTTGGAGGAATCTGTCACAAAAACACACAACAAACGATGCATTAATTACTGTATACATTCAGACATGTTGATACCCACAACATCAGCACTGTCATTATCTAAACAAACGCATTCAGCTATATTTTGATGATCTCCATTACTCTTCACTGTATTATACGCAGCGCTCTATGTACAGTATATAAATATGGATTTTAAAAATAGGCTTAGGATCTGCCAGCTTTGCCTGCTGCTTATGATCATTATTCTATGTTTATACCACAGCCAGATTCATGTAGCTTGAACAATCCAGGTCAAATTACATTAAATTAAAATCATTACAGAGCCAAAGCTTTTCCTGACCTGCTGATTTAAAGAGTGAAGACTAACAGTGAACCACATCAGGCACTAGGGGGAGCTGTGTTGTAGCTAATTCCAGTTTATTTGAAGTGTTTTGTGTGTTGCTTTTATTTTCTGAGGAGCTTTCCTTTAAAACTTTACATTTTTAAGGAGAAAAATGTTCATTTCTAAGCACATAAATCCACATTTTAACGTTAGCTCAGTGCAAAGGGAAAAAAAATCTCCCAAATTAACCAAATTCATCTGTATTTCTCCCTTTTTTCTACATCACTATCTTTCATCTTCTTTCAACTTCTTGTCATGAGTAACTTACTCCTGACCCGGGCTGCGCTCTGCCTGTTAGTGATATGCAGTAGACATTTCTGTGAAATTTAGTCACCATCCGTGTAAGAATTCACGAGTTATAGCCAAAAAAGTGTTTCATGTTGCCACGGTGACATATGACCGACTACTAATCAGTGCATCCTTGACTCGAAGGGAACTTTTGTGCCACATTTGCAGAAACTCCTTGAAGGCTATTTCATGACACACACAAAAAAGCATAATACAATTTATCAATGCTCACTTTTTTCGCTCTCCTTTGTCAGCGGTAGAGGAGCACTCTGGTATGTTGCATTCTCCACTTCTGGGCGTCTTTTGTACTTCTGCCTTCCACCCCTGACCCTGTCCAGACGAACTCCTACATTGTGCAAGAATCAGCAGTTCTCGTTTAGGTCAGCAATAAACTAAGCAACTGCACAATAATGAACATATTGGAATAATAATCAAAGTCTGGTCACACTCACCCTCTTTAAGCATGCCTACTTTCAGGCACTTGGTGAAGCGGCATGCCTGGCAAGCCTTTCTGCGCCTTTTAGTGATTTCACACTCATTTGATGCTGGACAGCTATATTCAATGTTACCTGTATGAAGAAGCAGAAAATGTTAATCTCAACGAATGTACAAATAAATTCGCGAAGAAGCAAGTGCCTATACTCTCTCTTATCTTTCAACCACACACACATTCTGCTATTCCTCTTTTTTTATGTCCTACACTCCGACTATACCAATCCTCATACAGAGGTGTGACAGTGATTCTGTTACACTCTCTGGAAAGTTACAGAAATAATGTCAGGAGTTCATGAAGGTCCCAGAAACAAGCAACAATATGAAAGATTTTCAAAACTGCATACATTTCTTGTTTTTTGGGACAAAATAGCTTCTATTTTTTTTGGAAAATCAATGAGAAGTTTTAGCGGTATTCTAGAAAACAAATACGTGTTTTATACTCTATGTTTTGCTGTGAAAACATTTAAAACACATTTAAAGTGCTTTACCTGTCACTAAAGCAAACTTTACCACAACACACCTTGAATGGTTCTCTTGAAGAATGCCTTGCAGGCCTCACACGATGCAACACCATAATGGTAACCTGAGGCCACATCCCCGCAAACGAGACACAGCCTCTTGGGAAGCGTGCTCAGGGCGTACTTGCATCGACCTGCCCCATTTCCAGCGGAGCCCTCCTCTGCCCCATCGCCACCCTCGTCCTTGAAATGGCAACGCAGAGCTGGTGTGTACAGTGGCGGGGAGTAACGTTTAACGTTGTCTCCTCGGGTCACTCCGCCTCCGCTATGAGAAGAATCTGAGGAGGCCCCGCCAGGGCTGGTCCGACCTCCCCCGCCTCCCTCTGGACTACTTGGTTCTGCCTTTATGTAGACATCTGACCGACGCTCACGGGAAGACATGATGTCTGCAGGGCAAAAGGAAAAAGAAATGTCAAAGTAAATAATAGCACAGAGACTTTTAACTCACATCTATATCTCTGAGAAAATCATCAGTCACAGATTTTCATGATAACAAACAAAAGTAATAAAATGATCAAGCAAAGAAAAAAAGGATGTAAATAAACATCTCAGTAGTGTAGTGCCCCTTCATGGGCTACAACACTTTACCATATTCCCACCCCAGTCTTTAGTCCTTCTTAAAGCTTTTTAAACCATCAAACTGTTTGCACTACTGTGTGGGATTTGTGATGGTTTGAGCATAAACACTGTAATCAGAAGGAAACAGGCAGTAGAGGGAAAATAATTTCCAGTTGTGGTGATGCAAATGCTGCTTTAATCTACTATCAAATTAACCTCAACTAACCTTCCCTAAACTAAATGGTAAATGGACTGATTCATATATAGCACTCTTCTACTCTGAGCACTCAAAGCACTTTTCACAACTTGCCTAATTCACCCATTCTCACAAGCAGTTTTTTTTCTATGCTCTTTCTATCCAACATTTACACTCTGATGGATGCATCTTGCCCAAAGATGTTTGACCTACACCACCAACCTTCTGATTAGTAGGAGACCTGCTCTACCACCTGAGCTATATATGTATATGTGCTTAAAAGTACAGTGTGTAAAATCTTACAGCAGATTGTAGCTCACAGTCTACAATTGCTGTAATCAGACTTTTGCATAATCCTAGCCACTGTAGGACAAAGACATTAAAACACATTACGTTTAGACTGTACCCCATAACAGCAGCCATTATGGGGAAACGCAGAGCATCTGGGAACACGTTTCTTCTACTGTTGCTGCATAAAAACATTTTTGTACAAACTAAATTTGAATATATTTAAATAATATCGACACTTGGAAAGAAATCAGGAATGAAAAACTGATAAGTGTCAATGAAATATTTTCTAGAATTTGACATTTTTTCCCTCCAGTCATCTCAAACACTCTTGTCGCCGTTCATCTGTAGAGAGTACAGGGTGTCACTTTGTTGTTTACCCAGATGTCAATATGTGCCCGTGTCTATTTATTCTGAATGATTAAAACTTTGTAAAATGAGTCTATTAGGAATCTGTAATTCAGTGAAATGTACTTCTGCCCAATAAAAGCAACACCGAGTATCGCTGTTAAGAATGTCCTGAACTTTTCTGTCAGTACGCGCTGCTGTTTTTGTTTGTCTGTCAGCTGGCATAAGTGAATGTTTCTTTGAAGAGGATCAAATATTTCTGAACTCATACATGACATGAGAATGTACTCACGCTGTTTATCAGAGAGAAAGTGCAATCTTTAGGACACTCAAGCCTAACATTAGCTGACACAGCGTTAGCTTTTAACCAGTTGTTGTTGTTGTTTAGCCAGCTCGTCGTCAGCTATCCAGAGACGGGAGGGTCATCTGCTGACAGATTAGACCCCTGACTTCAACTCAGGAGATGAGGCTTGAATGAGAAGCAAGGGGATATTTTACCCAGATGCCAGTGGTGTTGTCTCTTTCATTTGTGTTTTCACTTCTTTGGTCAAGGGGACCCCCTCTCAGATGATGAAACATAAGTATGAACCTTCCTATTTGGAGTCTGAGGATGCAAACATAAAATAAACTGTCCCTCCAAATGCTTATGAGTTCTCCTTTCCTCAACCTTTGACATACTACATATGTGGCTGGTCCTCTACATACATACAAGAAAATGCCATTTGGCTTCTCACACAATTTAAAATACATCCTCCACCAATTAAAACAATTAATTAATTCAAGCACTCCGCAAATCAATGCCTGAACATGTGACTGCATGAGCCAACTGCAGCTGCACCTGGCAGCTCGAAGTTTCCTGGACTAGTCTGGATGTGTAACACTTCATTAAATGGCTGATGCACAACAAATATTTAAATGTCTGGCACAGCAGAAAGCAGATAATCATCTAGGGACTAGAATTACTCCCTACTTTAGAGAGGTTAATCAAAAATAAATCATATTCAGCAACACAACTTATTCAACCACAAACTGCAGTATGCACAGACATGAAGGCCAAAAATAAATGAATAAATAGTGCAATGGTTGCTGCAGTGAACTTTCCAACATCAACTCAGCCATCCTTAAAAGCGAGCCTTTACCGAGCCTCAGCAAATCCATCCGCACACTGAAATCATCAAAGCAATCACGTTCCATTTGGCTAAAGGCGTGTGTCCACCAAACACTGTGAGTAAGCAAGACTTCTGGAAAACGGTCACCATAATGGACAAAAGAGCGATTCTTGAAGTAGTAATACCTGACGAGTATGTGAAACATTGCTGGGGAAAAAGAAAGGGTTTATCTAGTTCTTTGAGTTTTATTTGCATCCATCATGCAGGTGCAATGAATTAAGTAAAAAACTTCATACTATTTGTCATCAAAGATTGATTTGTGAACATTAACAAACAGGAATGTGGTGCAACACAAAAGTGAAATCAGTGGCCTGTTCATTTAGTACAGTTTTTTTTTTTAAATGTTTCTTCTAAAAAACACACTGAATTTAGATAAATAAGTAGGTCCAATTTTATTTTGACGCAAAGATTTGTACAAACGTGAAATGAAATGCATGAAAGTGCAACAAAAATATTGTCAACAATCTTAATGAATAATTATGACAAATAATCATGACCTTAATGCTGAACAAAATAATCATGATCATCATATTGGCCATAATCTTGCCTTCTAAAGCTATTAATGAAAGCTATCAAAAACACGTCGCACCTAATAGAACTACACCTCTGTCATATTTCAAGTCATTAAGATGTCTAAGGTGAGTGAATGGAGGCCACTGTGCTATAAAGAAGTCACTCAATCACATAACTTGTATTCAAATAAGTAAGCAAAAGTAGTAGTCTGTAGTTCTAACTTAAATTATGCTAGCAAAAATAGTAAACATGTTATATTTGGGACGTTTATGAATCTCAATACAAGCGTATAAAAAAGTTAATGAGTCTCAGTACACAGTCGAGATGGCATACTGTGCACTGCACCTTGAAATGCACTCCAGCGAAGGAGAGAAGTACGCAGAAGATGTTGTTTGACATAAAAAATGAAAGAGGAGATTCAATTACCCAAGTGAACATGCACTTCTAATACCAAAATCTGCATCTCTGTGAGTAATTCTGTGTAATGCTTTTAAGCTCAACTTAGTTTTAAAGCCAAATGTCAGGGTTCTTAATGTCAACCATCCATATAAAATAAGACAATCAGCTTAAGAGCAGTCTGATCTCTGACATATAATGTAATAATATCAATGGGGCATCTGAGGTTTCTCGTCTTTATGTAACTTAACAAACTGGTGGGCGAGTGTTTGCATGCACAAACTGACCACCGCTTTGCCCAGCCCAAGCGAGGGTCATCAATTCAGAAGAGAGCGGATCACGCCTGTATTTAATCACTATAAAGACAGACAGTTGATAAATTGCCACCAAAACACTCTTGACATGTTTTATTATTCTACCTGAAACTAACTTTGTTTTCTTGATTTGAATTGTGAAATTGAGAAAGTAACCGTAACGTGAGCATGAACTGTCTCTTAGCTTCACCTCTTAAGCATTAATGCAGACCCTTACTTGAATGACTGTGTTAATAGATCACTGCGTGAGGACGTTGAGGAGGATTTCTGCAGTCTAAATAGCCTCAATCCAGTTAAGTCCTCAGTTTCTCTTGCACACATAGTAGCAATCTACTGCAATCATCCAACATTTTTCTATTTGTTTATCAGGTGGGCTGATAATCCACTCAAGTCTCGTATAATTACAAAACATGTGACTGTGACAACAAAAACAGTGAAGATTCTGAGGCTTTTTGTGATATAATCAATAAACATCAGTCCTGGGCTGGTCAGCTTTGAGTGGTTTATCTCTGTCAGTTTAAAAAATTACTACTAATTACTACTATGTCAATAATAAACAGCCTCTTGTTCAGACATATTTAACATCAAACTGCACTTCTAAGACATGACCATCAGAAAAAGAGCTTTCTGTCTTTGCTGATGGGAACCACTGAGAACAGAACAGAGAGCCTCAGACTGAAAGCACACTATGAGAAAAACAGTCAGAGTTAGTCAGTCCTACTAACAGTGTCAGTAGGTACTTCCCAAGCAAGTAAGCCTTCATCATACTTATTGCTGCAGCAGATAACCCAATCCTATGGTTGCTGGCATACAATTTTCTTTGGAGTTTGCCCTCTCTGTATATGAGAGCTGTTTGGCAAGCCTCGGACACGTCAAAGAAACGTATCCTGTTTAAAGTTTAGCCTACCTGGACTCACTGAAAGCTCAGTTAATCGCTCAACCAGACAGTACCAGTAGTAGCACATAAACACAGATACTGAACAGTGTCATTTGGCTTTGCTCGGACTTGAGTCAGATCATCAGGTCACCATGTGCACCGCTGGCCAATTCGACTTCTTCTTTGGGAAATGTCGGTTTCTTCATAGAAAATGTTAACAAGCATGCGATGATAGCTCTCTGGTTACTCATTGATTCGACTAAAGCAGCGCGTAAAACCTAAAGAGGTCTGCTAAATAGCTCTGTTATCTACTTTATCAGCCATAGAAACGCGTGGTGTTTGCTGTAAACTAATTCCAGCGTGTTTGGTGTAACGTTAGCATGAGCTAGCTTCAAGAGTAGCGAATACATAAATGATAACTGTATGTTAGCTAACTAGGCTAGCTAGCCTACGTTAATCCTGACTATCCAGCTCTCTCCCCCTAGGGCCGAGGTTTATTTTGGTCACTCTAACCCGGACTAGGCTGCATCTTACCTGAGCGGTGACTAGAGCAGCACTGAACGATAAGTCTCCCCACGGTGTGCTATCATGACACAGATCCAGCAGAAAAATCAGTATCCAGACCACCAGCTCGTGCTAGCTCGTGCTGGCTATGTGCGGAGATGGGCCGGCCTACAATCGGCTTTCCCTAACAGCTGGGAGGCGACGCAGGCTAAGCACATAGTAACACTTTCACACTGTCATCTGACTAAAGCATGTTTGTAAATGTCTCATTTTAAAAGTTAAGCGTCATATATTTACTATATTTTTTGAATGGAGTAAAGGAAGATCCCAAATTATACTGATCAAATATAAGATGCTTCATTGCCAGCTGGAAATCTGATTGGCATTGTCAGAATTATAAGTTAGCATTGTTAATGAAGGATGCAATTAAACTTCTAAACTGTAATATATATTATTTTTGATCAAATGTTTCAGCTTGCTTAAACTAACAACATAGTTACAATAATCTAGGGGAAGACAGCTAAACTTTTAGCTCCTGGTGTTACACACAAATGTATACTGCTGAAGATGTGTTTCCCCTCACACAGTATCCCCAAAACAAAAAAGAAATTTAAAGTGTCACTGAAGAGCCACAGGCTGATACATTAATTGTTCTTTCTTTCTGTCATCTATCCGCCTCTTGCCCCTCCCTAACCCATATTTTCTGTTTCTGTCGTTTCAAGTTTGTGCCCTCATGATATAATTTCGACAACAGACCAAGAGAAGTATCTGTGTTTAGCTGATGAGCCTGCTTTTCTCAAACAGGAACATGTCCTGGAAAGTGTATGATTGCAACAAAACCATCATAATATACGGGTAACATATATAAGTAATGAAAAATAAGGTTGTGGCACTGTAACATTATTCTCTGTTGTTTTTACTCAGCCTCAATCCTTCTACAAACTTGCTCATATCTGTGCATGTCCTAAAGGCGTCAGCTGAAAGTCTACCACAAAGTCTACCTTTATAATGACTGAATTGTGAGGAAAAAGAGGCACTTGTTAACACATAATCCCAATTGAAACACGGCATAACGGTGTAACATTTCATCAACATAAAAGGTGACGTAGGAACAGCTTACCTGTTTGGTGACCTGGAGCTTGAAGCCTGTGTATGTCTCACTCCAGAAGACAGCTCAGTAAAATGATATTGCTGTGGGCTGAAGTCTGCAGTTACCGGGACACCTGCAAAGCAAGCAAAGGCTTCTGAGAGTATTCCCAAAACTTGCAGCCAAGCCAAAGAGTTTGCTTTTCATGTTTGCCCTTTGTGCTTTGAATGGTCAAATCCCCACAAGGACACCGCGTCCGGCCTCATAATGACCATAATGTATGCAAACTCGCAGCAAATGATTGGCAGGCTCCTAACAATAACTGCGGAGCTAATCTTCACATGATCCAGAGGAAGCATGTGCTCTGCCAACAGTTTTTGTTTCTTCTCTAATGAGGCGTATGGATACACCTAAAACCAACTGTCTTTCCAAAAATACATAACCCAGCCTATCTATCCAGATTTTTACACACACTGCTCATACCCTCCCCCTTTACACTGCGTGACACACTCCAAAGGTCACAGTCACAGGAATGCTTGAAGGGCAGACAGAGAAAAGCCAACACCTTGTCTTTCAGTCATACAAAGTTATAAACTTAAGTTTGGTGATAAAGCTATGTAAATAATTAAATTACTTAGGCTTAAAAACAAACACAAAAACCCCAAATGGAATAGTATTCCAGCTTGTTGTTAAAGTCTAAATATGACTGTTTAAAAAAATGCCATATCCCAAAAAAGGACACCTATTTTAAGCAACTTTAAAAGTGTGCAAGGCTCTTATATATGAAAACAAACTGAGATGCTTTTCCCATTTTGTCTGGAGGTTAAAACAGCTGACAATTTCATTTTTATAAGTCGTTTCAGTTTCAGACTCTAATCCCAGTAGACTGTTGCACCCAAACAGCTCCTTGTCATAAATGGATTTCCAAGTACACTTTCTATTACATAAGCAAAAAGTCAAATATCACACCTCGACAAGCTCCTTATGTCTTCAACGGTTTAAAGCTTTCTTATCGTGGTTTTGTCAGGGGCAAGGTCTCCGTCAGTGACACGGCATCACATTCACAGACGCGACACTAAACTCAGTTTAAGGGTTTTAAATGCGGCGCACTGTGGAGACAGGGAGAACAGCACCCAGGGGTGACCTTGCCTTACTGATCTCGGACCGGTGAAAGGTTAATTGCCGAAGTGGATTATGCCTTAAGATCAGGGATCTCAATCCTGGCCCAGGAGGCTCGACAACTTACATAGTTCGGTGTGTTAAAACCGAGAGAAATATAACTCGGGAGATTAAAATACACAGAAGAGAAGTTAAAGTGTGAACAACTGAAGAAGAAGTGCCGGAGGGGCATTCTGCACATGAGAACTTGCTGTTTAAGTAACAGCATGCAAGAAAGAAAAACAGAAGAAAACACTTATCATCTGCATGTTGGTCTTTATTTTCTACATTAACGAGTGTGGCTTACTGGTGACTAGAGTACTAACCACCAACGACTCCTCTAGCATTTATTGAAGCATGAATTAGTCCCAAGGTATACATGTGTTATAAGCTTGAAATATGGCGTGCACTGCAAATTATCCCACAGTGTAGGCTATTAACTATTTTCCGGCTCGTGTCCCATATCCCCATTAACGTGGTCAGGCGAACTTAGAGCTCTTTCGGGCAAATCGTGCATGCACATCAGGCTGTCGTCAAGACAGCTGCCACGTCCAAAAAACACTAATAATGGGCAAAACACCCCATGTGTGCTCAACCTCGGAAGTGTAGGCTAAGACAAGATACTTACTAGGAAATGTAAAAACATCACGGGGTCGTTTTTGTTCTTAAATATTTGAGGTCAGTCAAGTCTTTGCGGATTGCAAGTCCACTGGCAGTTGAACTGGATTAATGGCGCCGTAAGAGCCTCGCGACGTTTCTCACATCGCATCACGATGTTAGCATGTAAAAAGGGAGATAACAACAACCGGCGACACAATGTCTTCGCCCGGCTGTTCGGCTCCGTCCACTGCTGTTAAAAAATTCCCGTCTTCGCCTTCCACAACTGAGGTTGTAGCTGAACCTTAGCGTCAAGTCTCCAACAAAAACAGCATCCACATCCGGTAAGAGTATTTCACAGCAAAACTCCGTCGACATATTAAACCTTTCAAACATTTACCAAGCGGGAAGATGACCAAAAATAAAAAATAATCCAGTACAAAAGTCTCCCTCCTTTCCGTAAAATCCGTAACACATTTTAAAAAAGATAGAGACGCTGATATTCTTAAAACGAACTCTAAATGCTGCTTTTATTTTAACAGTTCGACTTCCGGCACACCTCTGGCTTTCTTCCGCTCATTTGACGGAACTCAGTGACGTAGCCTGGATCTCGTGCCTGCTCTCCTCCCTCTGCCACAATTTGCGTCCACTGGGTCTCCGTTACGTCTGCACGCACCTACAACCCGCGTCATCCGCATTTTAATAAGGGCCTGCAACTCGTGAAAAAAATATGACCCACTCCACGTTAATTCGCGTACAGTCAAGGTGTATTCATTCATTTAGACGAGCTGCTTCAAAGTGCTGATTTCAGACTATTGAGTGCTTTTTATAGCAGTGAACCCTTCCACACTAAAGAAAAAAACCCCACGGCTTTCATATTTGCTGTGAGATTAAAAACACGGGTCATTTGTATTATTATACGTTTTGTGGCCTATATTCAGAAAGCCTTTATGCTTAAAACACCATAACGAAAATGGCTTTCTGCAAAATGCTTTATTATTATAATTATCACATTAGCTATAGGGCACAAAATGAGGCTGCATGTCCTTTCCAGGACACCTCTGTGGAAAATGTAGTCATGCTTTTGGTCTTGTGATGCTGACCCGTCTCACTCCGCCGCTGCACAGCATCTGGACATGAGCCAAGGAAGAAGAGATGAGGAGAGCTGTGCCAAGGGTTGAGAAAGTAAAATAATTAAAGGATAGTAGTCTGAATTTTTTTAAAAAAAGGAAAGAAAAGAAAAATACTTGCTTGGAATACAAAGTTCGCCCCCTGTGTTATCCTGTATGGGCTTTTGTGTAAGCCTGCTCTACCAAGGTTCACTTTATTTGGCAATTTTATTATACAGCAAAGAAAACAAACGATTTTCTTTTGTCAAACTTAGAAGCCTCCTGCTTCTAGAAATAGTCTGCTGCCCCCTGCGCTCCCCAACACGCCTGGCAACAGCTGGCATTAAGAAAGCAGAGGAGTTGTCACGAAAGAGTTGAAAAGCTTTTCTACTGGTGTGGTGAAAGTGGAGAGGAGGGGGAGGAAATTAAGAAAGACAAAGAAATCGGAGTAACCATAGTAGCCTATTATTTAGATATCTCCACCCCAAAGCTGCCCGGCGTGATCCGGCTCTAATTATAGCCCAGTATACGTTGGTTTCAACTGAAGCAGTGAGCGCTGTGTCCGAGGTGCGGGACAGCAGGCTCGCTGTGGTTACATAGATGCGGCGCGCTCGCGGGCAGGATTTTCGTGGCGCGCGCCTCACAGGGAAAACTGACGGCGGTGTCACTGCGACCTTGAAGCAAGGTCATTCAGCCTGTGCTGCAGAGACTGCAATTCTTCTGCGGGACTGCATCACACTGCTGCAGACTCTGCATTATCCGGTTGGAGGCGAAACCCGTCATGCTATGTTCGTTAGATTTGCGCACAAATCTGTTTAAAGCGGTTTGTACGATTGTGTTTAGCGTAATAATATAGGTCTAAACACGTGACTGCGCATTGAGTGTGGATGTGCGGGGATCAGAAACCTAAAAAAGAAATAGAAAAAAACACAGTGAATGCCAGATGGGGTCCCTGCGGGTGCTCCTCATAGGGGGTCATGACCTGAGACAGGTGTCAGCTGATAGGCTACATAAATTCTAACAAGAAGCTCTTTTTTTTCTTTCTGTATCCACAAAAGGCACTGGGCACTGCATTAGTGAGTCATAGCCAGCACGACTGACTGAAAACAGTCTCCACCTATACTACAGACGCTTATTATTAGACTACAGGCTGTAGCAGGCTTATTCCAGAGTGGGGCTGAACTCATTTAGTGCACTTAGATCCACCTTAAAACTTAAAAAGAAAAGAAAAGAAAAGCTGGTCATACAGATTCAGCCATCACCAAAAAATGCAAGAGAGCACAGGGGGAACATTCTCTTCACAGATGTTTTATGCTGCTCTGCTGTGCACATGCCATGTTGTAGTGGTTATGAATAGCAAGGTCAATGTGCGCAAATGTGGGGTGAGATCAGAGAAGGCTGATTAGATTATATGTTCAGGATGGTCATGTGAGTGCTGACTAACTCTGTCAGTTTTGTTTGAAATGACCTGTATCGGACCGTGACTAGAGCTTCAGTGTGTCCTCGTTATGGGGCAGCTTTGGGGATATGTCTCTAACTGACACTACACTGCAGTCTGTCTCTTCTTTTTTTTTAAACCTGAATACAGAAAAGCTTACATATTTACAATCCTATAAAATATTTATTTATTTCGATTTTAATTTAGAGTGGAATTATTCTTTAATTCCAGGCCAGTAGTGCTTTAGCCCACCCATGTGGCCACCACTCGACCCCTGGTGGCAGCTCGGGGAAACTGCAGCAGCGGTGCTGATGACGTTATAGCAGCTGAGCAAGTGTCCTCCAGTTAAAGGTCACCCACTGCCACTGCACATCATCGCTGTCTCCTGACTTCCTGATTGCAATGCCAGAACAGTGCCTTTTCTTTTTAGACATCCTGCGGGGAAAGTGTCAGATTTCCAGAGGCCGGTCGACCACTCCGTTGTTTTCTGCGCTCTGCTTACTCACCACGCAGACATGACTGCAGGCTGCAAGTGTGGCATCTAGGTGGTCACAAACAAGCGCACACAGAGGGATAAATTTCAGTTTTCAGTTACAGATTAGATGTGTGAAGTACAGTTGCATCTTTGACATTGAAGGTTTGCGCCACCTGCTGGCCGTGTTTAGAGAGAAACAAGCTGAGGAGGAGGAGGGGTGTGTATCTACATTAGTGGCAGTCTCAACTTTTGTGTATCTGATATTTTGTAACATTAAGGTACACCGGCTTTCCTTTAAAAAAAAGGATACATAGAACAAAAGAGCAGCAGTCACACTGTACTGCTGCACTGTGTTTGTCCTTGGTGCCATTTTCAGGTTGAAACAAGCTAGAATTTCAAACAGACTATCATTTACACGAGTCAAATGAGCAGCTACACAGCACATTCTTAAAAGGATAGACTGACAACTCAAAGGTCCATGCTATAATGCTATTTATACACTGCATTATGTGTGATATGCAAGTCTGACAGCGTATGCCTGCTTTTGTCTCCGCCAGCCTAACCAGGCCTATAGAATGCATTAAAGTCAATGCTCGAGTTACTTTATCGTGCTTAGAGTGATACTTTTTCTTCTTATTGCTGTTTGTAGCTATATGCCATGTTTTCTGCCAATATGGCTGCACGCTAAATATAAACTTTTACTTCAAATGTGATTATTCTTGACTCTAAACTAAGCATCTGTTCAGTTGAGGAAGAATAAAGTATTCTCAAATCATCCCCTCAAATTAGAAAGTGATTTTTAAAAGCATCTTCATTTTACCAGTGTTTTTTTTTAAACCATTGGTCCTCGATTACCAAACATATACATTAGCCCGTTCTTGCGTCATTGTGATGTCATAAATAAATAATGATGAATGATGAATAAATAAAAAGTGTTTTGTAAAGTAATCTCTATGTCCTTTTATATGATATATTACTTAATATGTTTATTGAATTACTTTATTTCAAGGTCAACTATGACCTTGGGCGCCAACCATGAAGGTCAAGGTCAAATGCTTAGCCAGCCTAGTTACTCGTGTCCCTCATACAAGGCCTTGTATATTGTGAAGAAGGTTGAAGACCATCCGTAAAAATCGTGGGTATTATAAAGCTTTTACTGAATTTCACATTGACTGAATTTTCACCAAAATGAAATCACCTTGAGCTGTTTCCTGTATCTACCATCACACAGAAATTGGAAATGATATCTGGTAAACTGTGGACACTAGACTGCTAACAAACAGGCAAACAACCAGACAAACAAACTGAACTGTTTACATACTCCCTGCGTTTCCAGGGAGAATGAACTGAAATGAACCCATTCATCCAGTTTCTTAGCTGCTTATCCAGTTTAGGTTTGCAGGGGGGCTGGAGCCTACCTGTCATAGGGCAAAAGGTAAGGTACACCCTGGACAGGTCACTAGTTCATCATAGAGCTAACACGAGGAGACACACAAGCATTCACACCCACAGCATCAACAGTTAACCTAACATGTATGTCCCCCATACAAATTCTACACAGAACGGTCAAAGTAGCTCAATGGATTTAAATTCAGAAACAGGAATGAACAGAAGTGTGAGAGATGGGGGATGATGCTGGAAATCTTTGAAAAATGTGAAGAAGAAAGAAAATTGAACTTTTAAATTTATTTCCATGTGTTGCACCTTTTCCTGTTGGTAAATACTCCACCCCTCCTTGCCATTCCTACTACAAAAAGGAATTAAGTAAGAGATAAACAAACTAATGACAGAAAAGCCTCTGTTTGTCACTATCTACTATAGAGATTTGGGGTTTTATTATAGTGGGCCCACAGTTAAAATGAATTTTTTTTTAAAAATAACATAATTACTATATTGGCCTATTGGTAATAAAATGCTCATTTCATTTCTTGTTTTATTAAAAACAACTTTATTAGGCAGATGTATGTAGTGCAATAGAATTCAATGCATTTGGCCATGAAAATCTAAATATAATGCAGTTTACAGGATTTAAAAAAGATTTCAATACATACCAAAAATGTACAAGAGGATCTCAAGTACCTGTTTATTTGTTGGAGGGATTCAGTAGTTACTGTCACAGATCAGAGAAGCCTCTCTTCAGCACACTGGTGTATAAAGTTTATCGTGACTACTATAAAGATTGTTCACAGAGTCGTACTGCACTTCAGTCCTGGCCCACTAGAGAGCAGTAACTCCTCAGCAAGTAAAGGGAACACTGGCATGAAAATCTCTTCATCACCTTTAAGGGAGGCATAAACACTCACATGCTAAGAACATTAAATGCAAAACCACACGTGGCTAAGGCTTCGACATCTTGTTTTTATCTTGAATGTCTGTATGCAGGCACTATATATTCTACAATTAAAACTCCTCTGTCAAACGAGATTCAATACATTTGCTATCATTCACAAGGCTTGGGTGGCAAATCTGGAACGGATCTGGGGTTTCTATTGGGTTCCTTCTTGTTAGTGCTGTTGGGGCTGTTGTTTTTGTGGTTCCTCTGAGGAACTGGCCTTCTGTGGCGTCTCCTTTTTGGCTGACGGGGATTGGGCTTTGTTGGATTTAGCAGGGGATCCAAATGTAGTTTGCCGCTCTGAGTATCCGAGGACTCGTCAATAAATGCAAGGTTTTCACCAAAGTAGTCCAGAGGCTGGGACAGGTGGGGGTCAGGAGGAGCCTCCTCCTGTTTGGGTTTTGCAGGCTTTTCTTCTGGGACTCGCTCCGTCTGAGTGGCCTGAGAATCCGTCTCCGATCCAGACCCTGACTCATTAGAGGAGGACGATGATGAAGACGAATATGACCCAGACTCTTCCTGACTCTCACGCTGCTCTTCTTGCCCCTCAGGCACCCCGTTAGCTGATACACTGTGACCATGGCTTCGAGGGCCGTGGCGGCGCTTTCTCCTACGCCGTTTAAAGGGGTCATCGATTTTTCCTGGCATGCGAAAGTCCACCGACATATTTTGGATGTTCTGAGTCCAGTCAGTGGCGTGGGCTCGCAACTCCTCCATCTGAAAGGAAAAGGATGAAAGCAGAGGTGATGGAGAGGAAGTAGTGGAGACAGCAGGTGATAAAACAGGCATAAAAGAACAGGAGTACCTCAGCCCTGGTCTTCTTTGAAAGAACCCGGAGCCAGTTACCAATCATTGTGAGGATAGATGCAAAGTATGCAAGCCCCAACAAGATCCAGAACCACACCAAGGGTTTGTACCAGTGGTCGCTGCCTTCCTTTCCTGAATCCCCTTTGACACAAAGACACATTATACAGAAGCAGGAGGTAAAAAGGGGCCAGCGCATTCACACATCCGCCCATGAAGCCATCCATTTCCATGGAGTAAATAAACTGTTAAGATAGCAGACTAGATAATCAATAATTCATCTGTGAAGAAAATCATCATAAATAATTTATGACATTGTCCGCGCTAAGTGAACTTAATGCACCACGACTGACAGCTATATTTATGGATGACTAATTAAGTCATAGCTCCTACTTATCAACAGATCAATACCTTCAACGAAAAAGAAAAGTATGAAAAAGTAAATGATATAAGCTATACTGATCTGGAAGCTATGATTGTGTTTCAGCTGCATTACTTTTATAGAGCCTAATAAAGCAGGATGTACACTAGTGGCAGGCTATGGGCATCCGTGGTGGTGCACAGGGTGTGGAGAGTGGAAAGGATCTCATCTTAATAAAAATAAAAACAAAAACAAGCACAAAAAAATCCTGCAGACTAATTATTGGGGAGATACTGGTGGTCTGATGTGACCTCAGGGGTGAAATAAACCTGTCCTCTCTGCATAAAGTAAGGGTGAGCACTGACTGTCTGAAGAAAAACCTGACACCAGATCCACCCACCCACTTATCTAGTTTAGGGTCATGGAGGGGGCTGGAGCCTATCCCTACTGCCGCCTCTCTCATGCTGTATTTTTTGGTGTTTTGTTCCTCCAGCTGTCGAAAGCCTTAGTTACATATTATTGCGCAATTTACACGACGAACTGCTCTCGAATAAATAGCACAGCTGATTATCCGGTACTGAAATAAAGTCCGCCTATAAAAGCATCAAAGTTTCAAATGTCAGCTTATCAGTAATAAAGTTTTATAATAATCAAATATGTCAGAACAAGCAGAAGGAGCCATTTAAAAACTTTGACAGTATCAAAACACATGAATTGGGTGGGGGTGAGGGGGTGGTGGGGATCACCTCCCTTCAAGCTCTTATAAAGAATGGAACTATCAACAGAGACCAAAGCCATTTCTTGTAACTGGCTAGAATGATAAAGGGCCACCGCTTGAACTAAAATAATACTGAGACAGATGGCCTTTTTCCATTTCCACTTTCCTATTCTGTGTGCACCACTGCAAACCAGCGTGGGTGGTTGATTATATACCTGCAACATAGTCTCCAAACCCCACTGTGGTCAAGGTGATAACCACGAAGTAGGCTGATTCCAGCAGGGTCCACTCCTCCACCTCTTGAAAAATGAAGATTGGCAGCGCAACAAAGAGCACGCAACCCAATAGGATGGACAGGACAGCTGAGATCACACGCACGATGGTGGGACTAACTCGCCATTTCTGTCAGAAAAGGATAACCAATTAGTTCCATGAATATATAGCCTGTATATAAAAGATGGACGTGGTGACGTGATGTCACTCATTTCTTTGTGAAGTCATTTTTTAAGCCTTGAGTTCAGTCTTTTCGCCATCTCCTCTTTAGCGTTTTGAAACCAGACGTCATGAACGAGGTTTGGGTCTGACTGAGAAACCAGCCTGCCAAGCTATGCCGACTCTGAATCTTATCCTATTTTATCACATTTCTGACACTGATTGGACCCCAAATATACAAAATAAAAATCTTGTTATGTCTGAGAAGACTTGATACCATCAACTGAGGCCATAAATGTTTTGGATGAAGGGAACCAAACGCTTCTATGCAATTGAGACCAATTTCTTCTTTTCAAATACAGGTGTAGGCTTTAGATGATGTAAGGCATTGGCTTCACTCTTCAGACCCAAATGTTAGATCCATCTATTATTTATAAAATCTATGGATAAGTATGTTTACAGTGGCAGTAAAGAAGACATTTTAAATATTTTTTGAAGCTCTGACCAGGAAGAGCTTCTCTATCTTGGCCACAGTTTTCCTCAGCCCAGTACCCAGATGGTCTCCCACTCCAGCGAGCAGGATACCAAACATTGGGATTCCCACCAGGGCATAGAAGATGCAGAACAGCTGCCCTCCTTCTGTTTTGGGAGAAATGTTTCCAAAACCTGCACATGTGGGATCAGAGGTAGAAGAGCAGTTGTTTAAAGACTTCAGATGTAATTAATGAGTCCCATCATGCAATTAAATTTAATGAACAAGGACTTTTAGCTGGACACCAACCGATTGTTGTGATAATGGTTCCTGAGAAAAAAAAGGCACTGGCCAGATCCCATTTGCTGACAAATGTAGCGTTGCCTATGGGATCCACACCTGCTCCAGTGGCCTCCACCACCTCCTGGGAAGGGACAGTGGGGGGAAGGTTAGTACTTAGTTGATGAAACACTCCAATAATTAATGTTTCACTGGAAAAGAGGCATTAACAAACACACGAATGAATGAACCCATCCCTGCTACGGGGTACAAAATGCACTGTCATGATCAAAAGCAGGAAGTTAGCAGCGATGAGCAGCTGTGACGGCTCCATTCTGTCCCGGGCATATCGAACCGCTTACAGCACAGAATCAAATTCCCTGATTAAATTATCGGAACATAAACCTAAGCATGATGAGGTTATGAATTAACTTGGCCTCTGCAGAAATCATTAAAACCAATCAATTAAAAGTTTAGATTGAAGATTGTAGAAATGTCTACTGCCAAGTACGTCTGTCCCAACAGATTAGCAGAAACTGACTGAACTTCTCACCCTTTCAAATTCTATTTGTGCAGTGACAACTGACTAAAAGAGTAGGTTTGAAGTAGGAATCAAATCAGTGACACTGTAATTACAAGATATGTGCTGTAACTGTTCGGG
This sequence comes from Haplochromis burtoni, assembly GCF_018398535.1. NCBI lineage: Eukaryota > Metazoa > Chordata > Actinopteri > Cichliformes > Cichlidae > Haplochromis > Haplochromis burtoni. Next base: position 649,982 of record NW_024582513.1, read on the forward strand.
TATCAGTGAGCTCTGACTTTGCATGAATTTACCTGCATTCTAGTGGATACAGGAAGACACTGCAGTGAGGTTTTGTGTCCAGAGGGTTTAGCATACGATAATTAGGTTACTTTTACTCCTCAAGTTACATTAAAAGCGAGAGGCAAATTATGAGGTTAGTCATGCGCACCTCAGTCTCAGCCTGTGTACTCTGTGCACCGCAGAAAGGGATGATTTGGAGCCAGAAATATAATCCTTAGTAACTGTGTTCAAGAAACGTCCTGGGAATGCTAACCATAAGTGAGAGGTTCAGGTTTTCATGACACAATTCCCTCACAGATGTAGTGAAATACACAACATACATGCAAACGGCAACTATGAAAACACAATGGTGTTCATACTTTACATGCTATCAAATGTATGTGATATAGAAGTATTAATTAATCTGCTTATTATTGACAATCATTTGTCAATAATAGCCAGCAAAACTTTATAAAGAAGGAAATTGAGCCAGGGGATGTTGTCACACTGACTTCATGAATTGCTTGAAAGATTTAATATTTATCTATATTCTTATATTTATTTAATTTCAGCGTACAAACTGGCAGCCGTAAAAGTTGTAATTTCGCTTATCTAAGCTCAGCTTATACTGATATACAAAAGGAGACCCTGCACTGATAGCCAGACCATGTGAAAAAAAGTCACGTGGAGAAAGTTCACCAAGCACACCTCATTATTTATTAGCCTTTCAAATCCATAAATTTAGAATCTGGGGTTGGCAGTGATAAGAACGTCTATACGGAGGGACAGCTGAAGCTCTTATTTAAATCTGACATCTCGAGTCTGCTGCTCTATCTGGTACGGTGGTGTCATCTTGCCAAGATCTGAAGAGCTCCCTAAGGTTTTCAGATAAACATTTACAGTGACGAATCAGAAAGTAGCTGCACAAATTTTGCCTGAATTGAAGACCTCCGGAAAATTCTTTCAGTGTCCAAAAATAACATTAGACAATTACACAACATGCCTACATCAAGGCAATGATACTTTTGTTTAATAAATTCTTCAATAAAATAAATGTCACATGATCAACCACATCAATATCTGCTGGTAGAAAATATAGCATGATCTTTGATAAAGTATGGTGTGCTATGTGACAGATGCTTGAGGAGGAAACTGCAACTAGAAGATGAAACATCTGAATGTAACATCAGTTCGGTGACACATGATCCACAGTGGCTCAATAGCAGTTTTCGTGTAAGCCGACATTAAGTGCATTGTGTCCCCACTTCTATAAGTGCACTGAGGTGCAAAGTTCACCCAAACCATCCCAATCTTTCTTTCTTTTTCTGATGGAACCAAACAGGAGCTATCATCACATCACTGGCTGCATATTATGAGTGCATTTTTTTAAAAGCACAATATATTAGTATCTACATGATTTTAATCAAGCAAATTGTCAAATGCTCTTTTTACAAGTAGAGAAACAAGAAAGTGTTTCAGCTTGGACTTCTTACTGTGCTCACCTATTCATTTGGATATTAAAAAAAAAAGACACCTAATCGCTCATGTGCTTCCTCTAAATAAACACAAAATACAACAAAACCTGCTTGCGTGCTTCAGTGTCCTTTGATCCCTTTAACCTTTTCCCAAATGTCGCCGAGTTCATGCGTAGATCGCTTTGCAAGCGTAAACAGTAATTTACAATGTTCATTCTAGAGTGAGGACAAGCGTCTCAGGATCACAGCTAGGTTGCCAACGCTCGACCCATCTGTGGATCAGCTGTCACGCAGTTACACTCATGAAAGGAACCTTGCATAGCTGCTCTGACCACACCTGTTATCTGGCTCATAGTCGTCGTGCTGTGCCGCTGCACTGTGTCACCAGCAAAGCTCCACTGAACACGTTACACATCTGAACGATCATCCTAAGGATCCACAAACTCAGCCAGTGCGTATAAAACATGAAGCAGGTATGTGTCACGCACTCAGCAAAAGTGTATTTTTAGCTAGAGAGGCAGTCGGCATCAGAGGTCATCGTGACACTTGTTTGGAGTTTGTTAATATATGATTAACAGAAAGCAGCAGCTGGGCAAAGCTAGAGTCACTTTTTGAATGCAAAATGTGTAGTTTCAGTAACTCAAAGTTTGCTGTATGCTGTTCGATTTAGTTAGTTGCAGTATCATATCAGGTAATATTGTGTCATGTAGTATCGTATCGTATCGTTTCGTGTCTTATTGTTTAGTATTGTATCATAGCAATCAATATGACGCTGTACCTGATGGAGATTGTAAAAGAGAAACAGAAACAATTTTTACATTTTCGAAATAAAAGCCAGATAGTGAATGGCTCCTCTCTGTACCTCTATAAGAACCTCCAGCTTGTCTGAGTCGACACAGGAGAAGTTCAGCAGGAAGTCCCGGCGTGTGTCCTGCAGCTTCATGTGCACGCCCTCCTCCTGCGGAGCCTCCAGGGCACGGAACACCACAGCTCCCAGCACCAAGTAAAGAAGAACCCCCGTCAAGATGGCGAGCAGGGTGGAGCAGCGCATGGCTGCACCTCCACTCAGTCCAAACGTTGGCTGCTGCTTCTCTCTGCCAGCCTCAGCGCTGGAGTTGCTGCAGCTGAAATATCAGCAACCACACAAGTAGACTGGTTACACACTGACTACGGAGCCTGACAGCAGCCCAGGCTGCCCACACGCCTGCAGCAGCCAGACTATTAGGTCCACAGCAGGCATTAAATGGACTCAGTCATCACCACTCTGCTGACACACATTGAATGCAACATCCAGCACATAAAGCCTGCTCTGTGACCTGCCTTTAACTGAACAGATGTTGCATGAGTATCTATAAAAGATAAGCGATCCATGTCATGAATAGCTAAAACAGATGCGATCATAACAGTGGTGCTCACCTGTTAAGCCGCCCTAGTTGCCCCCGTTTTCGTCTTTTCCAGTCCCTCTCTGTGCTGGCTCTGAGGATGGAGTCCCTAGAGCCGTAACCACTGGGGAGCCCGTCCCCCTCACACTCTGAAGGAGGGGACACTACACGGGACCACAGACAGATTTTTATGTGTAATTCAGCAGTTAGTTTCAAATGAGTAAAGAGGAGCAAAGGGCTCACTTCCTTTAAAAAAAAATAGCTGTCAGCGCCAAGGATCAATGACAAAGAAACAAAGCCCTGAGGTGTGGCAGTGCAGTTGTTGTTGTTTCATACATCATCTGTACACATATGTATAACAGAAGCCTTTAGTTAGTGATGACCCCCAAAAAAGGGGGGGTTTCCAGCACTGGATGGAAAGTTAGAGAATTATGATTTGGTTTATTCCCTTTAGGTGATGTTGATCAAAAGTTACAGTGCTGGTGTGGAACAGCGGTGGAACTAAAAAACCAACAGATATGTCAGACACTTTCTGGGAAGTTTAGGAAATTATTTAAGAAGGTAGTATTTTCACTGGGATTTGATAAGTCTGCCACTTGCTATTCATTTTGCATTACTGGTCTGTAAGCCAGAAAAGGAAAACAAAAGAAGCTCTCATCCTCTGAAGTTCGTTGACTGTGGTGCTGTAGTCAGCAGGTCCGCTGGATTGGATCCAAAATTAGAGCAATAAATTGTCACACTATGACTGCAAAAAGCACTTGGGCTCCGAAGACTTTTACAGCTGCTAGGACTACACAAGGGGGCAGTCCATTTACTGAATTAAATGCATTCCAATCAGGAGTATTTATGAAGCACATCCTTTAACAGCATAAAATTACCTTAAATATTTGGTTTGTATATACAATCTCATAGATTTGTAAAACAGTCAGTAAAATAGAACAAATATCCAAAGGCGCATGTGAGTAACCGTGTAACTGTAGTTCTTTAAAGAACATACTTATCTACACTACTCCAAAGAACATCTAAACACTGATCACAGCAAAGCAGTTATTCAACGTAAACATATATAAGACTACAGCACAGACTGATTATGGACCAGCTGACAGAAGGAAGTTGTTCTATCCTGTACATTAAGTCCCAGCAGTGCTTCTGCAGCAGCTAAGCTTTATCCATCCACAGTGATACCATTTTATTACCACTTAGAGTCCCTCTGGGTCCATAAGATTCATGGTACTGACCGGCCCCTGTGTGCTTACCTCAATATGTAGGATCATAAGATTCCAGAGAAACGGCCACCTCATGCAAAGCGTTTCAGGAGTTCGAGCAGCTGCATACTGGGAGTTTGTGTGTGTGAGAGTGAGTGTGTGTGAGAATGATGGCTGGTGCTGAGTGCACACGCAGCAGAAGATACTCAGTCAAACTGACTTTATATAGATAGTGAGGGAGTGAACTGAAGTGAGACAGGGAGAGAGAGAGAGAGAGAGAGAAGGCGGAGATGGTGGTGAAGCTAGACTCAGCTTGTTCAGTGTCTTTTTTAAAGATTTCAGACGTGCCGCATGCACATGATGCAGTTTGGATCGTTTGCTTTATTTTGTCATTTTAACGTTTCTCCTGTGCATGAGCATGTTACAGAAGAACCTCTGCTGAAATCCCACGTTTTGCAAAGCTACCTCTGTATCTCTGTGGGATCAATGTTTAAGATTTATTGCCATCTGATTGGTGTTACTCTGCAAACTCTGCAGCGGGAAGCCAGCTCAGCCACCCTTCACCCAACCCTCAATAACCTGTCTTCCTCACAAGCAAGAATTGCTGCTGTTCCCTCTGTGTGTGTGTTTACAGGGTTGGGGATACGGTTTCTTTCTAAGAAAACTAAGTGAACTTTCAGACATCCAGAGTAACATTCAGCTCAACACATTGCTGTTGCAGATTTACGAGTCCTGGAGTTATATTATACATCGCCCCAAATCAGGAAGATGGGTGTTATGGGTGATTTATTACACTCATTTCCAGCTCTATACTTTTATTCTTGGTATCTGAAAGAGTAGCTTTGGATGATTTACTAATACCGGGCCTTGGTGTAGCTCCTCAGCTTGCCAGTTTGGACAGTGGCTAACTTTCTTCTGATTGGCTGCCCCTTGGAAACAGAAGGCTTAAGTGGCAGATAGGTGTGGCTAAGATGACTATATTAGGGATGATAACCATTCTCACTGACATCATATGCATAGAGATGGGAAAAAAAATGTTGGAGTGCTTACTTGCACCTTGTAGTTTGAAAAACTGAGCATGTTCATTATGAGCTTCTGTCTCTGAAATATTATTATTATTATTATTATTATTATTATTAATGACAGAAAGTTCCAGCAAAGCATAATAGGTTCAGTTTAAATTTGAATACATCTGCAGAAAGTTTTGTTTGCCTCTGTTTCAGCTTTTCACTTTGCCATCTTCCCAGATTTAGAGAGTACTCATCAAAGGCTTGGAGAGATCTACTCATTCGACTTTATTTCCTTTATGTTTTTGTAATTTTTTTACAGAACAATACTGAAGATATCAAGACACAAAAAGCACCCATGGAAACACAAAAACAATAAATAAATCTTCACAGTGCCTTACCCTGGAACAGTTTTCCATTAGCTGGAGTTTTTTGTAAGGTCCACATGTGTATTAACTGCATGCTAAACAAGCACATTTTTGCTCACTTCAACATGTCACTTAATGTCAATTAAGTCTTGTGCGTTCATCAGAATCGACCCGGAAAGACTCCAGTCTGGGCCACTGGCCCATTCTTAGGAAAACATTAAGGAGGGCATTTATTTTGGACGTTTTACTGTATTTTTACAGGTTTTACAGCCATTGCTACTGATACTGATACTGATAAAGACCACTCCCCTGGGCATTACCACACTATACCAACCAGAACTACAGATGTATTGCTTACAATTTAAGCTCAGAGAGTCATGATGACAGATTTCTTTCATTGAGTCAAGCAGAATTTCTTTATGTGGAAAAACTGAGACATACCATTGCACTTATTTGTCTTACATTAAGATATCTGAAGGATTAAATGCGTAGTTAAACTTGATTACACTGAAAGAAAAGAAAGTTTCAATGTTCAGGCCCACTTAAGATCAAAATGGGCTCCCATGACGCTTTGCTAAAGACACTTGATTTATTCAGAACTCAAGGCCATTGAAAGCAATTTCCTGAATGTAACATCCCACAAAGTTTGTAGAAAAAAATTGCTTTGTGGGAACATTATTCTTCGACAGTGCACAACTTGAGTTTCTGGAAGAGCTATTTTACCAAGAAGCAGAGTGCTGGAGAGCTGGCAATCCCAAATGACATGGTTAGGGATGGGTTGGGCCACAGATTGCAGGAAAAGCAGCCAACTTGTGCTCAGGGTGTGTGGGAAACCACGTGAAGTAACAATCTGTTGTAAAAAGAGTGAACAGGTATTTGAAGAATCAAATACCTTAAACATTTTTGTTTTAACGTGATCTTTATGCAGTCTAAGCAGTTTTATGTATTTTTAAAAAACTATATTTCAACTAATAGTTTTGATGTTGACACCGCTTTGAAATGTGGAAAATGTCCAGAAAATTACATGACAGCATAAAGTGTCTTAATGAAGCGCTGAGCTATCAGAACAGCTTCAGTGTGTTTTGAGAAGGATTATTTGAAATTGTGCTGGAGAAATTTATCACCGTTCATTCAAAAGATATTCCTTTTTTTGGCGTCTTAATGAAGTCGGTGGGGAGAACTGTTTAACTGGATGTTAATTATTTTTAAAAAATGTCCCATAAGTGTTAAAGTAGGTTGAGATTTGTTAACAGACCATTTCATGCTCTGTAAATAACTCAGTGACCACTCTTACCTAACGCTTGGAGGCACTGCCATCCTGGAAACGATCGCTCTCATCTGGATAAAAGTGTCAAAGTGACCAGAACCTTATTTAATCATCTAACACTAAATCTGATGAACGGTTTTGCTGTTTTTCCACACAGGAGGACATGAAGATTGTTTTCACCGGTTGGGCAGTTAAGATTACCACTCAACAATTAATCCAACACATCTATAATCCTACACTTCTAATTCATTTTAACCAGAAGTCTAAAGTACGTTATCATAAGAAATTTAGGGACAGATTCACTGCGATCTTTCCACCTCCATTTTCCAGGGTTAGGCTGAGGGTTCCTTTGAAATAATAATTCAGCTGATCCTACACAGGTTGAGATACTGCCCTGGCAAAAATTGCCAATTCACCACGGTAGCCATGCTGATAGTCTGCTGAAGTCCCCGACAGCTACAGGTGCAAAAAGCCAAACTTCAGGACAGTTGAACGATGCTGAAGATCCAACCAGACAACAGATCACTGTGCTGCTGTGCGCTAAAGCTGAATTAGGGAAAAAGATTTGAAGAGCTGAGGGTGGGGTGGTGGTGGCGAAAAAACATTTTGGGATTGAGAATATTGGGACTGACCACCTAAGCCAACTGCCGTGGTGGTCAGTGGCGATTGTGTGTACTGCTGTTTCATGCCAACTATTCTTTAGCGAACCTGCTTTTAGTTAGTTTGTTTAAATCAATAAAAGAACAGCTGAGTGAAATGCCTGTCCATTTCTCCTTTTGGTGTGGGCTGATTTTATTAATACTTCTTCAAAGAACTCTGTGACTGGTGTTTGTCTTATTTAAATTGCTTTATTTACTCGCTTATTTACACTGTGTGATTCACAGCAAACAACTGAGGGATGCACTGCAAAAAACATTTGACACATCCAGGATTTCTCGGTGTTAGAACCAAAAACCCCAGTCAGAATTATGAGTATCAACATGGTGGCATGTTATTCTGAATTTATAAGGTCATTATAGCACTACGTGTGAAAATGTGAAACTTTTAAACGTCAAAGGATAATCGGTTCATTCAGGTCTGTCACTTTACCGCAACTTAATGGGAATGGCTTTAGATTTTTGCCAAACACACAGAGAATCTGGTGCCTTCACAGATGTGCAGGTTACTCCTGCCATGTATGCAAATGCACGCAATTATGGCTCTTAAACAGTGCAGTAGATGCAGAAAAACCTAATTCCAATGATATTACAGTTGCCTAAAACTAAACTAAAAACTACAACTAGATGTAAAAAAAATATCTTAGCTCACAGATATAACAATAAAAACCAGACTTTTGAAAACTTTTAAATTCAAATGATTTTCAAATACTTGGAAAACTGAAATAAAATAAAAATGTAAAAGAATGTATCATTAGTTTTTGTTTATTTGGTAAAAAATTGTTATTACATGTTATTACATCTATAATAATACCTATGCCTAACGAGCAAACCAACCCAGAGGATGAACTGTAACTTAAACAAACACTATTCAGAAAATATTAAACAAAATAAATTGCAAGGCAACATTTTAGAGTATCTTTAATGTGCAATTTTTAAAAGAAAAGTTCCTGGATTCATTTACATTTTACACTGTGCACCACCTTTTTGCTAGTTTTGTACGATGTACACGTTACTGATAATAAAGTTCGGTGTAATATATGAATCAATGTTAATCAGTGATTACTAAAAGCACACTAAGTAACACCTTAGTCCAGCTGGGTTATCAGTTTAAGCGACAAAAGGATGTGAGTATATATTACAGCATGATAGCAATTCCTTAGACAAGTGCATTATGTTATGTATTCAGATGCATTTGTCTAAGGAGTTTATGCTAAGTGAGATAAGCTTGACAAGTCTGTCTCCATCTTTTCCTGCAGATACTTTGTACTCGATCTGTACGTGCTGAGCAACAGCACTGGATTTATTACGCGCACTCGCCAAATAAACTGTTAAATGCGTTTAGCTCCTCAATTCAATCTGCGTGAGAGTTGCTGTCTCGTTCTTTCAAAATCTGAACACAGTCCAACTGCAGTGAAACAGGTGTCTTATTACTCCAACTGCATAAATCATGACAGCACGGAGTAAGAAGTGGGTTTACAGGAAAGGGGAAAGAAATGCAGATGCAGAATTCAGTGGTAAACAGAGTTCTGCGAAAATCAGGAGTTGCTCCCCTAAAATGTACCTCCTGCATAAATCATACCTGGAAAAGCTTTTTTTTAACTTTAGGGAGTGACGGAAAAAGCACTCCCAAAATATACTCCTCTGAGAAGTTACGCAGGAATCAAAAATTCATAACAATTCATGTTATTTCTCATAGTTAAAGTCATCATGCGAATAAGTTACTTACTTCTCGCTGACCAGTGCTTATAAGTGTCCTTTCAGTTATATGTGTGATCTGGTAATCTGAAGGTGAATTCATTAAAGGTCCATCCAGCGGGAGAAGTGGAAGCAGGAACCAGGCACAAACATTGGAGGCAACAAACGCTCAAACTGACTGACCTGATGTAAAATGTGCTCCCAATTACATGTAAAAGGAAGGTGGTGGTAAACAAAAGAGAGGGAGGGGAAGGGGGCAGAAAGGAGGAGGACTACGCTGCTATTATGAGCACTTTATTTTCAATTAAGCCTCCTTGCATCTACTGCAAGCTCACTTTCTGGCATTTTTGATGATGCAGGGACTTCTTAGACTGGAAATTGACTGATTAGCAGACGTTTGCAATTTTAGTAATTTAAGGGAAGATGCACTTCCAACGCGCAGAAGTAGGACAAACATCAGCAACAGACTGATGTTTTTCATTTTTTATAGCAGCATCAAGAAATCAAGTCTTCGTGTACTTTTATGTACCGATTGTAAACTGTGGTTCAGGAATTCATCCGTTGCCAGCTTGTGAAGTTAAGTATTTAACATATTGTTATGGGTTTAAGTATAATAGAAAACAAAGCAGTGAAATCTGAAACAATCACTCCAACAAATTCATAATTAACTGCATAAATTTATAATTAAATTGTTGAGCCAATAAGAGCACAAGACTACACTGAATTCAAAACTATTTTGTGGTGTTCGGTAGGAAAAATTGGGGTGATTTAGTGAATTTATTTTTGCCCCTCCCAAAGGCATGGACCACAGTGCGAGCAGTGTGTCCAACTTTGAACCAGATAATTTTGTGGTGCCATATGGAGATATAGGCAATGCTATGCAATGCAGCTGACATGCAGACTGAGTCTAACACCACACCCTGGCACTGGACTGGTAGGTAACATTATATGGTGGGTTTCTCTTATAGCTGCATCCACACAGTGCCATGGTGACCAGAGGCCATAGAAAGGAAATGACATTTAGCTATTTAAAAAGAAAACAAAAAAATAGTTGAGATTACTGTTGGTCGTCACTGAAATGACGACCAATGAGAGAACAGAATCCCACTGACATATGACCTGGTAGTTCATTGGTTAGAGGATTATGTAGGCAACCAGAGCCTTCAATGTCCACAGTGTTTTCAACAAGAAATTTCACTTCTTGTGTGGAGGCACCTTTAGGGTTGGGCGGGGCACGGCCCGATGGTTCAGCAGTAAACCCAACCAAAAGGAAAAAAGGAAATATTTTGTAATTGTAAAGTTTAAAGTTACAACAACAAGACTTGAAAAAAAATAAATAAACACAAACATCAGAAACCTGGTGATTCAGTATTTAAAGTTAAGCTGCTCTTAATGGCAAAATCAATTGTGGGTTGTTGCATCTCCCCATCCGTCTTACTAGTTTTGATACAAGATATTAAGTTTACACACTTTAATCATTTAATTTCCCACCAACAAACACCCCATCATCATCCTGAGATGTCCAATGAGCAGCAGAGAACACCTGTGTGCCTGTTCAGGGCCTTTAACCCATTAGAAAGTCTGAATATCTGGGAAGCCCCAGTACAGTTACACCTCTTATCGATTGGCAAAAGAATCCACTTTACACTCTAATCTAATACGTCCACGTTCTGAAAAGCTTTTAAACTCTAGAGGAAGTCAACTTAAAGAGGGTGCAAACCAAGAAAGATTGAGAGAAAAAATATTTCAGGGTGACAGCCGACTGAAAAATGCATGAAGCTGCTGAAAGACTGAGCCTCCTTTCGTCTCTCAGTCTGCTAAAACCATCAGGAATACTGAGATCTGTACAGAGCAGGTTTTTTGGAATAAAACATGCTTCCAGAAAACAATTCACTGCATTAGAAAAGAAGAAGACTCTAAATATCAGGGTTTCCTTTTGTTGACTTTTATTTAATAGCAAGTTGAGTAAGCATCATACAAGATGGACCAAATACATAAAATGATCAACTAACGTAGCAAATCTGTGTGTGGATGTGAAAATGTCTTCAACTAAAGTTGCTTAGTGTCAATTTATGCTTTTTTTTTCTTTTATTAACAATTGTTTCAAAGCAATACGTCCATTCCAACAATCCCCATAGAGCGCATGTTACAAACTTAATGAGATTGATTCATGTCTGGTCTTGTAAAGTGATCTAAAATTGCTCAATAGAAAAGTTCACAACCACAACATGGCTCACCCTCTAATAACAAAGTCGGAAAATAACCTTTTAAATACAAACGGCTTCCACACCTGTTCATCAGTGGCTCTACAGGTAAAAAAATAACTGCATGGTGAACAGATGTCAAATGAGCTAAATTAGCCTCCAATGTTAAAAATATACTGAGGAATGGCTTCAAGAATAATTGACTTTTTTGTACAAGCTTTTTAAAAATCAAGACCCTCATTAATACGTAGAATCGGTGGAATGCATAAATTATATCTGAAGAATTACCGTGGATGTGTTGGACAAGCAGCAACTAAAAGGCTTCACAGGTACCTTTGCTGGTAATGTATTCCTACCGGGTAGAGTGTGCATTTTAAACTCTTCTGGTAAACCTATGAAAACCTCAAGGTATCATCTGAGCTGGTGTCGAGGACTGCAGGGAGGAGGCGGGGGAAGCAGAAGACGGAGAGATCAAAACAGTTTGATGATGCTCTCCCTGGACTTGCCGACTCCGACCCACTTCACTGAAATGAGAAGACGCAGGGACCAAAATTCGATTGGCAGGTTTTGGCAAAGCGAACAAAGACGTTGGCTGCAGTTTCCATCCCCATTAAACTAAAGTATCTCTTTACAAACCTGGCACTTGCAGGAAGTCCTCGATGAACCGAATATAATTTTGAGCCTGCACCGGAAGCTCCTCGAAACTCCGAGCCGTCTCCGTGCTGCAGCACCAGCCGGGCAACGTTTCGTATTCCACTTTCACTTGTGTCAAAACGTCCATGTTTGCTGCAAAAGAAGCATCGTTCAGAGAAAAATCGGTCCTGGGAAATCCAGCGCACCGGCCCACAAAAACCCACTGAGCAAAAAGAAATGATAACGTGCTGTTTTTGTGCAGCTCTGGTGCCATTTTAAACAGAGGAGACCCTTCTGATTCATTAACTTAATGATTCAACTTCTTCTATTTGGCAGTACAAACAGAGAGATGAAGACGATAAAGCTGCGTCTGAACAGATTTTGACAAACTCAGGATGTTGCACTTCCTGCTGGGAAAAAAAAAAAGCTGACCCATGTGAAATAAAGACCCCCCCCCCCATTCACATGAAACCAGATTCTTTTCAGTAATTATATTTCTGTCAATAAAGCTGGAGTAGGCAACATGTTTCTAGGCATCTCTAACAAAAAGAAGAAGAAGAAAAGAAAAATCTATAATAACTTTTCAGCATATTGTTGTTTAAGTGGTCTGAGTAGGAAATGTGCAAATGTAGCCTGCTAAGGGCCACAGCAGCAGATCAGGTGAATAACAAGTGAGATGTGAGATACAGGCACGGTGGATGTAAGCAGAGAGCAGCCACCTCAGAGAGCATTGTTCAAATCCTGTGTGAAGTCAGGAATCAATCTCAACTTCCTTTTATGGAGCACAGTTGTGTTTGTGATTGTCTGGGTGGAGGGGTCTGGATAACTGACCAGCCATAAACAATCAAAGACTTCAAAATGTCACACGATCAACTGTTAAACTCAAATGTATAAGGATAGCACTATTCTGAAGAATGTGTACATCCTCACATCTTTTCACATTGTTGTGACACTTGTTTCAGAAGTTACTGAGTCACAGAAACACTAAATCCTGACTTTAAGCTCTAAACTGGGCTCAAACTGTTCTTTCGAACCGTTGCATTTATACCATTTTTCTACAGATCTAGAAAACCTGGGAACATCCTACCTGGAAAACTTGGCAGAGGTTGTCCATTAACCTTATATGCCACAGCCACTTTAATCTCAGGCAGCGTGTCCAAAATGTCCAGCTTCGTCAGAGCAATTCTGCAGAAAGAATTTGTGTTCAGCTTTGATCACAACACAAAGAGCACATGGTGAAACTTGCTTCTAAACATAGCAACGATGCCAGTAATTACATCAGCCAGCGAGGGAAATATTCTGAAATCGTTTGAATGTTCCTTACGCAGAGAAGCCATTGACCATGTGGGCATATCTGACCAAAATCAGGTCCAGCCAACCACAACGCCGCCTTCTGCCCGTGGTCACACCGAACTCTCTGCCTCTACTCTGTAACAGATTCCCGGTCTCCTGCGGAGCAAGAAAGAGACACACAAAGTCAGTTTAAAGAGGGGAAAAAAACAATAAATAAATGGGAAGCATATTCCTTGATTTCAAGAGGCAATCACACCAATACTGCCTGCTCTAATAACTTTATTTTGTACAGAAAGTCAGATAAGCATATATTCATCTCTAGTAACACCTGCATGCACACTCCACTGTCATGCTCTCTACAGTACCGGGGATTTGCTGTAATCTGGGCAATCTGAATTGACGTAAGTTTGGCCACAATCATGCGTCTGTAACATCAGGTTGGCAGCTGACCACAGAGGCTGAGCAACTGATGATGTTACAGTCCATATTGGACACACAGTAGAAACTGCAGGAAGTAACTAGGATTTTTTTTAAAGCACAAAAAAACCAATTTGTGTCTTTTTACTCACGTTATCCTGTTCTGTTGGAAACGCACCAACACCCACACGGGTGGTGTAAGCTTTGACAACGCCATACACTCGGCCAACATAGGACGGAGGCACCCCGAGTCCAGTGCATACGCCTCCAACGGTGCAGTTAGAAGATGTCACGAAAGGATACGTGCCTGAACAGAAAAACACCTGTTAATGTGAGGAAGCAAAAAAAACAAACAAAACACAACACGTCCATCATCTCAACTCAAATATTTAAAAACCTGTAGATGCTCACCAAAGTCAATATCCAGGAGAGCAGCGTTGGCTCCCTCCACCAGGATTTTCTTACTGGGTCCAGTAAGAGCTCTGTGCATGAAGTACACCCCGTCAGTTACCAGAGGACGCAGTCTCTCTGTGTATTCCTGAGAACACACACAAAAATATTACTTGATGAAAATCTATAAGACTTACCTATACTACTAAGTAAATAATCCGTTTATAGTGCTGTCATTAGAAATCATTTTTCTCAGATACATGAAAGTCCAGCAAACATGGCTGAAACCCTGACATCCCCTCCCTGATCGAAACTGGCCACAGCATGCCAACAAAAAACTGAACTGTGGATAGATGAAAGTTTACAGAGGTCGGGTCAGACGGTCTCTGTAAGCTGATTTTCTTTGAATAAGTTGACCCTCACAACAAAAGGTTTAAACAGCAGAGGAGTGGGGCTACTCTGCTCACAGCCATGCACAAAGATGTTGTGCAGCTATCACACTAATCAAACAAACTGGACGGGACTCAGGCACGGTACATGCTAAGATAGTCAGACTACAGGTATAGGTCCACTATCTTAGCCTTACCACTGTTAACATCACCCGTGTTTTTCCTGCTATGAATACAATGAATATAAGAACTCCCAGTAACACAGGCAGCTAAATGAAATTCAGCCATCATTAACCTTTACACCTGTGATTTTTCCTCTTGTGATGTAGGCCCAACCTGAGTCATATAATACCATGAAATACCCTCTATGTGATAAGCAGATCTCACCTTCAACTGTTGCAGTTCGCTGTCGATGTCGACATTAAGGTTTGGGTACATGGTGCGAAAATGTTCCGCCAGCATGCGAAACCTGCAAACCATGACGAGCAGGACAGATTATTAGTTAGACACGTTAATGCATGTTTATGTGGAGCCTGTCTTTATGCAGCTGTGCTTCCACTCATTAGAGTTTTAACCTGACACACAGGAGAGAACGACTACGTTACATAAGGTTTCCATAAAAGCTTTTTCAGCTGTTTTCCATAGATGGGTGCTGCCACCTGCTGGTAGGAGATTGCATAAACTGACAATAACTGGACTAATGTGTTATAACACCTCATGTTTTGTCTGTGTGATGTTCCATTTTTTTTTAAATCCTTAAAATGTATGCCTAAACTTGCCATCTGACCAATCTATGATTCAAAGTCACTTAAACAGCGTTCCTGTCGGCGGCCACGTTATGGTGAGGTGATAAGACTGTGCAACATGAGGTAGAGAAAAAAAACAAAGCGCTTACTTCTCCTCAAAAACTTTGAAATCTGAGACGAGGTCACAGACTCGCAGACCGTTCCGGGCAGCTTTCGAGGAGTATGCAGGACCGATGCCCTTCTTAGTGGTCCCTAAACTGGAGCACGAATAAACACAACAAAGTCTATTAGGAAGTGCACACTAAACACAAAGTCATCCCCAGTCTTTAATGCTGTTATACTGCATGCTATTATTAACAGTCATAAAATATTTGATTTACTTTTTCCCTTCTTGCTGCTGCCTCTGCTGCTCCTGGATTCCATCAACAGCTTGATGGAAGTTGAACACTACAGGAGGACAAACGGGACTGTCAATAAGAACACGTGTGTTACTCAAAACTTAGAGGAGAAACTCTTACTCACCGATGTGGGCGCGATCTGAAATCTTTAATCTTTCCTCCCATCCTTGTAATCCTGCACAGGAAACAACGATTCACGTGGTGCAATGTTTTTACTGCAGGAAGCATCTTTTTTCTCTTCTTCTGCATTATTATTGATGCGTGCGCACACACACGCACAGACTAATAAACATTTGCTTCATGAAAAGCATAAAACCACTGAACTAGTGAGATGTTAAATGTTGAGAGTGAGAGGTGAGACAAGAGCATGGTTACCACTTTACTGTCTCACATCTTCGTTTAACACTCAGTAAACTTTATAGGCCTTTTCCACTCGAACCTACTCGGGTCCGATCTGTTTTCAGGGTTTTCCATTAGGTGCCAGGTACTTTTTTAGTACCTGCTTGGCCGGAGTTTCCAGGCAATCTGAGACAATCCGAAATTGTGACATCAGGCTGCACGCCACCAACTGGCTAGTAAGTGGCATCAGAGTCATGAGAGTGTCTCCTTAATGAAAATCAAAACTGTCATTTTTGAAACCTGACAACAAGTGAAATGGTTACACAGAAGAACACTGTGATCACAGAGTGTGACAAAAAACCACAGACTGAGCAGCAGGTATACCATCGCCTCCACGTGCTCCTTTGTTGTAGCATTCGTGTCACATATAAATGACATCACGAGACTCTCGATTACGTTGCTATAACGACTCCCCGCACATTAAGTGGTACTCAATTGTAATGGAAAATGAGTCGAGCTGAGAAGGTACTAGTGGAAAAGGGGTATTGGTGAACTGAGGACACCCACTGCACTATTTCTTTCTTTCTTTTATTTCTTTTGTTCTTCCTTGCAGTGTAACTAAAGAAGAACTGGCATATATGTTGCTGCACTTTTATGCATCTTCATATTGCAGCACACCTCTTCTCCCCTTTCTCTGCAGTGGGCAGACTGCAGTCCCTGTAAAATAAATATCTGATGATTTATATAATGAAACAATGCTTGTTTACAATTTGACTGGATTTTGGACAGCCGTTCTTCCTCATTTGCCTTAGAGCATTTCCAAATATTAAGGAAGGGTGAAAATGACTCAGTCTGGTGTGACAAACTGTTTTGAAGGATTTCACACATTCCTTGAGCCTTTTGAACACCTGAGTATTTATCGTAATAGCACACAAACCCAAATTTGTGACTGTCATGACAGATTTATGGTTCCAAACATTGTTCAGTTTTATCCAGTTTAATCATCATAGAGATGCAAAGGAAAAGACTATTTGCTGGAGCTGGAGTTAGTCGAGAAACTGTTTTACTCTTGTTTTATAGTTGTGGTGCAAACGCTCTTTCAATACAGTCAGAAGACATTCAACACACATGTTCACTGCACTATTTCTGAAACGCTGTCAGCCAGTTTGGAGCCTCCTAATTTCAATAAGCTCTAAATGTTTTCAGATCTGTTAGGAAGGCCAGTTTTATCTCCCAGCCTCTTGCTACGAAAGCCATGCTGCTGGAATACATACAGCATGTGCTTTTGCAGCATCTTGCTTCAACATCCAAGGCCTTTCCTGAGAAATCTAATTTAATGCTGATCTTATTCAGCATTAAATAGGGAGAGATACTCATACCATCACAGATATCAGCTTATTATCTAAATGATGGCATTCCTTGTGTATCTGCAATTTTGAAAACTGGCAAATGTTACAAAAAAAAAAAAAAAATCACTCTGGGAAGCAGTTTTTATAGCCAGAAATGTTACTAACTAACATAGCTGGTTGTGAAATAAGCAAGTTAATTAGTACAATGTTGTTTTTAATATTACACAACACCATCTCAGAGTTTCAAATCCAAAATAAATCCAAAAACAAAGATATATAAGGGTTCGTCTCACTCTTATTTATTTATTTTTTAAATATTATGTAATGCCATTTTACAATACGTCCCAGTTTTATTTTAATAATACAAATATATTTTTTTGGGGGGGGAGGGGGGGGGGTAAATGTACCCTGAAATGATCCTTTATGCTGTGACACTGTACCTTTGCCTTTACGCAGATTCTTTTCGGCCTCCTCAAACAGTCCCGGCAGGTGTATCACCACTCCGTTACCTGTAAGGTGAAACTGAACTTTTAACAAGCCTCGTATAACTCATCTTATACACTTTAGCATCAAGTGTTCCAGTGTGGGAAACAAACTGCTCGTGTTTTCCCTCAGCTTTTGTTTGGATGACATCTCAGTGCACCCCTCTCCCAGTTTCCTGTTTTTACAGTAAGCCTACTGGAAACAAAAGCTATTAAAAGCATGACATCCAAACAAAACATACAATAAAGAGATGAGGAATGAAGCACAACAGCACACTGTACATGGTTTAATTCCTGTGGCTGTAAAACTGCACTGACTAGGAGGTCTTTTTATTATCTAGACGAGCCTTAATAACACAGGATCTGGGTATGTCCTTAACAGCGTGAAACAGACGGACTGATAAGACTGATAAGACTGTCTGCCTGTCTGCGTATGACGTTCACTCTGATAAAAGTGATTATTAATGCGTTATGGCATCTTCATCACGCTTCACCATCAGCGAGACTTTCAAAACTCAAGGCTCGTCCTTACCAATGAATGAGATGGCCTTCTTGTTGAGCACCCCACTGGGCAGCAGATGGAAGTCGTACTCCACAGAATCCACAACCACGGTGTGACCTGCATTGTTTCCTCCCTGTGAACACAACATAACATCCATAACCTGCTCACAGCATAAGACCGATACAATGTTGTGTTGTGGTAAAACATGTTCAGTGTGAACAAAGGGTTAAAAGCTCCTGTTCCTGTAGGCGCTGTGTGGCTTTAACAAAGTAAACAATAGCACTTTTATTCGTAGGTGCGTCATTCCATTATATAATGTCATGTTCACGGTCATTTGTCTAACTCTGTAAAACTGTATGGATTTCGAAGCACCACATTAGATTACAAACGACAGTACTTAGGTAGTAGTGCTCGTTAGCGCCATAGCAGCTCTACATCCGGGGAGGTCAGCCAAGGTTGTTGACGTCGGTCATGAATATTTAACTGCAGCTAAACGGTGACGAGGCTGTCCATAGCCCCGCGTTATATTCACAACAAGCCCAAGAAAAGTGTAAGAAGTGGTGTGTTTAAGGGTAAAAGGTGACAAAAGATCGACAGCGTAGCTTGGTACCTGGCACCTGCACACAATATCCGCATCCATGGCGAGTAAGTCCACTACTTTGCCTTTTCCTTCGTCTCCCCACTGCGCTCCGAGCACGACGGTCACTTTGTTCTGCGGCTCCTTCGGAGTCCTGAGTGGGTGCTCCTGCGGGACACCCTCCCGCGGTCGCTTAACGACCGGCTCCCCGTTCAGGGACGTGCTCTCCCGACCGTTAACGTTAGCCATGCTGCTTTCGGATGCCATGCTGCTGCCCCTCTTCCCGCAAACCGGAAAATCGTATTGGCGCGTTCTCTCGTCTACGGGAAGTGCTCGACTTCCGCTTTACGGGACATCCTCTTTTAGCTTTACTTTTTCTTCCCCCTGAATATAAAACATACGTGTTCACACATAATTATTATCAGTATCTATCATGTCAATTTATGCTGACTAACTGCTATATAAACGCCTTGTCGGTCAGTTAAATTGTTGTTGTTTTTTTGGTGTCTAATTTAAAAGTAACACACTCACTGATCTCCACTTCCGCTATCAAAGTTTTTTTTTTTCAACATTCGTGATTTTCTTTTTAGTGTATTCTGTTTTTTTTTACTTTACTTTTATTGTATTTAACTCGTCAGTTGGTAATTTGAGTAATAAATTAAAGTTCCCTTTTAAACCTGCAATAGAGAGCAATTCAGTCAGAGGCACAGCAGAGGGCACCAGTGAGCAAGTCATCTGAGAACACTGAAAGACTAAATTAATTATTTACGTTGTTGCACTGTCAGTATCTACGAAGCTGTGTTTTTAAAAGAAGAAAAACGCAATAATAAATCTAAAAAAATACAGCAAACCTAGGTTCCTATTTTTGTTCTATAAAGACAGTACATGCATGTGTCTGATCTGCCACAGGGAAACTTACATTGTTGAAATAATAAATAAATAAAATCGCGCCAACGTTGGTTTGATGTCAGGAAGGATAGCTGGACGTTATCCACAATAAAATCTTACACATATGTTTAAGAGATAGCATATTGTGTTGGCTCAGTGTGACTGCTGTCAGAAAATATTGGAAATTACGTGCGCTGCTTGCTTCATTCCTTAAGTCAAAATGGCGGATGTTGTAAAGTGGCTCGTTGTGCTGTGACTTCCCAAAGACTAATATAGTGGTATTTTACTACAACAGAGAGTAATACAGAAGTTTACAGCACGAAATTCACACTGGATTCATTTTAGCCTGTGTCACAATTCCCCCTCTCATATAAGCCACCCCAAAAGAGCAGGAGTTCACTGATCAACCACCACATTCAGACTCTAATATTGTAAAGACCCCCACACCTTGCTGTGGTGCTTGGCACAGACCCTTTGGATCCTTATGTTGTGGGGTGGGGACTGTGTGGACTGAGCTAGTTCCAGCAGGTCTCACAAAAGCTTGCTCAGAATCTGGAGAGTTTGTAGGTCGTGAGTCGATTTCTTTTTGTGCCCTGCTGCTGGGGGACGGCTCTGTTGAGGAGTGCATGATTGTCAGGATAGTCTGCAACACTGTGGTAGTAGGCACTCCAGCTCATGTCACTGTTAGTTTCTTGCTGCACATATCAGTTCAACTATCAACAGAAACAAACGGGTGCACTGAAGTTTATTTTCTGGAGTACAAGTTTAAATACTTCCATATATTTTAAATATATATATTCATTTTGCACAGTTTGTCCAATACTCTACTACTGCAGATGTAGCCATTTTCATTTTATTGATGTAAGTGAAGTATTTAAAAAGAAAAAAACTATAATATATGCTTGTTGGAATTTATACGTGTCAGTATTTATCTCTTGCTGAAGTGTTAGGCACCATGTGAGGTTAGTATAACTGTAATTTGCTGGCAATATGCTTGCATAACGGCAATAAAGATCATTAATCTTCCCACATCTGTCTTATCTGTGCAACACTGTGCAGCACAGGGACAACAACATTTCTTTTAAGCAGGAATTTCTCTGATCATCACTGCATCATAACCCCCTGATAAAAACAGGCAGAGCTGATGGTAGCTTACCTTTTTACCTCAGTTAAAGTCAAACAAGACTCCTCCTGCACTGCCTCACACTGTATTATGAGGAGCAGTTGAAGATGGCTGAATGTCATGAACACACAAACTCTCTGATAAGAATTCATTGTGTTTTATTTATTAAAAATATCCAATACAACATTTAAGAGTTCCACAAACATGCAACGGTGCATTCAAAAAATGAACATCCTTTGTTTAAGGATGATTATTATAATAATGCATTTGTCTGGAGGTTGTATTTTAATTAAGAGGACATTATATAGCTCCCTGCCACATTATATATTATGAAGACATTCATTATATAATTTCCAATATGGAAATCACTGATTTATGACAGGTTTTTTAGTAGGGTTAAATTTATCTGCACTACTTGTTGCCAGTTTAATTTACAGGCATGCAGACACATCAGGTTCTGCACTGGTCCAGTGTCACATCAGCACTTTTGCACTGAGCTTACTTCCTCTTTGCAGTTAGTATCATTGTCCTGTAATGATAAGTAGATCATAAATATATTCGTGCAATATGCTGGCGCACTTTCAGGGTGAGCTCGTCATTTACAATTTCACTGTTTGAGGTTACAGGTGGTTATTTGAATAGACCATCAGTGCAAAATGAGAGACTCGCTGAGCAACACAATAAGGCTTTATTTACCGTATATGCTTTTCTTCAGCAATGCCATCTTTAAAAAAAAAAAATCACAAAAAAGTCACAGTTTATTTACTAGTGAAGGCACGTGGGAGATAAAACCGTCGTGTACCTGTACACGCTCAGCAGGACGAACGCGGCAGTGGCCTACAGAACTGACAGGCAGAGGCTGGAAATCACTGGCTGTCAATTCATAGGTCATCACCTTGTGCCCCATCTCTCTTTAGCTACATATCGATCTTTCAAAGATGCAGTAACGCACACTCACAAAAAAAGCAGAATGGAAAATAAAAGCAATTGCGTGCTGGCTTCTTGTCGTCTTTGGTAGATCTCTGCAAGTAACAGCACCTCCACTGGAACTGACACAGCTTCCACATGGAGTTGCTGTTACATCCAGCAAGCACCAGAAGGCTCGTCGCCGATGATAAACAGCACGAGGCTGCTGAACAAACCTGTCTTTGGATCAGGGTCCAGTTTATTGAAGAGGAGAGAAGCACCGTTAGAGAGCCCAGAGGTGGACTCAGCATTTGGACTCGGAGGCAGCTGCTTTAGTAAGAGAGGAGTCTCCTCTTGCAAGTGACTTTGACCTGGCAATTTCCTCCTCCCAGTTTTTATAACCTGAAGTAAACGGCATCATTGCTCACGCTGCTCCAACAGCATGTCCAAAGGGCCAAGGCCTGTAGAGATAACACAGATTTTATGGCAGCTGTCAACATGAGGGCTTTCAATGTGTGAGTAAAAGGGTGTGTCTGACCTGTGTACCTGCTATCCTAGCATTTCCTGCTTACGCCTAAATGAGTCTTCTAATAACTATCAAGTTCTTACTAAGTAATTATGAGGATAAATCTCAAACTTCAGATTACCCAGTTTGACTTTAATCAAGTTGATTTTAGGTCTTGTAGTAAACGTAAGTAAAAGTAAGTTTCTTTTTCACCCTGCCTTGTTCAGCTTGCAGGGTTATGTCTGTGTAGACTTTGCCTTGTAGTAAAACTGCACAGAAAAAACAAAAGAAAAGAAAAACAGAACAATAAAGCAATTCAAAGACCAGCAGTTACACTTAGACCAGCTGCTGTTCTTGTACTTGGTTTGTTTTAATTGTTTTGAACGAATCAATCAGACTGCACTAAATTGCTTTCAAGCAGACACATTAGCATTCATTTGAAAACAGCACGTGTCTCTTCTGATCACTGATCCAAACAACGATCCAGTGCTTACACTACATTTAGTTATGTTCTGAAGGTATAAACGTAGGAAGGATGAAGCTGGGTCTTGCCTGGTCATCGCTTGGTTTTGTTTTGTTATTGTGACTGAAAAAACAAACCAAAAATAAGTCATACTCACCTTCTCGCTCAACGGGGCGCAGTGGATTTCGCAGAGGAGGCCAAAGGTTTGAGCAGCAGGGTGTCGTGACACACAGAGCCAGCGCTGGGAGCAGCAGAAAACGGGTTACAGCCAAGACGAGTAGAAACTCAGCACACGGGACCGACACAGGTGAAGTCACACCTTCGTGGATACTGACAGTGCATGGTTTGGTTTTTTAAGACGTAAATGTCAGCAGTGACAGCAGAGAAATGGCAACGAAGCAGAGCGGCCAGTTTATGAGATCAGGAGTTGGTGCAAAGTTAATTATTATACTCGCAGTCAATATTTAACAGGCCCAGCGCCCGGCCCCTCTGTCCAACATCCTGATTCCATACTGAGTGGCACGGAGGGTAGGGCCAGTGTCAAGAACATCTCTTTTGTCGCCCTGCACAAAATATGTATTCACTGCCTCAAATGGCCTGCGAAATAAAATTAAAAACGAAACCCTCAGAGAACTGGGCTTTCTCTGAGTTTGAAAAAGCTCAGCTCTTGTGAGCCTCTATCTTAAAGGATTGTTTTAACAATAGCAGTAGTAACAATAATAGGATGGGGTGCAATTTACATTTACTGTTTTTCTCATACATGCATACAAACACACACACCTAAGCACACTTAGTGGAATAAGCATGTATAAGTGGAATGTAGCTGAGAAGCAGTGTTGGTCAAGTTACTTGAAAAAAGTAATCAGTAACTAATTACTGATTACTTCCCCAAAAAAGTAATCCCGTTACTTTACTGATTACTTATTTTCAAAAGTAATTAATTACTTAGTTACTTTTTAAAAACACGATTTACAACCTGAATAGGTGATAAAGCGATAGATCTTTCAGCCCAATTCTACTTTTTCTACATAATCCATCATACAAAATGTAATCAAATGGAAAAGTCTCTTTTTTAACTTGTTTTATTAGTTTTAATCTTTTAACTTTATGCATCAAGCAAAAATTTAATTATATGCAACATTCTCTGACTGGAAGAAATTAGTTTAACATTTAAACCTATTTTCTGCACATTCCAGCACATAAAATAAAATATTTTTTGTGTTTACACTCACTCTTTCAAATAGATGCAAGTAAAACACAGCAGAAAATAAATAAAGTCAAAGACTCAGCGGTCCTGTTGCTCTATTTTCACCTGTAAAGCAGGACTGGGGTAGGCGGAGGTTTACCCTGGTGCAGGTGTGCCGCGGTCAGTTGAAGAATCCGCGAGTTTCTCTGTGAGTTTCCCATTACGTCGTAGCTACTCGGTGCTTGCTTGGAAGTTTAGGGGTTTTTTCGCTGTAAAAAGAAGTTTTCTTCCCACGCACAGCGGACACTAATGTTTTTGTCACTTTTTATGGAATCAAACTCAAAGTAAGGTCAGTACTTCCACGCTTTAAACGCTGCACGCTCATACTCTCTCCCACAATCGATATGTGATCCATTGTTGATCTGCACACAGCTGTTGTCACTAACGGTGCACTCGCTTACGTCACTGTCGTGAGACATTCTCGCAAAAAATCACGGTTTTAGTAACGCAGTAACGCAGCGTTCCTACGGGAAAGTAACAGTAATCTAATTACTGTTTTTGCAATAGTAATTCCTTACTTTACTCGTTACTTGAAAAAAGTAATCAGATTACAGTAACGCGCCCATCTCTGCTGAGAAGTATGAAGCAATAGCAAGAGGAATCAAAATACTGTGGAGTGTAGCAACAGAGCCAGGCTGAACAACAGGACAATAAAAGGCTGATTAAGCAGTGCATTAAAGATTGGAAGAGGGCACTTTGATGCATTGGAGAAAAACAGCACGACATGTGACACAAAGCACTGATACTAAAAGTAGCACACAGTAACACAGTGTTTGGCGAGTCTTTAAAGTAGCTGCTCAACACGTGCCAGTACAACCACATCTCTCAATGAGGTTGAGATATTGTGTAAAAGTGGTACTGCATTCAACGTAAAAACAGCACAAAGACAATTGAATTTGGTTCACTTTAATTCATCTCAGATGTTGTTCCTGGGATCTGCTGAGCGAGGCGAGTGGCTTCAGCAGATCCCAGAAGAGCGCAGTGCCCTCAAGCTCCCAGGCCTCCGGTGGAGGAATCAAATCAAATCAAATTCAAATTCAAATTTTATTTGTCACGTACACAGTCATACACAGTACGAGGACAGGACCTGAGCTTGAAAGGATAAAGACCGGTTGCAAGGCCGAAAGGGGAAATCTTTTTTCATGAAATATATATAGCACCAAACCAGTGCCTCGGATTACTTTAATTTGTAAAGTAAGGATCTTACCCCAACAATCAGACGATCCTCAGTGAGTAAGCACTTGGCGACAGCGGGAAGGAAAAACTCCCTTTTAACAGGAAG
Organism: Haplochromis burtoni; assembly: GCF_018398535.1. Lineage (NCBI taxonomy): Eukaryota > Metazoa > Chordata > Actinopteri > Cichliformes > Cichlidae > Haplochromis > Haplochromis burtoni. The sequence continues at coordinate 675,172 of NW_024582513.1, forward strand.
AAACCTCTGTTTGTAGTGGCTGTCCTGAAATGCCACGTTTTTCTGAAAAACAAAGAAGCTGTTCATCCGTTCAGCTCAGACATACACGTCTATATCTTGATAAATAAATGTATACAAAAATATTAATAACTAAAAAATACATTTGCTGAAATTAAGAGGCTTGAGCCGTGTGTGACATGGTTAACTGTCAATATCTAATGCTTTCCCAGTGTCTCGTTGCCCTCGTCACAACGTTTCTCGAATGTGATGCTTGAATGAAAGTCAAAATGACCTTTTATACTTTTCCCTCAGCAGTTAAATGTTGCACTATATGGTCTAAATACAGAGTTTAAATAATGCAAAGCACTGTTTTTACTTCAGTTACACACTGTCCCGGATCTTTTCAAAGACAGGCTTGTAAGTCACACTCACGTCCCCTGCATTTTTGCATCTATCTTTACTTGATTAATGACTTAATACCTTTTATGACATCTAACAAGGGAAAACAATCTTGTTATGGTTACCAATCAGATCCATATTAACGCCCAGTGATGATCAGCAGGAAAAGCAGCTGGTGCTCTGCTGTTTTTCTCCTCCTTTCACAGGAGCCACTGTTTTAATGTTCCCACTATGCAAAACACAGCGCAAACTCCCTGAAAAAAGTAAAAGCAAATGCGTATCAATCATCTTTTATTTTAAGTAATGGCATTTTGTGCCTCTTTTATTCATGAACTTGGCCTATCTTATCTCAGACATTCAAGAGATTGCTCCACCTGAGTGCAGAGTCCAGTGTCTCTAAGAGGGAGAATATGTGCACAGCATTAATCTTCCACATTGATAAGTCGTTTCTTGTTCCTCTGAATCGACTTTGGTCATAATCATTTGAGGTGCAATTTAAAGCAGATAGCGACATCAGTTTATTGGGCATAAAATGATCTCACGTACAAGGTCACATGCAGAATCTTAGCTGAGATTGGTGTGGTGAGGACAGTGATCTCACTTCAGAAATGACTGACTCCATCGGGGTTATTGATGTTCTTTCAATTGTGCCAGTTTTTCTTACGAATATGTCAGATTTTAAAAGAAAATACGTAGCTCTGGGTTCGAATGTCTCCTTTTGATTTGTTTTCTCTATGTTAAATCTGGACTAGGTTTTACAGTTTGATATCTTGCTTTAGGTTAATTACCCTCAGAGTTTTGCTGGACTTTGGTTGACTTGTGCCAAACATGTGACAATCCCCGGAACAGCCGGAGAACTGCACGAAAAGGTTCTGAAAACCTATTGCTTATTTATCTCCCTACTATGACTCACAGTTTCTCTTATGTTCCAGAGTTTAGCTTATTTATGCTTCTTATCTGTGTACTTCCTGCTCCTTTGGAAGGTGGCAAAGCTCAGTTGGACAAAGGCGACATCTGCTACTTCAGTGGCCCAATCAGGGTTTGAAACAGCATTCGAATGAAATCAGATTAGCGTTTATGGCCTGTTTGACCATTGTCCACCAAATCTGATCAAATCTCGCCACACAGATCTAGATTAGTGATACACTCCTAAAACAGAACACCCAGTGCACACTGTGTACTGCTCTAACTATATGTTTTTAAATGCTGACTGATGCTCATTTAGTCATTAATATTTAATGATACTTTAAGTGGCTTCAAAAGTGTTGAAGGTCTTGAATGAACTTGGATTATTTGATAACAGATTTTTAAACCTAAAGAATGCACATGTAAAGAATAATGTATTCTAATTATTTTTATTATATTTATTTGTTGATTCAGTGCATGCTATATCTAGACTGGATATGAAGATGGTGACCACTTCTTGGTCTAAAAAAATGAAGCCATTAGCTTTGAAAATTTGAAAATCTTCTTTAGATAGTTAGATAGTTTTTTGTTAATTTATGTTGTAATTTATGTTAGGTCAGTCTGTCTTGTCTCTGCTAGCCAGCTAACTAGGCCTCTTAGTTAGCTAGTTTAGAGTATTCTGTTAATTTATGTTGTAAATTTATGTTGCATGTAGCACCTTGGTTCCTGGAGGAACGTTGTTTCGCCTCACTGTGTACTGTTAAACTGTATATTGTTGAAGTGACAATAAAGCCAACTTGACTTGACTTGAATTGCCTCAAACCTGCATTTTTTGTAAATGGCCAGGAGGGGGCGACTCTTCTGGTTGCGACATTTGTGACCTCAGTAAACTCTACGTTGACTTCATGGACTCAGTCCATTCATCCATCCGTTTTCCTCTGCTTATCTGGGGTTGGGTCATGGGGACAGCAGCCTAAGCAAAGAAGCCAAGACCTCCCTCTCCCTGGCCAACACTTCCAGCTTGTCCAGAGGAATACCAAGACATTCCCAGGCCAGCCGAAATATATAACCTCTTTCCAGTGTAGCTTGGGTCTGCCCTCGGTACAGCGTCTACACCACTGCAGCCGCAGCACCAATCCATCTGTTGATCTCCCGCTCACCTCACTTGTGAACAAGACCCGAGATATTTAAGCTCCTCCACTCGGGGCAGAAACTTGTCCCGACGCAGAGTGGGCTGAGAACCATTGCCTCAGATTTGCAGGTGCTGATTTTCATTCCCACCACTTCACACTTGGCTGCGAACCACTCCAGTGTGAGTTGGAGGCCACCACCTGATAAAGCCAACAGAACAACATCATCTGCAAAAGGCAGAGATTAGATTCTGAGACCACCCAAGTGGAATCCTTCCACTACTTGGCTACACCTAGTAATTCTGTCCCTGGTGAAGTCCAACACCCACCGAGAACGAGTCTGACTTATTGCCGGCTATGTTGACCATGCTCTTGCAACAGTTGTGTAAGGATCAAATGGTCCTCGAGAGCTACTATCCTGCAGCTTTTAGATGCATCCCTACTCCAACACAGCTGAATCAAATGAATGGCTTGTTATCAGGCCTTTGCCAAACACGATGGCATGCTGAAGAGGTAATCAAACCATTTGATTCAGCTGTGTTGGAGTAGGGATGCATCTAAAAGCTGCAGGACGGTAGCTCTCGAGGACCGGGATTGGGCACCCCTGGCTCATAGCAACTTCCACACCAGGCACCAACCACCTTGTGGCCGCAGCTCAGTGTAGCAGATTAAGCAATTTAACGTGGTCCATTAAGACTCAATGTCCCTTTGAATTGCTTTGACAGCATTTCAAAGAGACGTTGAAAGAAAGAGTTGCCAGGGGAAAGAGTTGAAGATCTTGCAGACTGGGGCGTCTAGCGTTCTCAGCACACCCTCACTATGCATTTAGCCGCCACAGATCTGTTGAACAGAACATCAGAAATTGATCTATTTTAACAGTAGAGGATCATGTGATGTCTCCTGACATCTCATGAAAACAATCAGAAAATTCTGAAATAATAATGTATAATTTTATTTAATTATAGTTATAATAATTTATGCTACCGTGCTCGCAGAGGTATTTCCATTCAGACAGACTGCAGAGAGCAGTTTTTTGCTCCTGTCCAGTCTTCCAAAATCCCAACTGCATAGTGCCAAATGTAGACGATGCTGTGTGCTGGTCGAATGCTGTGGGCCAGAAGAGGAACGGGAGGAACGGGAGTGACGGCTGTACCACACACTTTTGACTGTGCACCCATCTGACAGCAGACGCTCTCTGCAGGTAGACAGGTGCACACTTCCACCCCTGAACCATGATTACCCCATGAGAAGTAACCTTAATTACAAGAAGTTGTATTCTGACATTTAGTGCCCTCTATTGGTGACCAGCATGCTGTGCACGAGAAAAAAAAACAGGCCTCTGGCTCAGATTACCTTCCTGAGCTGAAACCATTATGTTTTCATGAGAGCAGGGAGCCATTACACTGAATGACACACTTCAACTTGTGCATTTTACGTGGACGTGTGATAAATTTTCCATACATAAACGTGACGCCCGCTGCACACTACGAAGGACGCTGCCTTTAAAACTCATCGCCTCTTGTTTCTCAAAGTACTTCTCAACAAAGCCTCGTGTCCTCGACCCTCACGTCTGAATCCAATCAAATGGGAAAGACCTCTCATTTCCTTTTCATCCTGCTGTGTTATTGAGACAAAATGTCTTCTGTATTCATGAAGGGAGCCTTCATAACCCATCTCCCTGAGGCTTGATGAAATCTTTCTCCTCTTAAACTAGATGCGCCTCTTCGTGCTCATCCCCGTCTATTTATTTTCTTGCGTAAATCTGTAATTTAGTCCTCCGCCTCCGTGGCCTTTTCTGGTGAAGTGTTTTTGCACTAGCCTGAATGCTTTTTATCTGGGGGCGGGTAAAAAAAAGTCAAGCAGACTTTTCTGTTTAACAGTGATGCTTTGTCTTGTAATTCATTTGGCCTGGGAAGCAGCTGTCATGGCCAATAACATCCCATAAGAGCTTCTAGATCGGATAAAAATGTTCCAAGAGGAGAACTTTGAAGCACCTTATGAGACATTTAACTGTTAAATCGGTGATCTCCATGAAAAATTGTGCTGAACTTGGTTTTGTGCTGAAATTGGCTTTGGGATCAGTGGATATTCTCTTTGCAATTTGTTGCTTCTTTCCGTTCAGCTTGTGACAGTTTGCTTTTGGCATGTTCGTTTTACCCACTTTATAATCTTTACCAAGGAACATCCAGTTTTCCAGACTTATTGTTCACCGCAGTTTCATCATCTGCCAGCTCATACTCAGATCCTCCACTGACGCTGTCATCGGGACTTTGTGTGTGCCCAAAGTAAAAACTACTATAAGTACCTAAAGATCTTTGATTAGTGTGATGTCATACTGAACGTGATTCAATATGACATTGTAGCCAAAAGCTGTTTTCACAAATCTTAAAATATGACTAGATTATTCAATTATTTTGGCTCAGAAAAAATGCAACAAGAAGATGAGTGCGGTATCTACATGTAGGTCAGATGGATCCTTTCATGATGTCTGGATCATCAAGTTACAGACCCCTGGGACAAATGTTTGCTAGTCCCTGCCCAGCTTGTTTTGATGATCAGACTTCTTTTCTGTCTTCAATAATCAGACATAACATACAGGATTGTGGACACACGTGTCCTCAGAATAGCTCCAAATTGAGAGCATTGCACTTTAATGAGTCAATAAAAGCTCTAAAGTACCAGAGTCAGAGCCTTTTTTTAAAATATAACAATTATATTCTAATGTATGTTTTTGTGCTTGCACATGCACGTGTTGCTATCGTGTCTTCTTTTGTTTCCCCCCCTTTCAGTGCTTCTTGACAGCTCCACAGCGAGTGCTGAAAAGATAATGAAACAGAGCTCAGAGAGGTGAGTTATTGAGGATATCCTGAACTTCTGTCTGTAAGTGCTCCTGTTTTTGCTGCTGTTATCCACTGTTAGCTGCTATTAGTGAAACATTCTTTGAAGTAGCTCAAATAATGTTGGATTTAGACACTTGGTGAATAAATTCTCAAAACTGATCTGAGAATTGAATCAAACTGTTAATCCCAGGGGAAGTGTTGGTATATAACCAGCTGTTGTTTAGCTGTTGTCAGCTGTCCGGAGAGGGAGGGTCAATTATTTAATCTGCTGAAAATAAATGAGCATATCTGTGTTAAAAAGTCACAACTTGTCATCTATATGTTGGTCGTGGTCTCTTTTCTGCACATTTTCCATTTCTTCAGCAAAGACAGCCTTACATAATGAAACATGGGTATGAGAATTCATATGTGGTGTCTGAGGTGACAGTACAAATCTAAAAGCCTCGTCCTTTGTATACTTAAAGGATTCATTGTTCATGCCTGTGTATCACAGTACATAATGTTTTTGTACAACCCCCCATGACCATATGAGATCTGACCAGGAGTTGCTTTGATGAACCAGTTAAACAAACAAACCTAAGATTGCTCTCAGCTGAGGCACTTGGATGTGTGGACTGGAGAAAAGCAACAACAAAACCTGACATCACAATGTTTTCATGCAATACATGACTTGGCATCTTGATAAGTGCTTATTCTCCACCTGAGAATTTGATTTGGAAGAATTTAATACATTCAGTACTCACACTGCTCAGCCGGGACATGATGTACATTTTCCAAAAGCATCATCAACTGAATACTGTTTTCCTGGTGAAACATTTATTTAATCTATCATTTACACTAATTTAACCTACACAACAACAAAACAAATCAGAAGTTCCACATTAATCCTACCAGAAGGATTCAAATAAATTATCTTTCAGTTACAAAAGAAAAAACATCAATTTGCTTTTAAGAAAAAGAAAAAGAATAGGCTTCAAAACTTTATTCAGCAGATAGTACGCAGTAAAAAGGACTCAAATTTAATCCATAAGAAGATGTTATGCACCTGTAGTGACAACCGGTTTAATGTGTTAGAAAAGTGAGTTTATTATCATTTTGGGGGATAAATGAGTCATGTACAGTTTGATCGTGTCATTGTGAATCATTGAGTGCTATTCACAGTTCTTTGATCAGCATCTACTGAAACTGAAGTGTCAATAGCTACTTTCAAGTAACACGTTAGTCACATATAAACAAAGACTAAAACGCACGGACAACATTCATCTAAAAAACATTGACAGCTAGTGTCCAGATTAGGACTCCTCTCTGATTGGAGTGCATCCTGAGAAAAAACTGTTCTGGAAATTCGTCAGGAGTCGTTTCTTCTTCTTGAGGAAGCTGACTGTTGTTTTGTCCTCTTCATCATCGTTGTCCTCCTGCTCTTCCTCTGCCACCTTCAAGTCTGCGGTGGTGTGTCCCACATCTCTGATTTCTTTTAGCACCTAAAATAGTAAATGAGCACAACACTGTTAGCTGGTTATGCAACATGCAAGACATAAACAGTCAAAGTTTACTCTCGATTTTAAGTGTCAGGATGTTTAAAAAAAAAAAAAGTCTTCTTACTTAAATACAACCTCAGATGAACAACACCCAGTCATTTAACAAAGACAAAGAAAATCCAGAAGCCGTTTGTGGAAAACTGCAAAAATGCATCCCATGATTCAACAGTTTATAGAACCACCTTCTTTCCTGAATGACCTTATTAGCCTCTCACATCGTAGGTCCCCTCCTTTTTTGCTGATATGCTGCGTTTGGTTTTCTCCAAACGTGGTGCTGTGTATCATCACCAAACATCTCCACTTTGGTCTTGTCTGACCACAGGACATTGTTGCAGAAGTCCTGTGGTTTGTTCAGACAAAACTCTGTAAAGCTAAACTGTGATGCTGTGCTCTATTTAGAGAGAAGACACAAACAAGCCACACTGTTTTTTCTTCCTTTTCATTTAGCTGAAGCTGGTAGAGTATGAAGTAGCTCTGGGGTTTTTTAGTAGTTCCTCTGAGCACTGCACAGTCTTACTGTGGGATGGATTTGCTGGCACGTCCACTCCTGAGAAGACTGGCAACTGCCTTGAATATTTTCCAGGACTTCAGGTTGACCTTGTGACCCTTTCCAGATTGATGGGCAGCAACAATTGTTCTCCAAGATCATTGATGACGTCTCTCCTGCGTGTGCTAGCATACACCTGAATGACCAGAGCTGCAAACTGCCTAAACGTCTGCTTTCAGAGGAGCTCTCACCTACTGATAATCCAATAATCAACTCAATTTGATTATCAGCACCTGGATGCTACTTACACTCTTAATTCCTCTGGAAACTGTACAGGTGCACTTTTCACAAAAAACTTTGGCATTTTGACTTTGCTAAAAAAACCAAAAAAACCCCCCCAAAAAACCAAAAACAATAAGGTGCAGTATCCCACGTGTTCATCTCTCGTTGTACTTAAATCATTTAGACCCTCTCAAGGATCAGATCCTCCCCCCCTTATCTTGATACTTAAAATCTTAGAACTGATGATTTATACGACTGTAGCAGTTTTTTCTCGCTGCAATTCTATATTTCTACAGTTGAGTTGCCTCATTGAATGAGAAAACTAATGTTAACTAATGTAACTGAGAAATATGTTTACATTCACTCACACGCAGCCTTGGTACAAAGTCCTGTGCATGCCAGTCAACTCTTGTTCTTACCTTTTTTGTGGGAGTGCAAGACGGCGGCTTGAAGAACGTATTGTTGCCTGGACTGGAATCCTGAAGAGATAGAGAGTCTCGGGAAGTGCTTTCTGTGGAGCTTGCATCCTGAAATGATGAACAGTTCCAAATTCAGAACATTGCTCACTGATAGAAATATGCTGGGCAGTGAAAGCCAGACCTGACTACACAGAAACACACCTCTTAGGCTAACATTCACTTCAGTTCTGAGTCTTATTTTCACTTCTTAGGTTTTCAATCATTTTCATTATGAAACAACATGTTTATTGTATAATACACACTATAAAAATCCATCCCAGAAGGGTGCAGGAAATGGCCTGAAATTAAACTGACAACCAAACGCTGTGGGGATCCAGTTTTACTCTTTCACTGCATTAAAAAAAATACATGTTGTTTCTAGTACATCAGGCCAGACTTCGGTGGCTGATCTCTAAACTCTTTGTGATGCAATTAATGAGTAAAACTGGAGCCCTGCAGCATATGAGCTGTTATTCTCTTCTAAAGCAGTTAGTAAAAGTTCATTTTAAGCACATTTTTCATACATGAAACTGGTGTGAAATCTGATTCTTATATATTTCTACCCCAAAAGCTAAGAGTGACTGCTATGCTTGTGCAGCTCTAAATCTGCACGGAAATCTTACATCTACACCAACAACCCATTATTTATCCCAAATTAAGAACAGGGAGCAAGAATGAGGAAAAACCTGCCTCAGCGGGCACCTGGTTATCCATATTTCGACACTTCTCGTGATCACATTGGCAGTTCTCCCCACATGTCATCTTCCCTTTGCGGCACCTGCACTGCTTGTTGCTGCAGCGACCTTTACACGCACACTAAAAGAAGAGAAACCAGGTTCATAGGCCTTCTATCCTGATGCAAACAGTTTCATTTCTGTTTTGGTCTGAAATATGTGACATTTTCAAAGATGCACATGATTTGTTTTCACTGTGGACAGTCTGTTTCTATAAGATCAAGGAGTTCAATTCAAAAAAAGTGCCAGACTCCTCTTCCCGTCTTACCCCGGTTTGTTTCGGTTTCTTTGAGACTCTGCGTCCTCTCTCCTGTTTCTCAGGTCGCCACTCTTCTGTTTCCTCCTCGTTTTCGTCCTCGCTGGGTGACATCAGCTCTTCGATGTTGATGGTCGCATTCAGCTGCGCTTTAGCTGTGGTAAAGCGCCTTGATTTAGGCTACAGAGAAAGCACCATGTTATGTTCAAATAATCATAAATTGAAGCTACTTCAAGTAAATCTGCAAGAAAAACTTACCTTTGGAGGGACGTACTCAAACGAATCATCTGGGTTGTTTTCTTTGTTGGTTTTAGGCACAAGGATTTTCTTCTCACTTGCCAGGTGCACCATTGAGAGTTTCTGCAGACACGGGCAGGTTTAGGTTAGTCATATAACTTAGGTGAAGAGAATTGCAATGCTTTTTTTTTGCTTTTCACTATTCAAACCTGCACTGCAGAACTTTTATTTCTTCCTTCTGGCAGTGAGTGAAATTACACAAATACTTTCTTTATGACAGGGTTTCTTTTCATCTAGGCAAACACTTTTTTCAACATTTCCAGCATACAGGTAGTAACTGTAGTCTACTCTGTCTCCACTGCAGCACTTAGCTCCCTCGTCAATAACAATCAAAGACTAGTATGATGCAAAATAGGTAGAGATAAGGACATAATCAGGATTGCATGAACGTCTTTAGGGGGGCCTTAAATAATTCAACTTAATTTTATTTATAAAACACCAAAACAACAGTCACCTCAATGCGCTTTATATTGTAAGGAAAAACCCAACCATAGTAGAGAGAAAACCCAAGCAATCAGAAATTTCCCTTTTGAGCAAGCACTTGGCAACAGTGGGAAAGAAAAACTCCCTTTTTAACAGAAAGAAACCTCTGGCAGAGCCAGGCTCAGGGAGGGGCCGCCATCTGCTGCCATTGATTGCTTTAAAAAATTAATAAAAGAAAACACTCAGACTGCCATACTTAACTGGCTGAACAACTGGCTAGTCATGACAACAGAAATATAATGACATTGGAGGGAAAAAAAGAACAACAACAACAACAAAAAACACCATTACCCGTCTGTACTCTTCATTCTGCTCCACCAGCTTCTGGTTCTGCTCGCTTAATTCCCGTAGCTTTTCAAGCTCTTCCTCCTATAATGATATTACAACATAAGCTCTGGGCACAACTCTGCATTAATTAATTAAAACAAAGAAAGCTAATTAAACCACAAACGGCTGTAAAATCTGTCCAGACAAACCTGAACATTGAGGCGCTGCAGGAGCTCCTTCTCCTTTGAACTCTCGTTGATGGTTTGGTTTGTTTCGTCTGAATCTTCACGGATAGGTTTGTTCTGAAGCTGGTTAAGGAGGTAAAGAACCTGAAGAAACAAGGTAGAAAGGTAAATATATGGAGCTGCGACAGGTCAATATTTTTGAGTCTAAAGCGAGCCCATCTATGAAGCACCTTCTCTTGATGCCTCTGCTCGAGTTCAACCAGCTGCTGCTGGTGCTCCATGTCCATGGTGGACATGACATTTCTCTCTTCAGCCAGCATCTTCCTTAAATCTTGTGCATTTGCCTTTTCCTGTGTCACCTCGCTCTCCAGCTTGGCATGGGCTGTTTTAGCAGAAACCAACTTAAAAAAGAAAAAAATATTAGATTTTCTTTTCTAAAACCAAACACCATTAAGTGATTTGACTATTGTACAATTAAACAATTCAGTTGTGGTCATGGAATATATGCATGCATTCTCATTTCATTTTATCTACCTCTGACATCAGGACCTTGAGGGCACACTTGGTCTCAACTATACTGGTGATGTTGTCTATGCGTTGCTTAAAACGTCCCTCGCTGTCTGCAGCGAGAACTTTCTGCTGCAGGTCCGCTATCTGGGCATTCCTGTGAAGGTGCAAATCACTCTGCAGATCTTATAAAACCTTTAACGTGTAGCATATACGCACAAAACAAACGCAAACAGCATTTTAGTCCAAATAAAACAAGCTTGTACATAGCTTCGTTAGCAGAATTTTGCTAATACAGCGGACCTTTTAGCTTGAGTACAGAACCTTTGGCCACAACTGCAACATGTGTGATGGTTTGTTCTGGAAAAACAGCCTAAAAGAAAAATGAAGATACCGACTGTGGCTGAGAAACCAGAGAGAACCAAGTTACTGGTCGTTGACAACATTTACATGACTGACCTTCGCTATTTGCATGAACCAAGAAAAAGAAGTATATTAAACGTTTGCGAATTTATTGCAACATTAAAATGATAAAGTGACAGCTCACACATGTTGCATTTAAGTACAGTTATTACTAAAATTGCAACAACTGTACTTAAATGCAACATCAGATGTTTCTTTGCAGCTCTGAACCCTTGGTTTGGTGTAAGTTCGGCATAAACTGGACTCCAAACTCATCTTTTGCTAAAAGCTTGAGAGGCTTCAAGGAAAATCGAAAAACAAACAAACAAAAAAACCCTGAAATAATCAGTGAACAAATTCAGGGTTTTTTTTTTGTTTGTTTTTTTTTAAATCGCTATTACTTATTACAGAGAGCATCTTAGAAATAGACAATAAAGGTTTTTTTTACATATAAAGGAAAAAAAAGGGCTGCTTGAAATAGTCATTAAATCACACAAACAGTTTGGACCACAGACAGTAAAAAATATGGATGTACTTTCAGGTTGGAAAAATTCAGCCAATGGGCAAGTGCCTAAAACCTGCATTCTTTGTGAAGGCCATCAGATGGCAGTAGTTGCAATTAGGCACATAGGCTTTTGGTCCTATAGAAGTCTATGAGAAATCAGCTTTCTGGCCTCACCTCTGTAAACACTTTGCTGCTAGGTTTATGTCCTCAGTTACTAATGACTTCTCAATCACAGGTCATTAGCCACTACAATGCTTTCAGACCCACCCCTCCTCGTCACTTTTGTAACCAAGATGACAGCAGCAAAGACGCTCATCTAAGAGGCCTCGAAACAGAATGAAGCCAGTGGAACTTATCAAACCAAAGGAAATGTCATGGCAGCTAGGTATTATACTGTCTGGTTTTGACAGACTGAGGTGTCTTGTTTGGCTGGTTTTCATGACTCACCTGAGGCCAATTTCTGTCTCCAGGTTCTCCACCTGTTTCGTCAGAGGGGTTTCCAGCGCCCCCTGGCTCTCCAGTTCAGATATGATTAGTGTCCGACGCTGCATGGAGAGATGACATCAAGTAAATGATTTAACCACATTTCTCTGCATCCATGTCACTTTAACTATTTTATTTAAAAAAAGAAAACACTTAATTAGATTTATAGACAAACTCTGCTTTAATGGTCCCCAGAGGAATGTTTATAATTATAGCCAATCAGAGTTCACTGATAGATGATGGCTGTCTCTGCTGTAGCAGAGATGTTTACAGAGTTGCTATTAAAACTAAGAGTTAAGCAAGTTGGTTTTGCATTTAACTCATGTAAATAAGTCACTGTGAATGGATCCAAAATGGACACGATGAGCTGGAAAATAACCACATCTAAATTGGATCTGGACCTCATCCGGTCTGAATCTGTGGTTCTCATCTGTTCAGATGAGTTCAGTCTTTGAATTTCACACATTGTACCTTTCAAAATATTGTTTAACATCATTTAAAGGCCGATTTATTGAATGCTGCCTGCTGCAGTCTGAATTTAAAAGGTCACAAACATATTTAAGAATCATTCAGCTTCATCTGGAAGATCTCAACTGTGACAGACATTTTTCCATCATTGTGAGCGATTACAACACAAATGGTTGATTATTGATCAGCGTGTTACATGTTTAAACACTTACACAGCTCTGTTTCTATCTAGAGAAACAGAGTTAGACACTAAAGATTTTATCCTGAGGCGATTATAAATATACAGTGTAATGACAACTGTCTGTCCTTCTATCACTCATTTATTATTCAACTGCTCATGTTACTTAAAAAAAAAAAACTTTAGCAAACAAACGGCAAGCTAACGTGTTCTTGAGATTTCAGCGTGTGTAAAAATGTAAACTTCTGTAGCTTAATTGGCTCCACTCTGATCTTTGATAGCCACTTTGTGAATGAGGATATTAAACAGTGTCAGACAGCTGGTTCAGGTGTAGCCAGAGGGCAGAGTCAGAGAGAAACACCAAAGTTTGCAAAAGAAAGCCCGTCAAAGAGTCCGTTTCCACAGTAACCAGCTTAGATCTTAAACCCAGCTAATCCCAGGGTTATCAAACTCAGTGTTGTTAGCCAAACCTGGCACTGAAACAGGGCCCTGCTGCATGTTTCGTTTTCTGTAACAACTGTACAGATGTGTCAGCTCACCCTGATTTTGGGAGCCGGCCTCTCCCCAGCCTCCAGCTGCTGTTTGAGGTGGTTGATCTCCTGAGCCAAAACCTTCCTGTCCTCCAGAAGATCATTGAGATGGCGCCGGGCCTCCTCCGTGCTAACCATCACCTCCACCTCGTTGAGGAACCATGTCTGATGACAGAAAAGGAAAACGGTTCATATTGTGAAACTTTAAGTCCGAGTTATCTCCAACACAAAATATTTGACCATTTCTCAAGAATCATGTTTTTCTACCTTCACTCTCGCAGCTGCTCCCTCCATGCCTTTGTTCTGGGCATCTTTGCGCTTCTCTGCTACCTCACTTCTCTTCTGTAGAGCATCTTTTAATCTCTTGTTTGCAGCTGCAGCCTTTAAGCAAAAAAAAAAAAAAAAAAAAAAAAGAGCACCTCATAAACAGCTACAAACCTTTTCCAGTGATTCTTCAACCCTATGAACACAAAAATTTCAAATGGTAAAAAACAAACAAACTGTGCAACAGTGAATGGCCACACCTCTTCGGTTTTACGACGCAGGACGTTGGCTTGTTTCTGAAAATCTCTCTCCAGTTTAAGCAGCTCATACTGCCGTTTACGATCCTGCAAATAAAATACAAAATAAACGGATTACAGAAGTCAAAGAACCTCCAGAATAAACAGGTTTTTGACAAGAAAAGGCTAGAGAGTGCAACAACTGAAGTCATCCCTCTTATGTCTCCATAAGAGTCTTATCTCTACTCACCTTCTCCTTCAGCTGCAGTACCTCCCTGTCCTTTTTGTTCTTCCACTGCCTGAATTTCTCAGAGTCCTCTCTCATCTGCCGCATTAGCTGTGTACGTTGGGTCTTCATAGCCTGTGAGAACACAGCGACATTTGAAACTTGTGTCTGTAGTTACTCAAACGCTTTAAAGAAAAACAAAGCTCAGAGTACACGCGATGACGCCATGTGACAAAGGGTTTCTGTACTGCATGCTCACAAAGTGCCATATAATGCAGAAGAGAAATATGTTACTGAACAAAGATAATAGATAAACTATTACATCTATTACTGAGGCTGCTTGATGATCCAAAAATGACTCATCAGTTACATGGTGGCTCTCATCACATTGACCTAATTAGTTTCTGACTATAAAAACAATATCTGAAAACTCTGCCAGAGATTTTTAATATAAACAAAAACTATAATTGTCTGATATGGAGATACGATCACAGGCTCTCGTGTGTGATCTGCAGACAAATCAGCTGCAGGCAGCAGTTAATGATCCTTCCAAAGGTTCACAACTTGTGATCTTGTTACAATTTTAGCTTTCACTAGACAGAAAGAGAGCCTTTGTTCATCAAGACTTGTCATCATGGCTGAAGCCAAATAAACTGTTTGTTAGTTTGCGATTTTATGAAGGAAAAAGTAATTTAAGAAGAAGAAGGGAAAAAAAAAAAAAAAAAAAGCTGCTCTAAAGTATTTCTCCCATTAAAAATAGCCAACATATTATAAACACAAAAACAAGAAGGAGATCAAATTTTTTAAAACGAAAAGAAAGAGGTAAATATGACATAAAGCAATTCTAAACCTAAAATAAGAGCATGTATTGTATAACAGGCCAGTTGAGATTTGGATTGGTATCACAAGAACTTTGTAATGAAAACGAATCTAAAGAGATTTAAAAAAAACAAACAAAACAAAACAAAAAAAAAAACCATCTTGTTTTCATAATCCCCTAAAGCCAAAAAGCACAATTAGAAATAAGATTTAACGAATAGCCCAGCCCTACACCCTGCTTTTACAGGACTCAGTGTTAGATTAAGCATCTCAGCTGTGGTTTATATCACAATTCCCAATTGTGTTTTGTCTCGTACTTCAATTTAAAGATCAGTTTAAAAAACAAAACAAAACCCATGCCACACAAAATATTCAACACACCATTAAAGGAAAATAAACCGTTACCTGTATTTCCTCCATGAGCTTGCTAACTTTCTGAACAGACGACTCTTTGAGTTTCAACAGTTTGGACTGCTCGAGAAGTTTCTTCTTCATGTCTACCAGCTGGCTCTCAAGCTCCTGCAGTCTCTTCCTCCGTTGCTCGCTGAGCCTGGGCGAGGATGGTGGAGTCAAGTCAGGTCAAGTATAAGAACCTGCACGTATATTACAACAAGCACCAAAACAAAGAAAGGGCTTTCCTACTTAGCCTGGTTGGTGTCTTTCTTTGCAGACTGAAGGGCCAAAACGAGTTCCTCTTTCTCCTTCTGCAGTGAATCCACAGCAGACTGTAGAGTTTGTACATTTTTCTGGAAGAGAGTCCGAAAGATTAAAATGTGTCTACCGTTTCATGATATTTTGAAATATGGCTTACACGTATTTGCACTACACTTTGAGATCTGTGTATGTGACAGCCTCTACTAATAAAACCAATTAGAATTTGTTATTCAAGTGGAAACGTCTGCAAAGTTTAAAAATGCCAATAATAAACTGTGACTTGGCAGTCAATAACACCTCTCTTAAACTTGTCTACTGTAGTGAGATGACAGTTAAGTGACTCTGTAATGCTGACCTGGTGCTCAGATTGCATCGGCTCCAGCTGGCTGTCATTTTGGCACATTTTTTTAACAAATGCTTCTTTCAGGCTTAAGACTTTGTTAAGCTCAATCAGCTCCTTGGAGAGCTGGGCTTGCCGCAATGCATGATGGGCTGTGAAGGCTTCTGGAGAGTCCTTTAGGGCAGTGGCATCCTATTTGGAGAGTATTAGAGTTGGAAAACATCTAAAATTACATCTGGTTCAGTCTTCAGTCAAGTTAGTTTGGGCAAGATAAAAGAAATGTGATGCTCCGCTACTCGTGGAAGATACGTTAAGAAAACAAAACTGAAAACATACTGATGGGGATCCCTCTGGTGAACATTTATTGCCATTCCCAGACACTTCAGGTAAATCCTCTCCTGCAGCCACTGCATCAATGGAGGCGGCGATGCCCGCACTCTCATTCTGACAAAGCAAACAAGGAGTAAACCATAACATTCAAGAAGAATATTCAAATTTAATTGTGGAAAAATTGAAGAATTGCAAAATAGTTTAATAACACAGCAGCAAAAGAAAGTTGTCATCAAATTTATTTAACCCATTTCTTTCTATATTTAACATCAGGCAAAGCTCTCTATTTAAAAAAGAAGCACCAATTTACTCTATTATTACTTGACTTATATTTCTTTGACTGGATTGCAATGTAATAAGACATCCATACTTTGAGCTCCAAGATGATGTTTTGCAGATTCTTCATCACTTCAACATTCTCCTTGAGCTCCTGGTCCTCCAGCGTTTTCATCACTTTCTCCAGATCTACAGTACATCTGAAAAACCATCGGACATCAATGTGACTCAGTGGATTTGTCGACAAGCTGAAATCCTGAGTCAAATTAAAAAATGAAACTGCTTTTTGTAGGAACAGATTTCAGCACAGCTACTGTTAAAGCTTTTTGAGACCTCTTCTAAAGCTTTGCTGGCTTTTTGCTTTAGCAAACTCACGCTGCATGGTGCCGCAGTTGCTCCAGCTTGCTTTGCATTTTCTCATTTGCTTGCTCTGTCTACAAAATAAAACAAACAGCATATAAAAACTATGATGATGCAAAACAGTGGAAATGTAAGAAAGAAACTAAGGTCAAAAGATCAACTGTAAATAATTTGCAACTGTTTTTGTTCGTGTCAAATCCAATCCTTTTGTTTTCATAAGCAGTAATAACAGGATGCTGCTGTGACCAGGCTCACCATAATGATCTTCTCAAACATGTGGGCCGTCTGTCCAGCTGCCTCACTCAGCTCTCTGCTCAGTTTATTGTTCTCATCCCGCAGAGCGCGGTTTCGTTCCAGCAGTTTAGTCACGTTCTCTGCACTCTCTGACCTGCAACAGGGGCAACTATTATGGCCTTTTGCTTTATAGGTGATGTTTATCCTGGCTGCATTTATTTGGCATCCTCTTTGAACCCTGAGGTTTACTGAGAAAGATGTCTTACCCAGAGAGCACCGGAGCTACTCCTCCACGTGCATGAAGTAGCATCACCTGCAGCTCTTGGACCTACACCAGGGTACCATTGAAAACATTTGGAACATGCTTTAATCTTTTTCAAACTAAACCACTCAATGAAAAACTGCAACACTAGTAATTTGAGTGCTGATGATAATGAGGGCCAACACCCATTTTTGCACCTGTTGTTTCAAGCGGTTCATTTCTGCAGCTCTGGGGTCGATGTTGACAACTGGTTTATTTTTAATCTTGCGAGCTCTGTCAGCATATCGCAGCGTGTTGATGGTTTCCTCCATGTTGGAGTCTGCAGGACTGATGCAAGCAATCATCAAAGTGTGGCTGTTGCCTCCCAGAGAATCTGAGGACAAACACACATACACATGTATACGTTTACAGGGGTGCAGTTAAGTTCTACAATGCATTGTTACCACTTTGAACACCCGTAGCTTTTCTCCCTCAAATAAATAAAAACCTAAGCTTAATGCGAATCCTGTTCAAGGAGTCTGAAGATGTTTCAGTTTTTCATGGTAATGGAAGTGAAACAAGCAGGAAAAAAGAAAATACCACATACTACAAGCCCTACCATAGAAAGGCATAATGTTTGTGTCTGCTGAAAGTAGAAGCGGGCCTATGTGACAACATCTTATGATCATCTCAGTCATACAGGTCTTTCTGGAAGTAGAATGGCAGCCTCCACTTGCTGTTCAAACCTTGTTTGCAGAATGCAGCCATTCAGAACATAGCTGGCTTAAAGGCCTCATATGAAAGGGACCTTAAAAGTCTTGTTTCAGACAGTGGAAGAATTGAGGAATCACACCAAAGTCTGGTATAAGCTAAATAAGAATGATTTAAAACGGAATTATCAACTCCAGCAGAGTCCACACATACAACTTTAAAGGAATCAGGACAAAATATATGACAGATTAAAATTTTTTTTAATAAAATTGGTTTTGCTAGAGAATATAATGAGCAAAACAAAGAAACACCTAAAGAAAAAGAAAAGGGCAGCACATATCCAGTTTAACTCAAATTAAATTCATGTTTGTGAATTATGAGTCTTATTTCTTGCATTTTTCTTCAAATTCAAGATTAAAGGTAAATAAAAGCACCACCAATCCTGGACTCCAGGCATCTAAGCCTTCTGAAAACCTAAATAAAACCCTGACTGACTTTGAAAATCCTCACAGTGAGAATGTATCCATGTCTGACCTAATGACCATAATGTAACATCTGGCCATCTACATCAAAGCTTACCTTGCAGCAGGCGGGTGAGCTTAGAGTCTCTGTAAGGAACAAAGGTGTTTTTCTTGCTTTCATCCCCCAAAGCACTGATCACATTTCCCAAAGACAAAAGGCCACGATTGATGCTGATACCTGCACATAAATATGGACGGCATGACCAGAAGTACTGTTATTAAACACAGAAATGTAGCTTAATACACCTTACATAGCAGCACATGTCTCCGTGATAATCGCACATTAAAGGCTTACAACTTTTAACTGATCTTGGTTACCTTCCTTTAAACGATCTCCTTCTGCTTTGGTTTTTTTTTGTCTCTCGGATCCAGCCAGATCCACAAGATGCAACTTTGAAACAACTGAATCAGCCCTGAAACAAAGGATTGTACAAATATTCAGACTGCAGTAGGCAATATTTTGGAAATGCCTGTTGGGTGTTGTAGAATGAGGACGTGCACAAACGCACTAACCCAGTTTAAGGGAAAATATTATAGTAGCTTACAAAAGAGAAACACTGAAATTCTGGGCCCACCCTCTGTGTAAATCAACAATTTAGCTGATACAATGTATCTAAAAAGTATTCACAGCGCTTCACTTGTTCCACATTTTGTCATGTTACAGTCTTATTCGAACATGGATTCATTTTTCACCTCAAAATTCAACAAACAAACACCTTATAATGACATTAAAAAACAAGAATATTTGCTGTTAGTTTTAGGTTGTGGTGGTGCCTTCTGTGGTCCTTTTGGTGTTGCTGAGCTGGTGAGTGGATTAGGTTGGGGTTTTTTTTGTTTTTTTTAAAGAACGGACTAGATTGTTGATTCAGCAACTTCATACATTTTCTCTCTTTGTCTGATGTATTCACTATGTTTTTATCAGGCTAATGGTGGCCTCCCATGCTTGTACCAGCCTCTCATTGGACCTCTATTCAGAGTTTCAGTGAAAAACCAACAAATGCAAGTTCAACAATTGGAATCAACTCCAGATCTTTTATCTGCCTAATCTCTTAATGAGGCAACAAGCAACACCCGGTCATGAAGCAGCTTGTCCAGTTTCTTTTGACACTTTGACAGTGGGGCATTATGTACAAAAACAACTTTAATTCCTAAGCAGTTCATACAGTTCTTTCATAATACCCCTTGAAATAGAACCAAATGCCTCATGTTGAGGATTACATTTAAAAAACAAAACAAAAAAAAAAACAACCTGCTGTGGTGACGTACAAAGGCAAAATAACAGAAACATAGTGTCCAAAGCCGGTTCCAGTAAATCAAAAATTGACAATATAATAACAACCCAAGGCAAAGTTTTTACTGGACAAATGTTAAATTAAAACTGTAACATTTAGAGCAATTCTATAACAAATACCCATAATATGAAAATGTACAGAATTCAAATGACTGTCACCTTATATCTGAGCACTGTGAGCAGGTATTCTGTGTCTATATCAGAAAAAAATGTTTGGACAATAAGATGAAACATGTTTTATCAAGGAAAAAGGCAGCCAAACTGACTTATCTGTCCCTCTGCGCTGTTCCAGTGTGATGGTGAAGATAGCATGGGAACGTGAAGAGGCAGCGTTCATGGCTGTGGAGCCCACGGTACGAGCAGAGTTTCCAAGCTCCAGACAGCTCACCATTTCAGGGGCAGAAAATACCTGCTTCTCAGTTAAGCCGACAATCTGGAAAGCAGGACATTTTTAATAAAAGTTCAACTAAAGATGGAGAAAAATGCACATATGTGGTTCAGGTGGGCTGTCAAAAAATTTGAATTTGCTTTTAACATACGAGTCACTCACCTTGATGCCTTCTTTAGGATCTTCCCGAATGCTGATAGCAGGTTTGTCTTTGGATGAACACAGCAAGTCTAATATTTCTTCATTATAAATCTACAATCAAAAGAAAACCTTAACTACTTTACTTTAAAGAGCTATTGTACATACACACCACAGACCAAAAACATTCACCAACCTCCAGGTAAGACACTGCCAGACAGAATTCACAGTCTGTCCTTTGCTCCTTTTCTGCAAAGATGCACCTGATAACTCGAGGAATGACTCCAACAGATGGCTCGTTTTCTTGAGCCGTTGTATAGGTTCCTCCCATCGAAAAGGTCTTTCCAGATCCCGTCTGTCCATAGGCAAGAACTGTGGCATGGTAGCCTACAGTAACAATAACATCACATGATGGATGGAGCATAATTAGCTGCAAAATTATTCAATAGATTTAAAGGAATACAAAAAATAAACACAGCTATTTTATTTTTCGAGCCCACATAATCACGTCTCAGGAAGAAGATTAAATCTTAAGATATTAACTTAAAAAGCATCAAGTTAAAAGCTACCTTTGAAAAGCCCAGACAATAAAGGGGAAACCGCTGTACTGAAGACTTCTTCTTGTTCAGCAGTGGGCTCAAATACATAATCATAAGTGAATGCCTTCTCTGTGCCAACAATCACCTGAAACCAAACAAACATGCAGCAGTTTTTACACACAACATGCAATGTAAGTACAAAACGAAAACACCTGACAAACAAACAAACAAACACACACACAGTGTAGTTTGATTTTGATATATTGTGAGGCATGCCTGTGAAAGAAAAGCAGTTGAGCACCTGTGGCTCCCCAGGGACGAAAGTGAGGCAGGACTGACATCCCTCGTTGATTTCTTTTGGTACTAGTGGGCGACATCGTAAGGCAACTCGCACCGGAATGACCTTCTCATCCTCGTTTGTCATGATGCAATATTCCAATGAATAACTGCAAAACAACAAAATGAAGGGATTACCAAAAAAAGCTGGGCACTGATGTGATTAAAAGGCATGTTACTATATATTTGCAGAACAAAGATGTTTAAAAAAAACTTTATAATTTATACAAAATAAAAAAGTGCTGAGTACTCAATATTAAGGCAGGTGGTGTAATAGGGACTCCGTGTATGTTCAAATATAAGACTTTACTTTTGCTAGACAATTTGACAGACCAAAAAAAACATCATAGAAATAAA
Organism: Haplochromis burtoni; assembly: GCF_018398535.1. Classification (NCBI taxonomy): domain Eukaryota; kingdom Metazoa; phylum Chordata; class Actinopteri; order Cichliformes; family Cichlidae; genus Haplochromis; species Haplochromis burtoni. Next base: position 696,747 of record NW_024582513.1, read on the forward strand.
ATAGAAATCTCTTCTGATAGTTTACGGTTACACACTTTATATGGCTGAGTGTCAAACATTTATGCGGTTGTTTGTTTGTTTTTTTACAGAAGTGCTTATTTGTGAAAATGACTTAATAAAACAATGGGTGGTGTCAGTATCTAAAGAATTGCTCCATTATTAACTTCCTACGTTGCGACTCCGTGATCAGTCTCTGTGCACCACAGCTTTCAGCCCTTCTGGAGATGAATCGGAACAAAACAGAGCTATGCAATGAGTTATGACTCCCTGTCCTGGTGGAAATCTACCATTTTCCACGGAGGGGGTTGTATCGTTGACGATAAATTTTAACTGTTTGTCTGGAGGACACAAACAGCAGCCATACTTTACGTCCACTCGAGCAATTCACATTTCATAGTTAGCGGTGCTACTTTTCCAGAACAGAAAGCACTACCAAAAATGCATCAAGATGAATGTTAATTAGCTCAGCTGAAACCAGCGACAGCTTAACCGTAGCTAACTAGCGGGAGTTATCAGCAAACATTGACATTAACGTTACCTTCACACGTTTCCTCCAGAGCCAGTGTTTAATTAAGTATCGCGAAAACTACATTCGTTGGTTCTGCCTGATAGACGCTCTCAAATAAACATTAAGCCTTAAATATATCAAATTATTAACGCTAACTTCCTCGACTTTTTAAATTTTGCTCAAGTACTTAGTCAGGTCCCTAAGAGGAGTTGTTACTGCCCGCCACTTTCAAACACTCAGCTCCGCCTCCTGTTTCTTCTTCTACTTGTAATTTTACTGCAGAATCAATGCAGAAACGCAACGCTACCGACCTCTACAGGATAAACGGAAGAGTACAGCGTTAGTACGTTGATCTGTGTTATCCGTTTCACCCTTTCTCTTCAGTGTTTTTGAACTTCGAAATATACTTGAAGGTGCGATTAGTAAATGAAATCCCTACTTGATATTTAAATAGCCATACTTAAAAGTAATTAACCACAGACACAGTGAGGAAAGCACTAGAGTTTTACTGTCCAGGCAACAACACGAAACTCAGTAGCTAAGGTAGAGATGCCAGGATTAATAAACACAAATAAATAAATGAACAAAAGAATGAAACAGCAAGAGGGGACTATTTGTTTTTTCAAAAAGACTGGAGGAATATAAGGAGAGATGGGTGAGTGACATAACGCCCCACTCGATGAGATGAGTTTTTCAGCCTACAATGGAGAAATGGGGGAGTGACTCTTGTCTTCTGGCTGGAAGAGAAAGGTCATTACGCTGGGAGCCAGAGGGTGAAAACAGCTGAGTCCAGATAAAACGATGATGACAAGGTTTCTGCAGGGAAGTCAGAGCTAAGCTGACAATATGAGCAGCAGAAACTGGGGCACAGATTCACATTGCATTTATGTGTTTCTGATAATATGCAGTAACGTATCATTTTATGACAGTAACCAGTCCAACCAAACACATCAAGGAAATTTATTGAATGAATGGGACAAGTGAGCACATAATTGGACCATATGCAAACTTTGACCTCTGTCAATACTTGGAACTCCTTGGGAGAAGCATAAGCGCCAATAGAGCTTATCCTCACCAGCCAACACAGATGTCTGACTCAGCCCCACCCCTCCTCTGACTGAAGCTCTTGACCTCATATCACATTTTTGCAGTGTGATTAAATGAAATATAATAACACATATCAACCACGGGCATGTCCTATATTCATCCTAAGAATTAGCCACTATCCTGCCATTTCTAAAACCCTAGTTACAACACACTGACAGTGCTATGAAATAGAGATATTTTGCAATTGCTCACCATTAAGTGATTGTTTTGCTATTGAGTCGTTTGTCACAATATGTTGAAGGAGATTTGAGAACCAATGAATCCTTACTATTGATTTAAAAAACCAGAAAACCCTGGTGTTGCCCCTATACCTAACTCCATGCTTATGTGAATCATGTTCATCATCATGTCTCCTCTCAGCTGTGATCTCAGAGGCAAGTGAGTCCTGCTGCTGTGGGAAATTCCACCACAAGGCGTAATAACAACATGCCAGACAGTCCCAGCTCCCAGGAATAGAGCAGACAGTAAATGAATGGAACAAAACAGCCTAATCTTTCCATTTATATTCACATAATGATTAGTGCAGATACATGTATTTTTCTTAAAAAGGTAAAACTGCAGAGCCAGTGATAAATTCTCTCAGTGTGGGGGTTACTTAAAGCCATCTCGACCTTGACAACAGTGCACGCACTTAGACTGCAGCTAGAAGGGGAGGAAATTCAGCCTGCTTCCCCCTTTCCTGTTGCAGCTTCAAAAGATAATCTGGACGTGGTGGATTGCATTGCAATGACATCACCCGTGCCTCAGTTCCAATGGTTACACGAACAGGGTTTCAAAGAGAATACAGTCTGCTCAGCTGCACTAAGCTATGTGTACATACCAGCTTCATGCTCTACTGAGCTAAAAGCCCCATAATGGTGTTTGCCATTAACCACGGAAAGTTTAACATATGATCAAACTCATTTCTGTTTCACAAAAATGTATTAATAATTAAAAATATGCTAAATATCTGTTGAGTTGAGTAAACTTGAACAATTGCCTACAGAAATGAATCACTGAGATGTCAGCGAGATTAACTGACTGTGTAGAGGTGCATGTGACAATAAGTGAAATTATATGTTGCCACATAAGAAAACACAAGACAATTTTTACTTGCTTCATTTATTGTGTAATACAATAAATGCAGGCATCTGCATTTTTTTTTTTACTATTATTTTTCTTTTAAAACAATTTTTTACAACTGTTTTGTCTGTGCACTTCACATCATTTTTGAGTGCTTTCAGGAACCTGCATAGATACAAAATGTGAATATATAATATGACTACATTTATATCCAATGTTAGGGTTACATGTTTTTCCTCATAAAAGGGACAACAGAAAAAACTAACAAGCAATTCAGCCAAGCAGGAAAATGGAAGCTTAGAACACTTAAAACCTGCAGTGCTCTGCACAAGAAAGCCTGTTTGGAGGCGAAAGCCGGAAAGGGATCAGTCAGCAGCACAGCCAACAATAATTAGTTGTACATTTTCAAAGAGGTTTGAAGCCTTATGCTGAGTCAGTCATGAGGCACTTTATGGGAGCGGTGTCTGTAGGTTACTGCTCTGATAAACAGAAATATGTCTGAACTTGACAGCCAAGGAGGTGAAGCCAAATCAAGGAAAATACTGTCAATGATAATATAAGTATAAGCATACTAATACTTTGGGCATAGGCAGCATTACAGAAATTGACATCAGTTTTTTGGCTCTGGAAGAACCGAGGATGCTGTTGGGTTGCTACATTGGCATTGAACTGATGCTGACAGTAATATTTAAGGATGATATACTGATGTTTAAGCACATATGAAAATATTGTACTGTGTAATTATTCTTTTTCAGTGCTTTTGTCGTTACAGTTGGACTCTAAGGAACTTGACTGAATTTTGAGATTTATTTGCCATAAAAAACAAATAAAAAGACACACAACAAGCAAAGTTATATATGAATTTAGCTGATAATATTACTTAAATTATTTTTTTAAACTTTCTGTAGATACTATAATAATATTGTTTTGATTATTTTTCCTTTTTTGTTGACCATGGTTACAATAAAGTTCCTTAGAGTTTACTGATAACACAGCAACAGCAATTGATATTGGGGAATATGCCAGTGGAGTACTTATAGATTAAAAAACAGCCTTTGACACTGTTGAACATAAATGATTATTTTAAAACATACAGATGTATGGACATAAAAAACATGTGAGAGAATGTGAAATGCCAAACAGTCGTGGGTTAAGGCATGACACCTGGTTAAGAGAGTGTCAGTACCCGTAGCCATGTTTTGTAAAATGACAATGTTGTCGTTAGCTCTGAATATAGCAAAAGTAGTTATCTTATAGTCATAGTATTATCATAGTGTTATTATAGTATTATGTGTTTAGTAGCACAAAAAAGGAACAAAGACTGAGTAACTTTAGTTTGATGTTGCCCCTCTGCTGTCTGTTCTCATATTTAGCAGACGACAGTTAGCTGTGTTGAACCTGCAAAACATCATCTTGGAGCTCAAAGTATGGATTTCATCTTATATCACAATCCAGCACAAAAAAAATATAAGTCAAGTAATAATGTCACCAAATGACTATATAATGTTAAGGATAGCAAATGTCAAACTAGATGTTGCTGCTTATGTAAGTGAAAAAAACCACAGAAAAACACCTTAATCTGTAAGAAACTGCTTTCAGCAGCACCGTTTCCAGCAAAAAAAAAAAAAGAAAGAAAAGAAAATGCTTTGGTAAGCCCACTGTAACACAGAACAAACAGCTGACAGAAAAAAAAGTCATTGGCTGCTGGAAAGTTAATCAGCTAAAAAGCCTAATATTGTTCTCGGGGTCTGATGGGACCCAAATCAGAGCTAAATTTAGCTCTGATGTGGCACAGATGTATCCAAGTAAATATGTTTTTCTGCTTTCATTCAACTGCACGTTTGCTGAATATTGACATTTGGTAAAGATGACAACTGTTACCTTTTTTTTTAAAATTGCATTCATGTATTGTCTGGACATGGTTATTTTAGAATATAATTGATAATTAATTGCACTATTTCTGGGTTTTTGTGGGGGGGTTTTGTACATTTTAACTATTCAGAGTTAGAAAGTTGGCCAGATTTTAATTTTGTTTGAGTCCCTCAAATAGAAATTGTTTTGCCATATAGATTTAGTAATTCAGCTTTGGTTAAAACTGAAATTGATACACTTAAATTTAAAAGATTCTGAAAACTGTTGTTTATTCTGTTTGGGTAAATGATAATACAACACATATAAAATGGAATTAAATAAATTTATACTGACAAACATACATCTTTTTCTCCTTTTATCAAACACATCTTTTGTTCAAATTAATAACAAACAACTTAAAACTGGGGGGTTCCTCATGGATCTGTATTAGGACCATTCTTGTTCATTTTATGCATTAATGACATTGTGTAATTTCCAGATCACTACAAACAATATTATTTGCAGATGACACCAAACTTCTATGTTGTGATAATATTTTTGGAACAACTTCTGAATGCACTGGGGAAAGAGTTAAGTAAATTAAAGATGAACATTTTAATTTAATGACCTGGTTGAGCTTAAAACTGTCCAAACGCACAAATATAAAGAATTTGTTTCAAGTTAGACAAAAACATCACGTAGTATCATAAAACTATATATTTAATAAACAGGCTGTAGGAACCTATGGTAAATATTTCAGTATTACAGTCAAGAGACTAAAACTGCGGAATAACTGCACAGAGGAAACAAAAACTTGCATGTCACTGCCTATGTTCACACAGCTGTATAAAAACAAAAAACAGAGAATATGAGGAAGAGCTGGCTTGGTAAATAAGTGGTTTGACTTCTCTGTTTTGCTGAGTTCTCACTGTGGTCATAATGATATTACTGTCGCCTGTTATTATTGTTATGTTCACATATCTATGAGAATGTTATATTTTTGTTCATTTTTGCATCATGGAGTAGGTGTTGATAAGACCTACACACAGGCAAAGCCCAAAATGCTGACTTTAATTAATTTGATCACATTTAAATTTTGCATGTAATTTCTTTACAAAGTACATTGTAAAACAAATGTAATTGAATCTGGTCAAAGCATCTAGTTAAAAATTTGGTTTTTTGACTCTGGTTCAAAGCAGCAAATGGTCTAAATAATACTTGTCTTAAATATGACAGACATCAGTGATCCCCCTTCAAATAAAAGTGAACCTAATGGCAGGTGTATTTGTGTAGCTGACTGCAAGTATTTTGAATATACGGGAGTGAAGGTGCTAATTTCACTGTCTACATCCTTTATCAGAGCCCGTAGAAAAGAATGTCCTTTCCCAACTGCATCTAAGCATTATTTCCCTACCTGCAGTGTTTAATGTCTACCCACTCCGTTCTTTATTGATATATTAATTCCTGACTGAAGGGCAGAATGGGAAGGAGGTGGGGTAAGAGAACGATTCAGGAGACACAGAACTCGACATTAGACGTGTGTGGATGTATTTATTTGTTTACTCTTCCAGGGTCCTGGATGAGATGAAGCCACGACATTTCTAGCAGCAGCAGCCCCGAGAGCGGCCATATGATATGTCTGTGTGCCACATTTCAAATCGGCCACTCGGAATAGATTACATTAGAGGCAGTTTCTCAAAAGAACGTGCAACGGTGTGCGTAACTTTATCCGAACTCACAGCGCTGTGAAATCCAGACACTGTCAAATCAGTTTACAGCAGTCAGTCGGCTCCTATGCCTTTTATAACTTGGGGGGCGTCGGCACCGATACTTTACCATGCACGCACGCATATACACATACACACGCATGGACGTCAAGAGCGCGCATGCTTCCACGGCCCCGTGCACTTCTTCTGAATTGCAAATCTGATACCCCAGAAGCTACGCATTATGTGTAGCAAGTGGGCGCAACACGTTTTCTGAATCCGGTTCCGGTGTGCCGACGACACCGATGCCCGTGCCCACAGACTGATCACAGGGCTTTTACCCGAACAGCACCGAATTGTAGCAGCTGAGAGACGGATGCGGGGCTCGTCAAATCCAGAGGATTTCTCACGGCTCACGGACTAGAATGCTCTTCTCTGTGTATCCCCATGAACGGATGACAACCTCCAAACAAACCTATACTGAAAACTTTCAGCTGTCCGTTTGACGCGGGGGTGTTATTGAGATTTCTTCCCCCCTCCTTCTCACCAGATTCAAGAAAGAGGCATCATGCAGGTGCAAACTGTGGGCTAACGTTACTGATATGACTTGCTGGGCGCTGACGCGTTTCATTGTGCCATGACAACCCTGCATTGTCAGATGCCATTTTACTCTGCGCTATCCCAGCGTCTGGAATTCCAACATACTGGGCCTGTTGTGTAATTAGAAGTTCGTGAGGCAGTAGCAAACAAGCTGGTGCAATGAGGGGCTACGCTGTCCAAGACACTGTGCGCAATTTGTGCTGAAGCTTATGGGTCCTGCGTACTCAAGCTCCCGGCTTCCACTTGGAGAGGTGTGCAGCGGGGCTACAGCGCACTGGCTGTCGGCTTCACATCTGGACCGCTTGGCTACTGTCATCTGCGGCCTGTTCGGACCGTGCCCACCCTGAACTTGTGTGTTTTAAGGGGGACTGACTGTGATCGCCTCGGATGCGGATGGTGTCGTGTTAGGGAGAACGGGGGGCTATTAGGCTGGGAGTTGACGTTATAGGTGATCCACTGGAACACCGAGATCCAAAGCTGGACTGGCTGACTACTCGAGAAAAAAACTGCTTATCCCAGCTATGGATTTTCCGTAGCAAAGTCACGCATTTTTAAAGGCAACGCTAGGGTGACACTGCAGTCTTCTCGCCACATCGGTTATTTCGTCGTCCGACAAAAAATAAAAGAGTGAAAGTGGAGTATTGTCCGTCGTACGTATCAACGCAGTGGGATTTCTACGTCTGGTCGGCGTTCCCCCCCACCCTTCCCGCGGTGACGGTTATGGGTCGGAAGCGGTGTGTCGGTGCAGATTGTTCCAAGATGGCGGCCGGGTGCTGCGGGGTGAAGAAGCAGAAACTGTCGGGATCGCCCGGATCAGGGGGTCCCGGCGGGGTGGGGGCGGGAAGCGGGGTGGCAGGAACCGGACATTGTGGCTCGGAGCTGGGGATTGGCTCCTCCGCGACAGTTGCAGCGGCGGCGAACGTGAGCCGAGCCAACGGCCTGGGGGGACCCGGGGGTAACGTTAGCGGCAGCAGTAGTAGTAGTGGTAGCAGCGGCACAAACGCTCTGTCCCCAGCCCCGGCCGGATATAATACATCCGGCCTCTCCCCGAATCTCAGCCCAGGACCTGGTTCGGGAAGTGGAGGCAGAAAAATGGTCGTTTCGGCGGAGATGTGCTGCTTCTGTTTTGACGTGCTTTATTGCCATCTGTACGGATACCAACCTCCGAGAACACCCAGGTTTACAAATGATCCCTAGTGAGTATTTTCTTGTCTGCTGTTGTTTGCTGCATGTCAAAGGCTCACTATGCTATTCTCCCAGAAAATGTATGTGGCAGCACGCTTCGTGGCTTCAGCTCCGGGTTCTGTTCAGTTTTGAGAACACAAACTGTCACTTCGAAACACCCTTTTGCTTCTCGTGAATTTACACCGAAAAGCTCGCGAATACAGCTTGAATTGGCCAAGTTGGAATATCGGGCCTTGTCGAAGAGACTGTCTACACTGGCCTGTCGCTAAACTAGCTGACCACTAACGCTACAGCGAATTTGATATAGTGCTTATAAAGTAATCTTTTATGTCACTGGATAGAGTGAAAGGTCACTCTTATATTTCCTGTTGGCACTTTGCGAAAGAAACCGTTTACAGTGCTGTCAGACGAACTCTTAATAACACTGCTAACGTAAGCTAAGGGTGTTTGCTACTAGCTTTAGCTGTTACCAGCTAGCCACTTAGTCTAAAATCATAGAGGTTTGAACGAAGCTATCGTTGACTTTATTTTAGTTTAACACCGATAGCTTCGTTAGGTGAAACATACGACTCAACGTGTTAACGTTTAATATTTTGTATGTTAATATCAAGAATATTTTAAGTCGCCCTGAATGAACTCTGCTTTGCCACATACTAGGCTTAGCTTTGTTAGCTTTGAGCTACATTAGCTTAGTAACGAAGTATTAACAAGCTTTTAGGAATTAAATTAATGGTAAATATGCTGAGAACCTCGGCTATCATGACTACGAAACCAGCCGGCGGGTTTCACAGCAAGTTTTTGTGTGGTGTGGACAAGACCAGTCTAGAAACACATAAAAATACCCGATTTTTGGCACCAAACAACAAAGAAAAGGTGGTGCTTGCTAAGTACTTAGCAGCACTAATCTTTGCTTAATTTAACCGGCGATAAAAGAAGAGCAGTGGCGGCGTTAGATAAATAAAGCTAAACGATAGTTTAACTGTTTCGCTGTTTAACCATGCGAAACATTCGTTGAACGAGGTGTTTTTTGTATTAACTGTTTTAAAAAAAATCAATAAATGTATGATTTCTGCGCCCTCAACCGAGACATTTTGTCTCCACCTTATGTTATAGCGTCTGTCTTGCGGTTGTTTAACCCAACATAAGCCTGTAAGACGGTTGTTTACATTGGCAGCCCTACCCAACAATTTCATTAACCATTATAAATATAATAGACCAGATGACTTTGAAATAACTTTTTGATCTTGTGTGATCATTATTAAAATAATGAGAAATCTTGTCTTTCCATTGTACTGTCACGTGACACAGAGGCATTCTTATCCCTTTAGACGGACAATAAATTACATTGCTGTATACATGTTGGGTGTATGCATGCTGTGGGTTGTTTGTATCTACCAGCTCAAACATTCCAGTGTTTATGGAAATCATTACCTACCATGGCAAACGGTCCCCTGTGTACACTGTAATACATATGTAACACACACACACTGCTTTTTGCAAGTGTTTATTTGCATTTATTGTGTTGAATATGCAGAGATGCTGATTTTGACATCTTGACCTCTGAAAGGAAATCCAGCTTGCAGGAATCTTTAATGATAAAAGGGCATCCTCGACGTCTGTCAGACAGTTCCAAGTCTCTCTCAACTGCATGTCAGAAAACTGTAGGCAGAAATGCTTACACATTCAAATATACAGATTGCTCAAAACTCAGTGGTGGGTGTCACCTGACATGTCTCTGACAAAATAGATAGAGCTTGTTAGGCCAGAGTTTATGTTGCTAGACTTACCTAATGCACAATAAGCTAAATAAGAAATGCATTCTTGATGGTAAAACTAAAAAATGTTTATTTTTCATATTTAAGTTGTAGTCATTTTTTTTGCTCATTAATTCCAGGACTGCACTGACAAATGCAAAAATCCTTCATAAGAGAATTCTCCTCATGTTGGCCCCCATACTGGTCTTGCAGCCTATATGGGTGTTTCCAGTAATGATACACTCAAGCCCACATTTTCTGTTGTACCTCCCAATAAGAGACTATGGAGAAGGAGAAACTGTGAAAAAAAATTGGTGCAAATTACTCCACAGTCTCTTGTCCACTCTTAGCAAAAAAAACCCTCAAACATTAAGCGACATTGCGTTGGTAATTAGGATAAGTGCATCACTGCAAGGAGAGTATGAGTATTTGAAATGCCAGCAATGGGGCACAGACCTTGGTAAATCCCATATTTGCTGAATATGTCCGTGTCCAGCAAAGTGTCATGCAGTTTAATAAATGGCGAGATTTTGGTGCTGACTTTCTAAATAAGGGTATATTCTCCACAGCAGAACAAATTTACTGAAGTGATCATGCAATATTTACATTTGGGAGCCTCTCTTAAAGGCACAAATCTTGTCCATTTTTGACTCTGGCTGGCCAGTCTTTAAGGCTGAGCATTGGGCTAGGGCTTAACCTTCAGATTAAACCCAGACATGTACTCATGTCTAGGAATGTAGCATGCTAATGGCCACACAGAAAAACTCCCACAGGTTTGAGCAACTCATGGTCTTGGGTGCCCTTGACATGCCCTTCTCTTGGGGCCATTGTCAGTTTGAATTATTTAAATGCTGCAACAATGCTGCTGTATTTGACATAGATGCACTGCTCTGCGCAGTTAGTCGATCAGCTCTGCAAAGTCACATTAGTTGTGATGATATCAAAATTTTGAGGGATAAAAATGTGTGTTCTGAAGACATAAACATGAGTTTGTTGTGTTTCCCGTGCATCCATTTCAGTGATCAAACAACATTAAACATTGTCTGCATTTTTTTCTGTTTATCTAGTTTTGGATTTACAGCTATTTAGCATCCGCTTTAAATGTAATGAAATATTTGAGTGTATTTAAAATACATTTGCTGTATTTTTACTGCAAGGAGACTAATAAATTATGCCGTCTACCAGCTGCTCCCACAGTCATGTTAGCAAGGCTAGTCAGCTAAATTAGCTGCTAGCTGACACAGCAGGAATATGGCATGCTCATGCCTGTGACCGTTTTGTTCAGTTCTTTCAAATCATACCAGACCCTTTAGTCTGGGTGAGGTTAATTTGAAACTCCAGACCGGATGCTCTGTGCCGTTCCTGCATCTGACTTCCTGCCCTCACCATCTGGTTTGTGCAGCTTGACCCGGCTCCCATTAAAAATAGACTCGGCGTGTGTTGTTAGTAAAGCAGAGAGCTGGTTTTGAGATGCATCCATATGCGCTTTGGGAACTACATGCATAGTGGACCCCTAGTAGGAATGAGCAATGTTGAATGGGTAGGCATTGCTTAATAAAATGTTTTGTTGGATACAAATTCTGTAAAAGTTTTGAAGTGAAGCAGCCACTGAAATTTAAGGTTTACAATTTAAAAAAGAAAATTAAAATGTAGAAATCATGCTAAGTTGCTGAGTGTACTGATCCACTGCGTTACCAGAATAAATGAATAATGGCTCCTTTTTTGACTACATTACCATCTAACGGAAGTTGAAGCCACTTTTAGTTAAGTTTTAGTTTTTTTAATGTATTTTATTTTATTTTTTAGATAAATGAAACTTCATTGAACCAGGAGTCATTTTGATTTGTATAAAATATCATTTAAATGTTTTCAGATAAAACACACCCTTTTTTTTTCTTAGGCTTTGCACATGTCCAATATTTTAGGAGTGAACTCAGAGATGCTGGAAAAGACTGTTCTGTCACTGAATAATTTGTCAGGGATATAATAATACTGTAAAAGTGTCATGCTGAATTTTGAATTGAATGCTGAATTATTTTTATCTGTACTTAGAATCTGACTGGTGGTTTTAATCTGGAAAGAGATCATTTGGAGCCCTACAGTGGCATGTGAGAATAAAACTTTACATAATCAAATGACTGTACATGATGCAATATACATATATAGTGTGTGTATATAAAATTTATGTATTTATTATTTTCTTTTCGTTTTTTTACAATGTGAAGCTATAGATGACAAAAACAAAACCTTTAAGTATAGTGTTTCAGACACACATTGGACAGATGACAAAAAGGTATGCAGGGTAGATGGGGTGTGTGTTCTTATTTCCAAAATTCTCCATGGGCCATACACCCGGTTTTGCATGGTTTTGCCATGGACACGCCATGATGCCTTCCAGCATTGACTGTTGTACTCAGCAATGCTTGATGAATGTATGCAAACCAAAAGGAGGTGTGTACCTTTTACTGTCCTGTTCTCTGCCTAATGCACTTTTGGCTCCAGTGAAACAGCATGTAACTAGGTAATTCGGTGTTTTTCACACAGTGAGTCCAATGAGGAATTTAAAAATAAACAAAAAACCTTGTGTAGTTGGTTTCTTTTTTCCAGTATGTTTTTTTTTTTTTTTTTTTTACCTGCCACCATAAAAGCTGGAAAATGTAGTAAGTGTAGAAAATCATTGTTTCAAAAAGAGATTTGGGTTATTCTGTTGTGGCTGGACAGATGGCCCAGTGCTATGGGCTAAAGTCTTTGATGACAATTAATCCGTAATAATGTGAGACACTTGTCCCATTTCAGTCCAATGTGAAAAGGTCTGTCTTACTAGCTGCAAAAAACTCGGCGATGTGTACTTCTAATGAGCTTTTATAAGCCCTGAGTAGGCATTTCTCATCTTGTGTAAACACATTAATGTTCAACTACTTTAACACAGTATCTTGTTCGTCTGTTGTTTTTCAGCCCGCTGTTTGTCACATGGAAAATAGGCAGAGACAAGCGGTTGAGGGGTTGTATAGGTACATTTTCTGCCATGAATCTGCACTCAGGACTCAGGGAGTACACCCTTACCAGGTAAGCAAAAATGGGGACTCGCTAATTTGTGCTTCAGAGCTGCAGACCTCTGTCACAGAGAAGAAACATTCAGAAACGGCACAAAATGTTATTAGTGGGGGAAAAAAAGAGTAAATTGAAGTCATATTGAAGGTTATTTTTTTTTAATTCATTTATTTTTTAAATTTCATTTGTGTTGCGTTTTGAGTGGAACTGATGTTTGTCTTTGATTCCTGATCCTGGGGCTTGGAAAATATTCCACAATAATGTTCTTTAGTTTTCCGTAAAGGTTTGAATTAATGACATCTATTTGGAAAAAAAAAGTAGTGTGATTAAAGGACAAACGTGAACCCTTGAATCCCAGGAATGCAGATCACTGAAGGGTGTAATAAGGAGAAGTCATCGTAGGCTTTTTGGAAAGATGTTAGTTCTTCCCCTCGGTTATCAGATGCCGAACACTGTGGACAGTGTTTTTGCTCCTATAGTAGACTTCCAAGCACTGAGAGAATCAATGCCAACATGGACTGAAGCTGTTCTGGAGACACATGGAGGTCTCCTATCTTGTGACCACCTTTTCTTTTGGTATTAATAACAAGCGGCATAAAGATTTACCTTTGTCTAAAGAAGACAAATAAAAATACTGTTTAGGTTCTGAATGTGCAGTGCCACGATTGTGTTTGTCATTTGTCAAGCAGAATGCTACATAACCATTTATGCTCATGCAAAAATGCAGTTGTCTTGTCTCAGTGCAGGTGCCATAACACTGTCCATGCGACAAGGCTAAACAACACGAAAGTGCACCATTCACTAGCAGTTGTTAGGACATTTGTGCCACGCATCACTGTTCTTGAACTACACTGCCTGTGTGTGGTATGTGTTGGCATGTAATCTATCTCCATTAGTACCATGGATAAGTTTCAACAGCTGGTCTTAACTGCTGTGTTGGTCTTTGCTAAGACGTGTCTGTAGAATGATACTCTCATTCAGCAAGTCTTAACTACCCCTGTTTGTGATGATTATGAATGACCAAAGCAAAAAAAAAAAAAGGCAAAATCGCTGAAAAAAGGCCTAAGACAATTAAAAAGTGTGCAATCTGCACAAAAACTTGTCTGAGTGGCAAAATATCAAGAAACAGTAGTGGATTAGGAAATAAATGGAAAGTTGTTGGGAATGGAGCATCTTATGCTAAGCAAACAATCATGGGAAAAGCGTCAGATCCTCCCAATCAATTCAAGAAAGGTGGGGTAATCAGACATATGGATCCTCCACTAGTGTTATCAGTAAACAGTGGTGTAATTCATGTTTTTGGTGAGGATAAACCACCTTTTACTGGATTACTGGTTACTGGTTTTTATCACTGTGGAAAGCAGCAGTGCTGACCTGCTTATGTTCCTTTGACATCCTTGTAGTATATACAGAGAAATAGCTCATATAGAATTAAAACCTGTCAGTTAGCTTGTAAATGTTAAATATGTTCAGGAGATGGCTTTTCGTTTCCTCAAATAGTCTGGTTTCATGAAAGGCAGCATCTGACATTCAACATGGCTGCAAGTATGCTTTATTACAAGCTTGTGCACCTTTATCCCCACTCCTAAATAGGCTTGGTTTGTTTATGGCCAGTCGTAGAAGAGAAGTTGAGTCACAACCAAACGGTGCAAGTGGTGTAACTGAGACTGCCTCGATTATACTCTGTTGTGGATGCGGACAGCTGGAGACCCGATGGCTAAATAGTCGTTCCTGTCATACTCCTTTGAAGACCGCCACCTGAGTTGCATGTGCAGTTGATACATTGTAATGTAAATTCTCTGTGGACAAGTCAACAAAAACAAAACAGGCCGGCTGGCCATCCGAATGGGTCTTCACATTCACTGTCTGATGAGGAAATTTAT
>NW_024582513.1:711505-713752 GCF_018398535.1 Haplochromis burtoni
AAACAAACACAACATATTTCATTCTGTTGCCAAGTGTGCTACTATATCTGTTACATACCAGCACCCTGCATCCCTGTGCTGAGTCACCTCTTGTAATGCTGTTTTGCTTTTGTACTTTGATGTCTCCAGTGCCCTTAAAGACAGCCGCTTCCCCCCTATGACAAGGGATGAGCTGCCTCGCCTCTTCTGCTCAGTGTCTCTTCTCACCAACTTTGAAGACGTCGGTGATTACCTTGACTGGGAGGTAAGAGATGTTATTTGCTTGAATATGGCTGAGCACAGGGTTTTGCCCCCGCACTTTTGTGGTGCGTTGCAGCTTTGATGCAGACTCACGTGCATCTCATTCTTCAAGCTATTATTGTACATGAATGTGTCCACACGTTATTTCTGGGTTTGTCACTTGAAGGCATACCCAGCATTCTTGAAGTGGCAGCATAGTTTTAAAGCATTGTATTTATAAAAGAGAAAAAAGTCTGCTTTAAATTAAAGTTTTCTGGCTTTCAAAATTGGATTAGTTTGATTGGGTGCTGTATGCTTTTCCAAAACATCAGTAGATGTCTTTACCAGCTGTTATCTGTGAAAATTAATATGATTTGGAGCTACAGTTTGATCAATAGTACCATTTTATTTTTTTAATTGTAGTTTTAATTTCCAGCAGAAGACTGAAAATTAAGAATAATATGTGAACAGAAATGAGAATATCGTGTAATAAACTGGAGCTTCAACCATGCAGTACATTGCATTTAGATGAAAAATGTAAAACAGATTCCATCATTAACTTGGAAGTGCATTTTGAATGGAATAACCTGTTTCTCCACAGCTCTGTCTTCATTGGATGAAGAGATTTATAGGGATTTATTTTTGTGCCTGTCTTGAATTCTAGGTGGGTGTTCACGGTATTAGGATAGAATTTTTCAATGAAAAAGGATCAAAACGCACCGCCACCTACCTACCAGAGGTTGCAAAGGAGCAAGGTAAGATCTTGTTGTGCCTCTAACAATCTAGCTTCCTCTGCTTTTAATAAAGACTGAGTTGTATTGAACCGAGTGGGGAATATGTGGAATTGCTTTTCACTCCTTTTACTTTAACTAGGTTGGGACCACATTCAAACCATAGATTCCTTACTACGAAAGGGAGGTTACAAAGCTCCCATCACAAATGACTTCAGGAAGACCATTAAGTTAACCAGGTAAGATTACATTTAATTGATTGAATTATCTAATGCTGAAACATTAATGCGTCACTGCTGTACTCTGTTCTTGCAGCACACTTTCATTTAGATCCTTTTACCTGACGTGCACAAGGCTTAACAGAACCAGCACAAATAGTTGTATACGTCAGTGTGTCTGGATATACCTATGTGCATATGTGAAAAGGCATATGTTGAGTCTGTTGATTAAACCTTTTGTGGCTCTTGAGGAAACTATGTGTAAATGTTCCATGAACTGCCATACCACTTTTGTTGGGGCTGAAGTGAGACAGTGGCAGGCAAAAGAAGAAAACCCAGGATGTAAGAGATGGGTGTAACGACAGTGACATCACCCTTTTGTTATGTGAAGTAATGGTTTAAAACCTTAGCTCAAGGGGTTTTGTCCAAGGGTTTTTTGTTTTTTGGACAAAGTTTCAGCTAACACTATCAAGCTGCATCCAGTTACTATGGCTAGCTGCTATTTACTCTTCAGTAATATAAAAATCAGGATCACAACTTCACCAGTCATGCATTCTGCCTTGCACTAGGCTATAAAATATTTAGATGTAAATATAAAATATTAAATGTATTCTGGTATAAAACTATCAGTTTGCAGTGACTCATTTGCTTTTAGAGCTCCCATTAACCTCCTAAAACCCGAACTCTTTCATGGCATGCATTTTGAATTTTTCTTTGCTATTTGATTGGGACCTGATGAATGTAAAAACAAAGAATTAGCAGATTTTTTATTTTTTTTATTTTTATTTTTTTAAAACCTAAATTTTGTATTTTCTTGTAGAGAAAAATGTAGTATTTTTGGTCTAGACATCCCAAAATGTGATGTGAAATTGAAATTTCTGGCTGCAGTTTTCGTTGCTACTTCATGGACACAAAAAAAAAAAAAAGACTCTCCTCTGCTTGAATATCCCTTCTTGAGGCCACATTAGCCCTCATTAGCATAACACAGCTAAAGTCCATATGGTAGACTGTATTAACAGAAGTGCTAGGAATCTGTAATCTCTTTTTTTTTTTTTTTTTTTTTTTTTTTTCTCTTTGGT
>NW_024582513.1:722895-772913 GCF_018398535.1 Haplochromis burtoni
GGTGTATTTGCTGTGCAGTGTGAGCAGTTGTTGGAAGGCGTATAGCCCATCTTGAACATCCTATGACCAGTATAGTGCACTCTGTGTAATAATATTTAAATCTGTAATCTTTTAATGGCCAGCAAGGGTTGACCCCTGGTGGCAAACAAGACCAGTTGTACTGAAATATATGGAAAGATGTCCCTGACTTTCCTCAATCTATATCCTCAGTAAATATCTTCCTGTTTGGTCTCAGTTACTAGTTAAAAGCCTTGCTGAATATAACAGGATGTTCATTTAGTAACTTATGGTCCCCTTTAGTAAAAAAAAGAAAGTTAATGTATGGTATACTGCAGTGTGTGCACCGTCTGTTTCTTTGAGTGATACTAATGTTTGGTTTCAAAAAGCTAAGATGGCAACAGTGAAAATGCTGAGCTTGAAGTTTAGAAAATGTTCACGTTGCTAGCCAACGTGTGATGCACATTGCCTACATCCATCTTTTATGTAAATTTTGTTTTAAATGTAATTCTTTCCAGGAAGTTGCATCATGGTTATTGTATGAGTCAGGTTTAGTAAAAGAAATCACGCATACAAGTAAAGTATCATCTGTGGGCCTGCTGCTTTAGTTTTGATAGCTACTGAACATGCAGCCTATTTTAGCACTGACACTGGACTGTATATGAAGAGCAAAGTGAGAGTGATCATGACTCTCCTAACACTGGATTAGAGCAGTTAGCCATCACAACACATCTCTTTTTGTCCCCAGGTACCGTAGCGAGAAGATGACGATGGGCTATGCAGAGTACATCGCCCACCGCCAGCACCATCACTACCAGAATGGCATTGGGCACCCTCTACCACCCTACAACCATTATTCCTGACAGCGAGCCGCATGACCAATCATTGGACCTCTCCGCGGACCTTTTCCCAGGAGAGCCCGCCCCCTCCTGGTCTAGCTATTTCTACTACTGTACCATTTTATGATGATAGTTTCCGTTGCCATGCTGGCCGTCTCCCAGACGTTGACATGGCAACGGGTGGCAACGAAGCGTTATTTGATTCTGACAAGAAATCCACACGTTTCCTTTTCTTTGCCTGTGGTTATGTTTTTGCAGCATATGTATTCCTATATCTGAAACCCCCCGTTCATTCATATTTTTTGAAATTTAATCAAACGTTAGATTTTATTAATCTTTTCAGCGAACCTAATCAGGTGTTTAAGTCTGTGGATGGAAGGAAGTCTCTTCGAGTGGATTAGTCTCGCGCTTCTGTTGTTTAAGCTTTGCTACAATTTTTAAATTTACTAAGAATTTTCTTTTTTCTTAATCTTTACGTTAACCTACTCTTAAACATGTAACACCATGTAGCAAGGCAACTGCAGTTTTCAAAGGCTGTCGTCTCTTCTTGATTCCTCTCAAAAAAAACAAAACAAAAAAAAAAAGACTGAGGTTTGTTTTAGCTTGTAAACTCTTGTAGTGTTGTAGTTGGAACTATGTATTGGAATATGTATACTCCAAAGTATAGATGGTAGGATTGTGGTGCCTCTTGACCAGCTTTTGCTGGCAATATTTATTGATTGAGCTCACAATCGTGTGTGTGATTTCTGTGTGTGGATATAGACATTGGTCTGCCACAAGACAAAAAACTAGTAGAAATTGGATGATACTTAAAGATTCCCCTACAAAAGAGTTTGGAAACCTCCCCCTCTGAGTATTTGTAGTGTTTTGGTGTGGAAGCTCTAAACCATGAACAGCTGTGTCCCTTATCGGTTTTTGTTTTAATCATTTTTTTTTTTAACTTCTTTCAAATTTAAAGTAACTGCTGGAGGAAGCCATTTTGTCCAGGGATAATTGTGTCACAGTGATTTATTAATAAACAGTGTAAAATTCTCTGCATTGGAGAGGGGGAGCGTGCACAACTACAGGTCCCTACAGAGGGGAGGAAAAACACCCCAAAAAAGCATGGCTGAGTAATACTTAGATTTAAGTTGAACGTATGTGTTTGTTTCTGAGTTTACTGGCAGGGAGTCACTTGATAGGGACATGCTATAACTACTCAAAGCCATAATGTCTTCTCTCTATTCCACACTTTGTAGTCCGTTGTTTGGTTTTGCATTCTTTAACCTCTGGTAGATGTATCAAGTCTCCAGCTTCTGAATGCAAAACCAGTTTCGAGACAGACCGCATCACTTGATATACTTGTCAAACCAGGTGGGTTTAGTCATTTGCTGAATGTGCTGCATGTTGCCCACGCTAATGGGGAAAGATTGTCTCGTCTCTTTACATTATAGCTAACAATGGTCACTCGTCCACAAAGTATTATGTATCAAAGCTGTCATTTTGATCCATTGAAGACGCACAAAGGAAGTGATCTCATTACCATGTTTGTGTCATGTAGACGTTCATGTCATTGTGCTGTTTAGAAGTGCAGCCAGTCAACGTAGTTGTTGAAACTGCACTACTGCCATTCTGCTCCGGTACTTTAGTGAGATCCCATTGATCCTGTTTGTGTGTCCACGGCGCTAGTAACGTTTTTGTCAGCTTGTATGGGCAGTCAGGTTGAAGCAAACACAGTTGAATTAGTTGGAACAGATTCTCTGCACGGGGCTCAGTGGCTCGCAGTCGAGGTCTACGTATATATGAAAAAGCCTACACATAAAGACTCAACAAGCCATCTCCCATCCAGATATTTACTTGCTGTGAGTCTCATTCGCACATAAACCTGGATAGTTGGCTTTACTTGTCAGAACGTTTGAGCCTTGGAGGATCGTCGTGCAGGTCGCTTGTTTCGGGTTTTAGTTCGCTAACTGGAATTTTTGAGAGGTTCTTGTTACTTGACCAACATCTTTCTTTGTAACAGCCTTTACTAACTGACAGGTATTTTTTTCTTTATGCAAAAATGTCAAGGGCTTTTGGCACTCCATCCACAGTAACCCGAAATGACCCAGATTTCAGTTGTGTTGCCTTAAATGAATGATTTAAAGAAAGGAAAAAAAAAACAATGGACCAGCAGATGATGCCCTGAGTGTCCCTCTGTCGCTCTTCTCTTTTCCATCATCACACCGCAGCGTAGGAAAGAGCCACATGACGTTTTCCTGCTTTAGAATGCCAGTGCTCTCTCTAAGAGGGCAGCTGGATGCCCGCAGCCTTCAGTTTTTTCACCCAGCTGGCGAAAAAAAAACAAAACCCAACCCCTGCTCTTAAAGGTGACGTCAGCCGCTGTGGTGTTCAAACTGCGTCTCCTTGTACACTACATGACGAGGAGGAACAGCCAGGTGGTCATTTCCTGGTCCATTTAAACACAGCACAACCTGAATTTTTCTGCTGCAAAACCAAATTGACCATGCTCTTTTACATATGTCTTTGTATACACATGCAATGTATTTTGTTGCATGTATGTATGAGTATGAGACCTATGGTTTTATCCATGATATGCTTGATCTATGGCTTACACACTCTTATTAACCATTAAGAGATTTAAGACAAATATGGTGCTATCTGACCTCATATTGGGGTGGTCACAGCTCGTGACTGGTCATGCGGACTCATTGATCATATCATACTTAAAGATGATGCATGTAAGATTTTCTCTTTAGTACATTCCTGTGAAATGAGTCATGACGGCACATTTTAATACCGAAGTATGATAGTCACCAATTCATACAGTAGCCCCCAGCAACCTCTGCTTTCACGAAGTTCACTGTGGGTTATTTTGGGATCAATTCCCTATGGGAAATACGGAATATAGTGAAGAAGGAAAAGCCCCAGAAGCAACATGTTACAGGGGCTATGGAATGTACTGTCTGCGGTCGTTATTACAATTTACCAGTGATATATTAAGAGAAAATCTTACATGTTTTACCTTTACTATCCTTGATATATGCAGATCTGTTCAACAGGTGTTTTTATTTTGTTTGTATTTTGTTTGTTTTTGTTTAGTTTTTTTCCTACCAGTGCAAGTCAACACCCCTTGCAGGTTTGAAAGGACAAGAAGTCACAAGTTAACCTCATTCCCCTTGATCGCTCCCTACACTGTGGCCCAGCCTCATGGCCTAGTTTGTCAAGGTGTGTGATGTATGTCGTTCGGTAGATGGTGACAGTAGTCGTGGTCGTCTTTAGCCGCCTCCTGCAAAATTTGATGCTGGTTTTTTTTTTTTTTTTTTTTTTTCTTTTTTTTCTTCCTTTTTTCCTTCTTTTTTTTTTTAAAAAAAAAACAACAAAAAAACCCAACAACAAATCCTCAGTTTTTCTTATAGCTGCTGAATCGTTTGACCTCCTCAAAGAGTTTGAGTTGTTGACTAGTGAACGATCCTGGTTTTTTCTTTTTCTTTTTTTTTTTGTTTGTTTGTTTGTTTGTTTTTTGTTTTGTTTTTTAGCCACGTTGAAGGAAAGCATCTCCTAAAATGGGACGGAGAGTTAATATTTTACGTAAGGACACAGAAAACAGTCCTGCTTCTGTACTGGTTTAACTGTTTAAAGCATTAATACCTCATGGGATCTTATGGAACGACATTTGTAGTTTGTCTGTAGCAGATTGTGTTTTGGTTCCATACCAGGGTTAGAGTTCAGCCTCAGCATTCCTTGCGTGGTCATTCTCATATTTCGTGGAATGCTCAAGCTCGTGTTACCTTCGTATGTTTGACTGAACCAAAGATGCCAGCGGCCATGCCCAAATGCTGCTCTTCAGGCCTGGCTTCCTGTCCTTCCAAAAAAACAAAAAAAACTAAAAACCCTGCAATTGACTTTTTTTTTTCTTTCTTTCTTTTCTTTTCGTTTGTTTTAAATGTGCGATTTTTCTCAACTGTCTTGACTTAATAAGCAACTCAATTTTTCAATGATTTTTTTTCATTGACTCTATCTCTGAAGCCGTAATTGGCCTCAAGGATGGTTAAAAATGGTTGCAAGTTGTTGTTACTTGTTTTGTTTTATTATTAATATTATTATTATTATTATTATTATTATTATTATTATTATTGCTATAATTTTCAAAAATGAAAATCCCATGGTGTGCCTCCTAGCTTTATGGGTTTATAAATGTTTTTTTCTCCCTAAAGACCAGCAGTTATACTTTGTATGAACTATGGATTTATTCCTTATTTTTTATGCCATTAAAGATGAAAAAGCCTGTTTTCTTTACTCTGGACCCAGTAGCTGCACTGGTATACAATCGCACTGATAGATGAATTTAGAAAAAAAGAAGAAATGAATCAATAATAATAATAATAATAATAATAATGATAATAATAATGATAATAATAATGACAAAAGAAATAAGAACTACAATAAACTTGTGTTTGAAAGTTTTATTATTAAAAAAAAAAACCAAGAAAAAGAAAAAAAAGGAAAATGACTGTTTTTGTACATCAAAATAAATTCTTTTCAAAGGAATATTTTGGATCTAGTTTCAAAATTATTTTAGTGGTTTTCTATGTTCTGAATTTTTGAGACACTGACTTCTTAAGACGTGTCACTGTACAAAATGACTTTTTTCTGTTGCAGTGGCCTGATGGGCTGGGAGGGTTACCTGGTGTAACTCCTCATACCAACTTTTATTTCATTTCTTTAAAAAAACAAACAAAAAAAAAACATTTTGGATCCTTGTTTTTTTTCTTCTGCTTTAGTAACTTGACAAATTGTTGATGGAATAATATGAACTGGGAACTTCAAATCCAACCCCTGTAGAGCTAGACCCTTCCTTTTTTCCTATTGAATTGCTGTTAGTGTGACAAGACTTGAAATGGGCATTTATTATGATAGTATGACTCAATAAAAAAAAAATAAACATAAAAAAAGAAATTAGCAAAAAATTGCAAAAGACAAGTGTGGGGAGGGTTGAAAGAATATATATAGATGGGTTATCTGAGTATGTAAGCAATGGCTGTGAAGATCATGTAGTTTTAAACATTGTTACCTTTTAAAATCATTTATTCAATAAAAAAAATTACAAAATCAACTTGAAAGAGAACGTGTCATTCTACTTTCTTGCAGCATGTACACTAAATTAGCTAAACTAACCTCCAGTATCTTCAGCTGACTGATGGTGGTCTAAACTTTATATTACACCTATGCATTATGCTGTTTGGACAGTTACAGTTTGTCCTGCTTTAATTGCGTGTTGAACTAATGTATGCCTAAACATTTATTTTTCAGGGAACATGGTCCAATTCAAAGGCAGCATGGGCAAGAGTCCGGTTAACTTGTATGGTCTTCAGTAATGGAGCAGGATAATATTTGGTGTAATTGGCAGAACAATGTGATCCCCCGTGAGTGTTCTGGCATCTTATTTTCTTTTTAAACACCAAATTTGCCCTCAGCAATTCTCATTGTTTTGCATTGTACATGGAGGTTTCCCCTAATGAAAACTGTGAATGGTATGTTTACTAAGAGCACATTATGTTTCCTTTACCCTTGCTGTGATGGGGTGGAGAGCAATTTCCAGGCAAATCCTCAAAAAACAAAATCCATGAGATTCACCACAGTGCTGGAAACATTGCTCTGAGATTTTGGTCCATGTTGACACAGTTGTTGTACACACACGATACAAATCTACTAATGCTCCGGATCCCAACGCTGCTCTAGTGCGGGAGTGGGCAATCCAGTCCACGAGGGCCGGTGTCCCTGCAGGTTTTAGATCTCACCTTGGGTCAACACACCTGAATCACATGATTAGTTCGTTACCAGGCCTCTGGAGAACTTCAGGACATGTTGAGGAGCTAATTTAGCCATTTAAATCAGCTGTGTTGGTTCGAGGACACATCTAAAACCTGCAGGGACACCGGCCCTCGTGGACTGAGATTGCCCACCCCTGCTCTTGTGGATTGAGATCTGGTGACTTTGGAGGCCACTGGAGTACAGTGAACTCACTGTCATGTTTAAGAAACCAATTTAAGATTGGTTTAATTTTGTGCCATTGCACATTATCCTGGTTGAAGCAGCCATCAGAAGATGGGCACACTGTGGTCATATAGGGGTGGATATGGTGAGGAACAACACTCAGGCTGTGGTGGTACTAAGTGGCTTAATGTGTGCCAAGAAAACATCCCCTACACCAGGAGTGTTGAACTCCAGGCCTCGAGGGCCGGTGCACGTTTTTGCATTCTTCTGTTGTCTGCACCTGTGAGATCTGTAGCTTCTGCTGTTGCTAGCTGACAGAGGAGTAGTGGCTCATCTGCTTCAAGGTTTGAGAGGCTGTGTGTTGATTCTCCTCTGACCTCTGGCAACAACAAGGACATTTTTAACCCAGAGAACTTCTGCTCACTCTTTCAGGCCATTCTCTGTAAACCCTAGAGATTGTTATGTGGGGAAAGTCCCAGCTAGATCAGCAATTTCTGAAATATTCTAACTTGCCAGTCTGGTACCATAAGCCATGTTCAATGCCACTTAAATCACCTTTCTTCATTCTAAAGCTCAGTTTGAACTTTGGCAGGTTCTCTGGTCCATGTCTACCTGCCTGTATGATTGGCTGTTAAGATTTTGTCGTTAACAACCAGATGACAATGTATACCTAATAAATTGGCTGTAAGCGTATGTGAATTGGCCCTTTAAATTTTGATCACATTTCAATCCCCCTGTAGAATCATGTTAGTATGCAGTGTTCTATCAGTGCTTTTCTATAATTATTCAAAATGACTTCAGGCAACACATACTTTTATGATGTTTGGATTAGCAATGGAGCATGCTGGGTACATGCTGAGACAATGGGCTAAATGAAGATGTGATATTTCTGGCTCCAATAATTTAACGCAAAACTGGGCCATATTTGCATTTTGCAACCACTAGGCATCGTGAAATGATCCAAAGCTCAAATTATCAACACAATCATAACTGCTTTTTTAAAACTTAAGTATTTCCCTGAAGTCCTGCTGTGTTGTACCAGGGTGTAAAGTTCCATCTTTGCTAGGAAAATGTGTGCCAGATCACACTTTAAAACCCAAGAACAATGTGGTAATCATAAAATCAGAGCCAATCATGAGGCAGATAGATTACATCAGAACGCCACTTCAGATTTCACTCCCACCTGGCAAAAACAAAACTTTGGGGCTGCAGTAGGCATAGTCTCACTATAACTGGGCAGTTGAAGGCAGGAAAAGTGTAGTCTGGTCTCATAAATCTCTATTTTCAATTCAGTTCAACTCAGTCGTATTTATATAGCACCAAATTAAAACATCAGTCACCTCAAGATATATTACAAAAAAAGAGAAAACCTCAGCAATAAACCCCGTATGAGTGAACACTTGACAACAGCGGGAAGGAAAAGCTCCCCTTAACAGGAAGAAACCTGTGGCAGAGTCAGGCTCAGGGAGGGGGAAGCTATCTGTTGTGAGGTGAGGAAGACAGGACAATAGACACACTGTAGAAGAGCCATAGATTAAAAACAACTAATGATTAAATGCAGTGCAAACTTTTTCAAAAGCCTAATTTTAAAAGCAGATAATTACTGTTGAAGCATCAAGATTCAACAGTGCAAATTCATTGACTGTGCCTTGTGCTAACAGTGTAGGCAGGTTATGGTGAAATGGTGCAGGGTTTTCCTGGCAGACTCTGGCCCCTCAATACCAATCAATCGTGGTTTGAACGTTATTACAGTCCACACATGCTGAATTACTACTCTGTAAGCTTTTATCTTTTAATGAATACCTAAAGCAAGTTAATACATCATGTTGTCTTCAAAAGGTCTCACGAACATACCAGTGAATTCACTGGACTTTAATGGCCTCCCCACATGTCACAACATGTGAATCCCTTGAATATCTTTGGGATGTGGTATGAATATTGTACAATCTGCTCACAACTAAGGATCCTTTGAGCAAAAGGAGCCTCTACCCAATATTAGCATTATGTTCCTAGTAAAGTGTTTAACAACGACTTAAAGATATCTATCTCAAAAATATGTGCCACCAACTTGATACGCAAGGTGTAAATTGAAACTGTGTTGTCTTGTTCAAAGCATGTAACAGCTGGTTGCTTCAACATTAAGAATAGAAAACTTGACAAACGTGGCATTAATGTATTGTAAAGCTCACAAATACACAAGTATTATTTTCATAATACACTACTGTTGGCATCAGTTTGTCCAATCTGCATGTTTTCTTCATGCTTCTTCAGTCTCTGCATTCTCTGGGTTGCCACCTTGTCATGGGCAGGGAGCTTGCGTGCCATAGGGACCTAAGAGCTGTGCCTTTTATGGTCACCCATGATGGACAGGTTAAAGGGCAGGAGCTTGGAGCAAGGATTGATTCCAGGTCGGGAACCTTATCCTATAAAAAATTATTTTGAAACAGAAACATCAATGGTAGGAGGTGGTCCGTGTGCCTCCACCCCAGAGAGAAGGGTTACATCTCCTGGGTCTAGGTGTGGCTTGCCCCTCTGAGGGCGGGTGTCCGCGTGCGCCTGTTCGTCTGTGTCTATATGTCAGGTTGGGTCTTAGACTCAACCTCTCTAGGTGCATCTCAGGCCCTCTAAAGTACGGAGGCCTATCTCCCCTCACCACACTCCCTGCCGGTGGCTGATGCCCTCAGACGTTGGTGTGTTGGTGGTCCTTGTCGTCTGGGGCTGGGCGCTCATGTATGTACCGGCTCACTCCTGGTGGCCGATTGGCGGGGCCTGGCGCCTGTGGCCCGGCTGGGCCCCTTCCGGGGGGTGGGATGCCCTCGGGCCTCTGGCCTCTGGGCCTGAAGCTCGGTCCTCTCTGGCACAGCTGCTGCCGGCAGAGGCCGCGGGCACGCCACTGCTGGGTGACCTCTCGTTTGGGGCTCTACTCAGCTCTTCCCAGGAGGGTGGCACGGTTCCCCCCCTTTTGGTGGTCCTCCTCGGGTCCTTGTACTCTGGGGCCTCTGGATATCTGGGGCCTGGATCTCCTCCATACCTGCTTCATACCCTGGTGGACGGGGCTTGGCTCCCCACACTCCCTAGCAGATCGTTACATGGAGAAACCTTTGGAATCAAGCATGCTGATCCACACAGGTGCACACAGGTGTACACACGGGTGTTCACAGACGCGGACTACACTTTCTTGGCTGCTGCCTCAAAGCACATTGTGCGCTGTCTATCTTGCGTGCTGCACAATATCGTTTATTATTTAGTATCTACTGTATCTACTGCTAGCTAGTTTATTGTGATGGTGCTGTTTTTTATTATGTTGCTCTTTGTTGTTTGCTTTCTCTTCTGTTTTTTTTCTCCATACAGGTGACCAGGTGTTTTGTTTGTTTTTTTTTTCTTTCTTCCCCCCTTCTCACCGTCTCTTCTCCCCTTTGGTTTTCTTTCTCTCCCTCTCTTTCTTTCATTCTTTCTCCCTGTCCTATCCCCCAGTCATGTCTGTCCCGTTTGTAGCAACTGAAAATAAAATAAATTCATAATTATAATAAAGGTCAATCAAATGGACCAATATGGCAAGGCCATGATGATCCACTTGGTAAAATAAATCCGCTTGGCATCTTTCTTGGCCTTAAGACAACAATTCTGATGGCTAAAGATCCAAACGGGACACAAAAAAAAAAAAAAAAAGAAAATTAAGAAAAAGATGGGCATCTGAAGAATATGATGCTGTGTAATGAAAGCCAGGAGTTCTTGGAAGCCACAGGACCAAACACTCTTTCTCTGACACCCTAATTCGTGGGATATGGAAGACTGTGTACCAGAGTGGGAAGACTACACCAACAGGAGTAGAAATGCAAAAGTACAACATGACCCTGCTTGGAATGAGTGAGAAGATGATGAGGTTGGATTGGGCACATGCTATGGAATCCAGAGCATTACCAGAGAGGCCCTGACATAGAACTCCTCAAGGGAAAAGAAAGAAAGAAAGGTCAAGCTACACCTCCAGGCAAACTCCCAGAAAGTGGGCCTTACTTGGAACCAGCTAAAGGCAAAGACTCTAAATAACACCCAACAACAGATCTTGTTGATGGCCTGGACCCTATGGGATGAAGGGCTGAAACATGCATAGCTAGTAACAATTTTGATCTATCCGACACTTCAACTTCAACTTGGACATGTAACTACCGAATTTTGTAGAAATAATTAATACTCCACTAGAATTTATTGAAATAGCATGGCAAAAATGTTCACTTTTCTCCATTTATTCAATACATTATGATGAAATACCAACAAAATGATTGACATCCACATTAGCTTTGGTTGCACTCGTATTGCTCTATAACAAGCTATCAGTTTACAATAAGTCAGAACGCACCTGTTTAGCAGTTAGGTCAGTACAGCTAGCATGACTAGCCTTTTAATGCAATTATTTTTAACAGGATCCAGTACAGTGCAAATGTCTGGAGCCCCTCTCATTTCTCTATATTTTGCTCCAAAGGACACACTTTCAATTTTTCAAAGTGGCCTAGAGCAGCAGTTCCCCTGACTTTCTGAAGGTCTTTTTTTGGACACGGCTTTTCTTTGTACCTGACCATTTCTAGAGGAATGTTTTGCTGACCTATGAATCCCTCAAGCATAAAAAAATTCGAGGGATGAACCAGTGTTGTGCCTAAACTTAACTGACAGCTTAGCAAAGAACCAGCTTTAATTTTATCTTTAGGTGCTAGCAACCAGTCACAAAAACACTTTTGACAGGCACAAAATTGTATTTGTACACTAAGGTGATTCTGAGCATGGTGTGCAATGTCTCCCTAGAACCTGAGGAAACTGGACATTACAGGAAACAAGAAGAAGTGGTAGTATAAATTCTGTTCAATTCAATTTTATTTACATAGCACCAATTCAAAACAGCAGTCACCTCTGGCACTTCAGCTGATCCGTCTACGGTTTGTTGAAGCCACATGAGAGCTGGTCACATGCGTAGAGCGGCCATGGCAGTAGTTTGACTTGAAACGACTACTTTAAATTCTAAATTTTGACTTTTTCTCAAAATGAACAATAATATTATTTTCCTTAATCTGGCCATAATACTCCTTTGTATCTTTGAATGTCCTTCGATGAGCCGGGAGAACTATTCCCGAAGGCTACCTAAAGAAATTACAAGAGAGCTTGTCTAAAAGAGTTCAGGTTGTGTCTAACAATGTATTTCCAAGTATGTTGGCACATTTCAATAAATCCCTGCACCGATATCCCATTTTCCTTGCAAACTGTAAAGAAATGTGGGTCAAGACTTTTGCATAGCACTGCATATGCTAGAATTTATACTAATTATATATAGGAAATACAAGTCAAACTAAGCATCTCTGCAATGAGACATAAAAGCAGTGCTATGCGGTTCTCTCTGTTGTAAAATGCATGTAGAATCTACACTATATTTAGAAAGTGGATATCATTATTAATGCATCATCTGACAGATTTCTATATTTGTGTTCTCATGAAAAAAAAAAAAAAAAAAAAAGCAAATGTGTGTGTGTTAGGGGTTGTGTGGAGCTGTGTACATAATAAGAGTTTTCACATACTTGCTCTACCTTTCTACTATTTCTCCCACCGAAATGTCTGAGCTCCACTCC
The DNA here is from genome assembly GCF_018398535.1 of Haplochromis burtoni. Taxonomy (NCBI): domain Eukaryota; kingdom Metazoa; phylum Chordata; class Actinopteri; order Cichliformes; family Cichlidae; genus Haplochromis; species Haplochromis burtoni. The sequence goes on from NW_024582513.1 coordinate 735,320, forward strand.
CATCACAGTCTGGGCAGGTGTATCTGAAAATACTTGTTACATAACACTTTGGGGCTAAGTGCTCAGAGACAGTTGAGTGGCTCAGTCTGCTGCCTGCATGTAAGCACACGTGAACCCTGGCGTGAGGTCAAATCTGTCCGACACATCACATTCTCTCCTGAGTCTGCCTCCGGGCTTCCATCTGCCAGAATAAATGATATCGGTGAGTGAGGGAAATTAATGGTGGTGGTGTAAATGCAATAAACGCCACCTCTTTCAATTTCTCTTGGATTCATTTTCTATAATTCGGAGCAATTATTATACGTCATGTGCCAAGAGTTACAAAACGTGCCATCGAGTTCCGTAATCCACCGTAACAAATCAAAAAGTTCCCTCCTTGGCCGAGCAGTATGTTACTTTGCTTACCAGTATTTCAAGGAGAGCAACGTGTATTGTAATCCAGCGTCTCTTTGCAGCCACTGCGGTGGTTTTAGATCAACCTCCACTCTTGACTGTCTGGAATCATGAGGTGCTACAGGCCTGTGAAGACTCTCTGCAGCTCACTTCAGTCAATATGCTGCACTTAAAGCTTTTTACCCTGTCTGGCCTCAGAGAGAACAGACAACCGTAACGTACAGTGCTGAGGCTTGAGTGCTCATGAGTCATGCTGCAACTTGGCAGCAAACGGATTTTGTAGTATATCTGAAGGTCTTATTATCTGAAGAACAGTTTGACAATTTAGGACAAATTCATTCCCTTCTTGCAGAGATGTAAAATGAGAAGAAATGAATTTTGTGGTCTCCCTATTTAATCTTAGCCTTCAGTTGGTTTGTGACGATGGCTTTTTAACAAAAAATAAAAAAAATATTTTACCCTATTTTGTAGCTACATGAATTGAGACTTTGTTAGTAACTTCTTGTAGCATAGCACCACCGTCTCTGACAAGCTCACTGTTTAGGATTCTCTCTCAACTTGGTTTGATATTTGGTTTGAATAATCCAGTTGGTTTTTGGCTGTGGTGTTCCCTTTTATACTGGCTATGTTACTACAGTTTGTGCTCAGTGTATGAAACGTGTGTGCAACCCTTATTAACAGGCGCAACAACAATAGGGGCAGGATGTTTGGTGGATGGCTGTCCAAATTTAATCTAGCATGTCACTGTTTGTTGTCGAGTTGTGCTTGCTGCCTGTCAAATATGCTCCTACGGATATCAAGGTTGCAGAGAGAGTAACAGACAATACTGGTGGGACTGGGAGAAAACCTGTTTTTAAAATAGGCCGACGGTCTTTGCCACCTCCATCGCTCATTTCTAGTGAGCTTAATTAGATCAGCTCTTAAACTTTGCGGTCTCTCTGTTCTGTCTGAGTTTTAAGTCAATTCATAAAAATAATGAACTTAGTATGTCATGCTGGGTAATTTTTTTCTAGAAATAAATAAATTCAAGATATTTGACAAGCATATTACATCCATTTTTATAGTCTCCCATTGTCAGACAAAAGCAATTGGATAATTGATGGGCAAGTAGGGCAGGTTCAGACCGGTTCCCTTGTTATTCTATGAGAAATTAAGCAGATAATAGAGTTGATCCAAGTGATAAATGTGCAATTTGTAGCTTTTCATCAAAACTCTTAATATGAGGTACGAAGAGATACGAGTACAAATGAGGGAGGCCCTCATAAATTTAAAAAAAAAAAAAAAAAATGTAGAAGTGGCCAAATCAACAATCTGAAACATTCTTGCAAATAAGAAAAGCAGTGAGCAGCTCACTGTAAGGTCACAGAAGAACTACAGTATTCTTTCATTGGTTCAGAAAAACAACATCAACCAAATCATGAACACCCAAGGACACTTTTTAGACTTTAAAATGGTCTCAGTGTGAAATCAACACATGCCTAATTCATTCACTTCCGCGTCTCCTTTTTCAGGGTCGCGGGGGGTGCTGGAGCCTATCCCAGCGGGGTACACCCTGGACAGGTCTCCTGGACACACACAACCATTCGCACTCACACCTAATTTAGAGTTTCCAATAACCTAACCCCACTAACTGAATGTCTTAGGACTGTGAAGCCGGAGTACCCGGAGAGAACCCACACAAACACGGAAAGAACATGCAAACTCCACACAAAGGTCCTGGCGTGATGGTGGAATTGAACTCAGCACCTTCTTGCTGTGAGGCAACTGTGCTAACCACCGTCCTGCCCCATAAATGTAAAAACACGGTGGAAACCGCTCCAAAATAAAGTCAGATTAGAATGTGGCAGACAAAAAGCGTCTGCACAGTTCTGCAAAAATTCCTAAAAAGCTGATGCAAATTTTGTGTTAGCCAACCTTAAATTAAAGCTAAAAGTCTCTACTTTCATTACACTTGATTTAAAATCCACTGTGACGGTGCACAGAGGAAAAACTTTAAAAATATGTATTACAGTTCCAAAAACCCCCACAAAAAACTATGGACCTCATTATCAGCATGAGCGCTGTGGTGTGAAATCCTGAATTATAATTTATATTGTTTGAAGCAGGGCATTTTCTGCAGTGTAGAGCTTAGATACCTTTTTACTTCCATGCTGGCTGCATGGCAAATCCTCTTAATCTTCTCAGCTCTTTGTAACAATATGCACATTTCCCACAATGCCAGTCTATTTGGCGAGCTCCAATTCATGATCACGGTATTAACAGAGACACAAGGTGGTAATATCTGTTGGTCGTCAGCAGAATAAAGTCAGATTTAATACTAACGCAAGCAACATGGTTAAAAGGCAAAAAATACACGCTTAAACATACACACAAGGAGAACTGTGATGAGCTACAATCACCTTTATTTTCAATACAGCACATACACTCAAACTGATAGAAATACAAAAGTTCCTCTTATCCCTTCTTTGCAGTGAAGTTTAGAATATGCTACAGTAATATACACACATCCCTCATATTTGAAATGATACATACCATGACTGACATCTTCTAACTTATCAGTTAATACTTCCTTTCAAACGGGCCATGAATAAATGACCCGCAGTGACCTGATGCAGAACATCAGATGCATTTCTTAAAATACAAACTGGAGTGTGGCTCGTTACAGTTGCGGTGGAGAGAATGGATGTTTTGTAAGATACATTAATCCAACTCAGAAAGACACTTTATCTTGGGAAACACCGAATTCCTCCCACTCGAGATTATACTTCACTTATTATGGTCTAACGGCACAATAAAAAGACTAATAAACAAAAAAACTCCTTCACAGAGATAATATTAACATCCCACTGTAGATTTCTGGATCCTCTTTCACTGCTTTGAGTCGCAGCATCTAATACACCCTCCTGTCCCCTGATTATCACAACTGGAATGATCTGAACAAGTTGGAGACAGAAAGGCAAAAGAAACCTCCACGGCGATGCTTTCATAACCCGCACAGCCGTGGAGTCAAGTGGGAACAGAAGAACGCCAGAAAGCTTTCAGTCGTAACAACACTGAGAGTGTCAAACAGAAATCCTCACGCTATACACAGGCAGTAACTTTTACAACTGCTCAGATTTTCATTCAGCTCCAAAGTTCAAGTTTGAAGCAAATAAACTCGCTAACATATGATCTAGTGCAACTTTAAAAACCCCCCCGACAACAATCAGAAAAGTGTAACAGCTGGAGATCAGTAGTGACATTTGGGTGACCCCTATTTTCTGTCCTCAAAGCTTAAAAAGAAGCAGCTGGAGTAATTGCCACAAATTCGCTGACATATTTCTGAAAATAAAAAACAACAACAACAAAAAAAAACGAACAAGGGCTAAAATCTGGCCAACGCCACAATTCTAAGTGCCAGCTTTAAAATGCCCGGTACGTTTGTGCATGCAAGCCAACTACAACGCTAAAAGAATGACACGAAGATTCACTGGCCCTGAAATGCTCGCTTGTTTCTGTGAAACAAGTCTTAAAAGATGCATTAAAATGTTGATTTAAAAAGAAAGACAAAAAAAAAAAGACACTGTAAAAGCAGGCATTTGGAGTAAAAGGAGTGAAAGGCTAGGTCTGAATGCACCTTCATGGACATTCAGTCAACTTTCTTGCTGCGCAGTCTGAGTGTGTCCAGCAGGTATCTGCAGGCGGTGCCGCTGTGCTGCGAGAGGAGTGTAAGGAGCTTCCCGTGGATGAGCGTCAGCAAGGTCTGGTGGCCCGTCGCCCAAACCCGGTACCAAGGGCCGTAAAATGGATCGGACACAGCCGGGCAGAGCATGTTATTCAAGTTGACCTCAGTCGCCTGGAGGAGAGCAGAGACGAGACAGAGTAAGACCTAATTTGATGCCAATATGAATCCAAATTTATCCAGTGGATAATTCATTATTTTAATTTTTTAAGCAAACATTATGTTTGACTTTGCTGTACATCTTTACAATCATTCTCTTCCAATAGATTTCAGCTCCAAAAAGCAGACACTTAATTGACTGATGTCAGACTTCATTGCCTGGAAATCCTCCATGACTTATTAACCGGCTGTTGAATGAGTCGTATCATTGTAATTACTAAAGATTTTCAGGGGTTTTACAACCATTTAGTCAGCACATGCTAGAAAAGACAAACATCAGCACTGTGAGCCTTACAATCACAATTCATTGATTACTCCGTACTATCATTTTTCAATCAAGCAGCTACTCTCTGCCCTCTTTGTGCCAGAAACACCCTGGAACTTAAAGCTGATGAATTGCTTTGTTGTTAGGGAATAATGCTGATTTGCATCCAGCAGAAAATAAACTGAATGTTGGTCCAAAATAGGAGATCAATTTGAAGGAACAGGCTGCATAATTTTTACTATAAACTCTAAAGTCGTGAACAAGCCAAACAGGGAGCATCAGTGGATCATCAATAATTAGGTGTTAATATCTCAGGATTTATGACTAACAATATCACACACACACTTTGTTAGGTACACCCGTTCAACTGCTCATTAATGCAAATATCTCAGCCAATCACGTGGCAGCAGCTCAATACCATTTAGGCATGTAGACATGTTAGAGACAATCTGAGTTCAAACGTAGCATCAGAATGAGGAAGAAAGGTGATTTAAGTGGCTTTGAATGTGGTTGTTGGCACCAGACTGGTTGGTCTGAGTATTTCATTAACTGCTGACCCAACTGGGAATTTTCCCACGCAGCCATCTCTAGGGTTTACAGAGAATGGTCTGAAAAGAAGAAAATACCCAGTGAGCAGCAGCTCTGCTGGTGAAAATGTGTCATTGATGCCAGAGGTCAGAGGAGAATGGCTGGACTGTAGATATTCAGCAGAGCATCTCTCAACGCACAGCATGTCAAACCTTTAACCGGATAGCTACCACTGCTGCCAGCTAAGAACAGGAAACTGAAGCTACAATTCTCACTGTACAGCAAAATTGGACAGAAGATTAGAAAAACGTTGCCCGGTCTGATCTCTTGATTTTTGCTGTGTCATTCAGATGGTAGAGTCAGAGTCAGACTGTGGTTCAGGCTGCTGGTGCTGTAATGATGTGGATATTTTCTTGGCACAGGTGGGGCCCCTTAGTACCAAAGTGAGCACGATTCAAACACCACAGCCTGCATGAACAAGCCAAACAGGGAGCTGACCGTGCCCATCCTTCTATAATCACAGCGTACCCCGTAATCTGCTTTCTTCAACAATGAGCTCACTGTACTCACTGGCCTCCACAGTCACCAGATCTCAGTTCAATAGAGAACCTTTGGGATTTGATACAACAGGATATTTGTATCATCTGCAGCAACTCGTACACAGGTTGTCCTTCCTTGAAGAATTTTGATAAGTATTACCAACAGCATGCTGACAACAGTTCACATGAAGCTCTGAGCCTGTGCTGTCACAGTTTGGCCCTCATCGCTCAGAAGCCTACGCCTGCCAAATTTTCCTGCTTCTATTACAAATAAACCTCACTCTTCCCTTTCTACCCCAGTGACACCCTGTTTAGTTTATTTTTATTACTCACTTATTATTTTTAAGAGTAGTATAAAGGAAATGCACCTACAGTTTGCTTGTACAAGCTGGTATAAAATGATCTGAATCAGCTCTTTCGGTTTTAATATTTACTTATTGTAAATTATTTATGCGAAAATTTAAGTATTAACTTTGTAAAATGGGAAAAAGAGGTTGTTTGTTGGTGTTCATAAGCACGTCGCATGTTCAGGAACAGGCCTAACATGTGTGCATCACTGTGGGGACCAGTTCAGACATGCATGGATTAAAAACATGACAATGATTATACCTGCTGTCTCTGTTTAGCTGCCTGCTGCAGACCAATCCAAAAATTGGCAGATGATTAACTATCCAGGACATATTGGGGGAAAAGTATGCATGTTGCTCAATGAGAAATCATCCAGAGTACTTAACTAAGCTCCATTTTATCAACTGCAGTGTGTAATGTTTTTTTAGCTCTAGATAAAAGGCCATAATTTTAAATCCAAATATACATTTTCTTCACTTTTAAATTGACCAATAGTTCTCCTCGTGTGGGTTTTCACCCATAGTTCAAAGTTATGCGTGTTGGTCATTTTAAGTTGGATACGAGAGTAAATGGTTGCGATAGTGTTGACCCCGCCTAATGTCAGCTGAGACAGGCTCCAACCCCTCCTATGACAGAGTGGATGGGTGAATGGATGAACAGCTCTATACACTGTGAACTCTAAACAAAAATATCTAGTATTTTCACAAGGGTTTGCTCATTAAGCTTAGACCTTAACAGTCTAGGCCAATGCTGAAATACTTTTTTCCCTCTGTACCTGTGTAACTACTATTTTTTAGGTTTATGTTATTATTATTTTTTAAAAAACAAAAACCTGCAATTTCAGTTTGTTTGTTTTTTAAATTGTAAAGCTTGTAAAATATTCCTGTTTACCACAACTTTATGTCTAAGGCAGTGATGGTGTAATAAAAATATAGTGAAATAGCACACAGTGTCCAGCAGAGGGCTCCATCTTACCAGGCCAAGGAGCTGCAGGAAGGTGAAGTGATAGAAGAACAGGATGCCTGTAGAGAGCACAGCCCACCACATATCTCCCAGAGGCTCAGGCTTGTACACACCTGCAAAAAGAAACACTTTGAGTTAAAGAGACAGCAAACACACAAAATGTGTCATATGTGCCAGTCCTGGCCACCTGTTTGACGACATGTAAACTAGAGAAGAACCAAAAGCTATTTCTATACACTTCCTCTTTTATGTGTCCTTAACACGTCAGCAGAGTTCATAGAGAGAAAGTGGAACCGCAGAAAAAACAAGAAACAGGATATGGTGTCAAACTGGCTTTTCCTGTTTGCTCATTGCTGGCATTCGGAGGACAAGTACCAGGAAGTCGTATCAAATGTGCTCTAATTGTACAACCTTAATTCTGAAGATATTGGCATGCTGTAAATGTAATGCAATTTGATGCTTTAAGCTGCATTTATGAATAGGACAGAAATTAGGTTCTGACAGGATCATTCCTGCTTTTAATGCAATGCACACTGAGGGAATGACAATCACAGGTTTCCAATATTGGTTTTCTGTGTTCTTTGCGCACAGAGATTCCTCCAGATTTTCTGAATTTTTGATGATAGAGATGCACTGTAGATGAGGAACATTAATCTGAAATGCAGTTTATCGCAGAATGGAGAACTGCTGCCCATTTTCACTTTTTGTTGTTGCCATCAAAGTCAAAACGAGCTAATATTTTTCACATGTAAAATGTGTGAATTTAAAATGTGTTCTACTGTGAAGAAATTACAGCTTTGAGGTCTGCAAACCATTGCATTCTGCATTCATTTATATGCTAAACAGCATCCCAACTTTTGTGGAATTGGATTTGCATAGGCAAGAAAATAACCCCATCTGTTGAGCTCTACTGTTACATTGCTAATAAACATGATCAGGCACTTCTATTCTATTACTGGGTTACAAGCTTGAAAATTTGCATCGATGTCAGTTTTACCAGTTAAACAAGATGAACTGTCATCTGTGCTTACAGATCAAGGTTTGAATAAAGTTGAATAAACGTTGCTCCCACTGATGTCCTGCTTTAGACTCACTCATTTAGTTCCTTTTATCAACCCCTGGGTTTTAACAGCTCAGATGTCTTCAGTAAGAGCTGTGCTCATGTTCAAATCTGTCTGCATTCACAACACGTTGCATAAACAATTTTTAGGAACCATGTTAACTAGTTTACTGAGATTGGCAAAATCAAAAAGAGGCACACAACAAGGAAATAAGACTAGTTAACAAACTAGAAGTGAAACTTCCAGAGAGTAAACATAACTGAGTGTGGATCACCATGAGCTACAAAAAAAGGCATCACTCACCAAGTCCAGAATCAGAAACTATAACCTGGTCGCTTTTTTAAACCCAAGTCCATATCCAGCTTTCAAAGGCTCTCTATTGTGCTTTACTGAGCTTTCAATAATGTCTAATGCATAATAGACCTACTGTTGCCAAATAATCAAAAAATTAGTCCAATAATTCAGTTAAACTTTAACTAATACAGTATCAAGTCATAACAATAGTGGCCTCAAGCTTTACGTTGTAAAGTAAAGACACTACAATAATGCAGAGAAAAGCCTAATAATCAAAAAAGATTACCCCCTATAGGCAAGCACTTGGCGACAGTGGGAAGGAAAAACTCCCTTTTAAACAGGAAGAAACTTCTGGCACAAGGCGGCTCAGGGAGGGGTAGGCATCTGCCATGACGGGTTGGGATGGGGATTGGTGGTTGGGTTCAAGTGATGGTGTGTGAACAAAATAACTGTCAGTGAATTTTTTTCAAAGTTGTGCAGTCACATGGCTTGGACACACTGGTTTTTCCCTTAGTGGACAATTACAAGTAAGCACAAAGTTTTACCACAGACATTGTCAGTCGGGACACCACATGGACAAGGGGGACAAAGTCTTTTAATCTTTGAAATTCAGGTGTTTTGGCGCCTATTACCACATATACAAACACTTGCAGAAAAATAGGTTGTTTTACAGAGCTCTGTACTCGCTCTGTTGTAATACGAAGCCACCGTTGCAACAAGTCAGTGTTTGAAATGTCTGGGAGGGATGAAATTTCACAGTTATCTGTAAAAGGTCTTATTGCATCTAGGAGCGACAGAAACTTCAGCCCATGCCAAGCTACAGAGTGGGGTTCACAACTGTTGAAATGCACTATATGTAAAATTCACCAACACTCTTCTGACACCACTGTTAATTTTGTTGACCAATGATTTTCGTCATAGTTTTTGTCTATGACTTTTATCATCGGGCGAAAATAAGAAGATAGCTAAATAAAAACAAATGTAGGAGGGCAAAAACTATGATGAAATGTACTGACACTTCAGTGATTAAACATTTTACGAAAATATTCTGGAGAGATGCAATTCAAATCAGACATAATCAAGTTGTGTTGAAAGAAAGGACAAGTTTGGAAGTGATCTCCTTGCACTGTAAGGTTGGATGAGCACATTTGATCTGCCCGTGTGTGTGTGTGTGTGTGTGTGTGTGTGTGTGTGTGTGTGTGTGTGTGTGTGTGTGTGTGTGTGTGTGTGTGTGTGTTTTTTAATGGTCCAAATAGGTCCTAACTAAATCAAAATTTGCTGTCAAAATTACATGATAACTGCAGAGTCCCAAAGCTCCTCTGACATTATCGTCAGCACAGAAACTGCAGTTGGTGCTTCGTAGTATGGGTTTCTCTGACATTAAGCACCAATGGCAGTTCCTATAGATGTAATGTGTAAGAGGTGCAGTACTTTCAGCCATAAGAAGTATGAAATCTGCTATATAGAGATTGAGCAATTTAGTAGTGCTGTTTGAAAGTTAGCTGTATTAAAAGGCCTCCTGTATATGGTTGTATGAGACTCCTTTTGTGTCATCCAGGTCATTGTAGTCTAAAGAGCTAGGTTTTTATAGCGGGTTCACCCGAAACCTTGGCTGATTGTGACCTACACCCCTTTTCACATCTTGGCTTGTGTGATTAGGTAGAGCATAGGTGTCAAACTCTGGCCCGCCTAATTACATTTGGCCCGCGAAGCCATACCAAATTACTATTAGAGCTGGCCTACTGGTATTATACAGCTAATATATATATATTGTTTAGTGTTAAGCTTTGCTTGTTCCATATTCAGTTTTCCAGCAAAACTTATCTGAGTCCATAAGAAAAGATTTATTCTTATATCTGGAGGAAGATTTTTTTTTTCAATAAATATTAATGTTAGCCCGCGACTTTGTTCCAGTTTTGAATTTTGGCCCACTGTGTATTTGAGTTTGACACCCCTGAGGTAGAGGATCAACAGGGAGTTCATGACCCTCTTGGGGGACACTCCCCTAGGATACATGTTAAATCTGGGATTCGACACCATTTGAACTTAGAACTGAAGAAGCTTCTCGGATGAGAAGTGAAACGTCTTCAAGCAACTTAAAGAAGTCCAGACGTTTTTCTTTCCAAGCTCTTTAGAGAACTCCTTTTAGTTAAACTGGTTTTATAGTTGCTCTTCAGTATCATCTATGTAAGTGGAAATGACCAAACAATCTTTCATTAACAGACACTGAACAGACAAAACAAAAAGCTGGTATCCACAGCATCTCAAATGCCACAGACAAAAAGTGAATCCATCCATGGAGATATTATCACTTTGCTCGGCTGACATGTGAAAAGTCAGAATGAAGAAACACCTACCTCCTTTCCTGAAAAGATAAACAGGCACCAGGTACATCATGGAGTGCTGGATGTAATAGATCTCTTTCTCAAATGGCAGCTGAGAAAATGAAAAGCAAACAAACCATTTTAATTCTTTTACAGCACCCAGATACAGCAGAACAGCCCCCAACTTGCTCTGGGCCCTGAAATCTTAAAGACCTGTGGCCTCACAGTCTCCAGCTATGCTACTGCTTAACAAGCAACCATGACATTACCCAAGTGAACAAAGAGATGGAAGAACAGCAGGTACACCGTCTGTCTATTTTAGCTGCCTTTATAAGGCACCTTTCTTCTAACAATGTATGGCCTCATTAATGATCACTGTCATCATACAAAATCTATTATAATAATAATAATAATAAAATTGTATGAAACTTGAGTGTTTACAGCAGTTTGAAGTCGGAGCTTTCGTTTCTCAGGGATTACGTGTACATATGTTGACCATGTTTTTTTTGTTTTTTTAAAAACTGGGTGGAGTGGGTGGAGACGAGTGTCGCGGTGATTTGTGAAAGAAGAATGGCAGCAAAAGTGAAAGGGAAGATTTACAAGATTGCAGTCAGACTTGCTATGATGTCTGGTTTAGAAACAGTGGCACAACCAAAAAGACAGCAGGAAGAGCTGCAGAGCCCAAGATAGATGGATAGTTTAGAAACAAGTGAATCTCATGGACATTTTAAAGACAAAAGTTAGAGAGGGAAGGCTGAGATGGTTTAGATATGTGCAGAGGACAGATGCAGTGCAAATATTGAACAACAGATGTTGAATATGGCTACACCCTTTGTTTGTCCTGCTGTCAGGCAGCAGGAAAAGGCAACAGAGATGATTTATGGATGTAAAGCAGGAGGACATGTAAAGGGTTGGTGTGACCGAGGAGAATGGTAGGAACAGGCTTAGATGGAGACAGATGATCCACTGTGTCGGCCACGAAAGCATAATACGGGTTCCCTTTAATGGTATAACTTAAGAAACACATGAGATCTTTGTCCACAGTGTTTTTTTTAATTTACAAGTGACTGATGTAAACTGCCTCTTTTCCTGTTGGTTGGCAGGCACGTAATGTTCAGGGTGCAATCATAGTTTACTGTGCTCTGTAAGAAATACTGACATAAAGGTTATTGATGTTATAAAATGCAAAACAGCTGTGTAAGCCTTCATTCCCTGCTTGAGAAAAACAAGTTTATCTGATAGGGAACTGCAGATATGGCAGAACAGCTCAGCCTTATTTCTGTGAGAACTGTTATAAAAGGAAAAGCACTTAGTCTTAATGGCTATGCTGGTTTTTTTTAAGTTGAAAACTTACCAAAGTGACTTCATTCAAACAGATCAAGTTTAAATTTGTGAAATATCTCCTGCACCCACTCAAGCTGCGCCTTGAGTGAGTCAGAGCTTTCAATTTTAATTCAATCGTTTTATACGGTGCCAAATCATAACATAATCATCATCATAGGTCTCTTTACACAGCAAGTTCTAGAGCTTACGATATTATAGAGGAAACCAATGATACCTGCACAGACACAGTGTAGTCTTTTTCAACACAACATCGCCGTTCCAGAGGTAAGTGATAACATTCGTTTAGCTGCTCAGTGAGTGCGACACTTAACCTTGTACACCTTGGAGACCTAACAAAGGCTAGAAGAGGGCTGCTCATAAATGAGATCTGAAGATCACGGTCTACTTACCAGTCTGGTGTTGACTACAGGGAACATTAAAGCAAGTAATGCACCATTCAACATGTGGACCTGCAGCCTGAAAACAATAAAAATGACAGACATTAAAAATACCTACAAGGTCACTTGCTATTTACCTAATCTGTGTAAACCTTTCTGAGTCATGTTAGTTTCTCTCCTGCCCTTCTGGTTTCACTTTGCTCTCTTCCCTCTCCAGACACAGAGCAGCGCAGAGGAGAGAAGTTACCGGGGTTGAGCTATGGTTAAAACAATAAAGGCTTTCTAACAAGTGTGAGTCTGTCTAAAGCATCTCTTTCAGATTTATCATCAATGAAAGAAAAGAGGAAAAAACTGAATAGGAGAGGGAGGGAAAAGGGCTGTTATTACTACACTCCCCTCTTGACTTCTGCAGGCCATTTGCCCTCCCCAAAGCATTCAACCCATAGAAAACTCTGCCACTACTGACATATGAATCAATTCCAGCTGATATAAGGGACAGAGGAACAGGTGGAGGACAGCTTAGATTCTATCCCATGTTGCCGAAAACCAATCAGACTCCTCCCTGATGCTGTTAGCAGCAGCTGTCTCTTACTCTTTGTCAAGGTCAGTTTCTTGTGGGAGCGCTTATTGTCTAAAGTCAGGTCAGTAAAGTTTCAGGCGATCACTCTCAAAATAAATTTGCTTTGATGTCACGATTTAACAAATCAGTGCATCCATCTACTCATTCAGACTAATTAGTATAATTTGGTTTGAAGCTTTTAGTTGCACCATCCAGCGCACACATATAGCCTATCTGCTCCTAGTGGGAGCTGCGATGCTTATTTAGTAAACCTGTATAAATAAACCCAGCATAAGGAAAAATGTGTCTTTTGAACTAACATTAATGTTAAGAGGCTCCAAATACAGAACAGAAGCCAAGGAGCATGTGTGTCAGAGTGTGGAGCTCCATCTATCTCCTGTGACTGCTCTTTTTGTCAAATGAGCCAAAATAACTGTTGTGACAGACGAGGTCGCCGGGAAAACAGCAGTGCCGAAGTAATGCCGCTTCAAATAAGTCCGGCTGTCACTCTTCTGAAAAGCGGTTCATTCAAATTCAAAATTTACAAAGCGTAACGAGCATTAGCGACCTTATATTTTTCCATCACTGTAATTAATTGCATGTCATAGGCCAAGACCTGAACCTCTGATACTGTTGTAGCGTAAACTTCTACTTTATGTAGTAACTATTTAATATGACGCTGCTCCTGCTAATTTTACAATTTTTATTTGGCAAGTACAGTCCAGTGGTTGTTGAACTGCCTTCATACATAAAAGGGATAAAGATGTAATCTTAAACATAGATTTACCATTTGCTACTGCAGGAGAATCTGAGCTTTACACGCAACAAGCAAACGTTTCCAGCAGCTACTACTTCACATTACAGAAAGGCACAGTGACTGTTATTGTGAAGCAGTCACAGGAAATGTAGCACGTCAAAAATGTCAAATATTAAAATAATAAAAAAGGATCTATTTTAAACTTGTTATGTGCTGTGCTCATTGCAGGTAGAAGACCAAACCCTCTTTGGTGGGTAGCAGGATTAGTTGGGGCATTCTACACGGCAGTCACTTTGAAACTGTAAATGTGGTGAAATAAACTTGAGGTTTGCATGTTTCAGTTAGTGGGCCTGGTTCCACACCACCATCACAGAGTAAAATGCCATGTTTACACAAACAAATGACAAGCGCCTCGAACAAAAGGCCATGACTCTATTTCTTACATAAATGAGACAAATTAAAATATGTTGTTACGACAACAAATGAACTAGCCGACTATGTGAACGAACATCTTGACCTGGTGGATAAATAACGTTGGCAGTTCAGTAATTCTTCAAACGATTGGATATTTATTGGGGCATGTTTCACATTTCTATCCCATGTAAGAACCAGCTTTTTGTGGTTTCATAAAGTTGCTATGACTCGGTACACTGTGTTCACTGTGAGGCTCCCGTGGGCTACTGGAATAGAAAGTGACCCTGCTTGTATTTATTTCTGAGTAAATCCCACATCGTGTTCCCACCGGCAAAACCAGAGTCATTTCTCCTGAATAATTAACTGCTCAGACCGGATGAGTTGTTGAAGAGGAGACTATAAACCCAAACAAATACATTACTATACAACTGCTTACTATGGGGGAAACCAATAAGTAATTACAATCAACGTCAACCACAATTTGGATTATATGAAAACAAAAACCATGAGCTTTGTCTGCCCAGTCATTAGACGTTACATTCAGCAGGACAAGCGGCTCATATGGCAGTCGTGGCCTTTCTACAGTCTGCACTAAAAAACTCTATATTTTGCCAATTCAGACCTTTAAAGTTTAACTTAAATGTAGACGACAAGTTGAAAACACTAAACAGGAAGAACCCAGGAGTGCACGTACGCTCACCTGAACACAACCATAGCTGTCTTACATGGCGGGCAGGCCAGCAGGAAGATCTGTTGAGGAAAGCAGAGAGAAATGAGCAACGACATTATTGCATCAAGCTCATACGGTTGTTATGGAACAGCTGGAAGGCTTTTAAGAGCTTTCAGCTCCGAGTTCTGCAAGAGAAAATGAACTGCTTTAACAAGTTTGTGCTAACACAAGAGCAGAAGCATTGAACAGAACATCCCAAAGGCAACTGTGAGGTCTCCTTAGTCCAAATCAAGAAAAAAAAAAAATACATAGAAGAGGTTCAGACAAGAGGATAGGCCCACAATTAGGATGGAATTTGAGGCATTAGAGCTGCTGGGTGTTGGCACTAATGAGCTGATTTCATGCTAAACAATCTCAGTTCACAGCTCACTACTTGGAAGTCAGCTTTCATAAGAAAAGGGAGGCAGCATTTGAAAACAAAGGTGAAGTGACTTCCTGATATATTTCCATTGCCAAAAATGATTTCTACCAACAATCTGACTTTATTCTTGTAAAGGAGAGTGGATCAAAAGACAGCCTGCAATCTGTCCTTGGTGATTGGGCTACTGGGCCCCGAGAATAGTTCAAACAGGAATTTGTTCAAAACACCATCTGACACACGAAAACTTAGTTTGCCTGAAGGCTGGAAACAGAATTACAGAAAAGAAACTGACCCGAGATTCATTCTCCAAACACACAGTTGATATATTTGGTTTGTTTTTTGTTTTAAATGCGTCTCCGGGATTGATCTGCGGCGTGCCTATCAACTTTATTAATCTGCAGCGTGTGTGGGACTATTAAAAAACACTCAGACTTTCATAGTTATATTTACATCTTCAGTCTTTTCTACATATTTCCCCCTCATTCTAACACGCGAGTCATGTTTCGCGTTTTAAAACACCACAATAAAGTCACGAGAAGGAAACAATGCGTGAAAATGTTTTGCCGTGAATAAAACGTGCTTGCCAAAGCTGACAGTTTGTTGGTTCCTGCAGATGTCATTACTGTCAGCCTCCATTGTAAACAGGGGTTGGCGATACGTTGCTGGCAGTTAAACGTTGTCACTTTGATAATTTGTCTCATGTCTGAGCTATCAAAGCAATTAGACAACGTTCTGCAACTTGGAGCCCTCAAGTCTCTCATTTTAAATGAATAAGAAGTCGTTATAAAATAAACATGCCATAGAGTTGCGAGCTATTATCAAATAAATGTTGCATATAATTGGTTGTACAGATTATGTAAGGTTTCTTTAGCTCATTTCAGTCTCATATGAACACTTCTGTGTCAATCAGTTTTGATATTATGTGACGATTTAATATTTTGCCTGAACGTGGCAGTGATGCTGTCATTTTCTCCATCACCTTTCAGCCAATCACCAGTTTATGGCACCTGTTAATCGCTAGTGTAACGCTACCCTTTTGGCGTTAGTGTCACTTTACCCTCTGATCCTTTACTTATTTGTAACGGCTTGACCTTGTTCACTTTTTGCATCACAGAATCAGAGGAGAACATTAAATTAGCCTTTCTTATGTTTGTCACTCCTTGCTTGACTGTTAGCCAGAGCCTTAGGACAGCCTTCACTGCAAAGTATTGTTTTATTTGAACATTAATGCCGTGAAGGATAGAAGTATATGATTCACAACATTCGCTGAAGTATTTTTCTTATAACGACAACTTCCATAGTTTTGCAGTACGAGCCAACTAAGAAAAAAAAACTGACAGTCAACATTCAGCAGATAACATTAACATAATATCATAAAATGTCAAATGTTATAAAGGGTTGTATTTGCACACATTTTTAAGAGAAGTAAGTGGATGCTTTTCTGTATGTGGCAGCAGTAAAGGTCTTGGCTCCAGCGGTGCCATTAGCTCTACTTTAACAGCACACAAGAGAATAGACTCAGAAATGGATTTCATGCAAATTACTGAGCAAGAAGATTTAGCCCATAAACACTTCTGATTGTTGACTTTATGCAAGCAAAAAGAAAGAGAAATTCATGTGGTCATGCCGGCACTCCAACCTTGGATGGACACTGATATTCCTCAATCAAAATAAGTTGAGTTCATTTGAAACTATGCTAAGGTTGGGTCTGATCCAAGAAGTATTCAGGGAAAGACGTTCTGTGTTAATTCAATTCAAAATCCCACTTAAGCCTATAACTAGGATTGATCTCTGGGTGGGACACTGGCCCAAGAAGTCATGATCCTATTTATAGGTGAGAAGGACTACTTAAGTGTAATCCAGTGACTGCTGTATATTTTCAAAGAAGTCCTGGATTAAAAAAGAAAGAAAGGAAAAAAAAAAAAAAGGTATAAAATCTGCTGTGATGCAAGTACAAAAATATGCAAATCAGGTATGCACAGTAAAAATGAGGTGTCAGTTAATGCCAGATCTGACGTTCATTTTTTCACTGAACAAACTAAAAGGTACAGAAATGAATCATATTTGCGCTCTCTGAGAAAGGCCATCAATTAATAAGTAGGTACTAGATATTTTTATTTCCTGGTTCAGGAAACGCAGTTCTCTCCCGTGTGTCGTCACTGGCATGTTCTTCGATGCTCATTGAGTTAATTGGCATTGACAGGAAATGACTTCCTGATTGTTGTGAACATTGACAGAGTTGTGACCATGAACCTTCCAGGAGGCGAGCTCAGTGACAAAAGACAGACTGGTATGCAGTGTGAATTTCGCTCTGCCGCTGAAAGCAAACAAACTGGGCTGGTTAACTATTTAGCGTGCTGACGGAATTGTGTGAAGCAAGTTTTTCATAATTAATATGAGAGCCTGTTTTGTTACCTGAGCTGTAGGATGGATTAACAAGGCTGGAACTGGGCCCACTCCTCACATACACTGAAGCTAAAGCTGGTGAAGCTAATCTGTAATAAGTCCAGTTTGTTCTTTGTGGTCTATTACACAGTTTACAGCTGTAGGATTTCTCTGCAGGAAACACATCACACAGTGCGTCATGTGCTCAATAAGCAACGCATTGCAAGTGGGTGTTTTTGTAGTCGTCAACCACACTAAAACATGCAAACCTCAACCACACAAGTGCATCAAAATGCTCCCATATCATAGAACTCTTGTAATTTTCAAACCCATGTAATTCTGTTAGAAATAAAAATACCAGTATGTCAGATTTCACTCTAAAATGGGTTCATTCATCATATAGTGAATTTCGGGGTGTGCAAGAAACAAAGAATTGCTAAAAGAGTCATTTTGACACCCATAGAAATCAATGAAAAATGCTCATGGCATCCTTGGTTGCCTAGCAACAGGTTATTTGTTTAAACGTATTTTGATATCAAGGCCCTAACGTTAGCCAGAACTAGCTAGATGAAGCAATTGATAGGATTAACATACAACGAACTATGGTTAACTCCATATTTGATATTTGATATTTAAGTGGATGAGCGGAGAACCAGGCATGTTGCTGTTGGCTGTGCAGAGCAGCGGTGCACCCATGGCTAAACGGAGCAGAGTGTCCACAATGTGGAGAACTAATATGAGGAAATAAATATGACTATGTAAATAAATGCCAGGGAAAGGGTCTAGACTGCAAAGAAAGCTCAGAGCACCAATAATACCGCCCCCCCCACCCGCCAAAAACAAAAACAACAACAACAGTTAATAGAATTATCTCCACTTGTATAATCACAGTAATAAGTCAAACCAGCCTTGATGCTCTTGTTGTACTAATAAAGACACTGTTAAGTCTAACTGCTGCTTCTCCCTATTAATTTTACAGCTGAAACACAATTTTATCTCAAGGTACAGCTTGCTGGAACATTGTGCCCCAAATATTGTCAGGCTCCTGTTGCCCTTCTACTAGCAGTGGAGAAGGAAAAGGCCAGAAATAAATATAACAATAATTAAGTAGTGTTGACTCGAAGCATTTTCTGGAATTACAGGGAGTAAAAGGGAAAGCAGTCATTCAACAAGACAAAATAAATAAAAAATTTGAGAACATGACCTTGCAGACAAATATAGTTCAGCATGGGCGAATATGATGGGGACATTTAAACTACCTTCACAGTGTGTACCAACTTGTGTCAAGGTAAGGGTACAGCTGAAAGTTGTTTGCATAGAAAGATAAAGGAGTTATTTATAGATTAAAATACATCATTGCTGATAAGTCAGACTTCCTTTTAACGAGTGCAACCATAGAGTGACATGCCGCAGTGTTTCGAGTGCGATGCACGTGAGTAAACATACTGTGATGCTCAGGGCTATTGCGACAGCTGCTACATTAAATGTGGCTATACCTAACGATGAGGCCGATGATCTGTTATAATGGTGCTGATTATTTTTGCCATACACAGACTGTTAATACTGCGATACATCCATTTATCGGCAGCCTACGCGCATCCATTCAAAGCTGCTGCAGAAATGCAAGATACCTGCTTTGCAGACAGATGACTTGACGTTTCCTGCAGCCGACAGCAACATTTATCACGTGCCCACGTGATATCTGTTAGCTGCGAGTTCAGCTGTGCCTGGTGAGATCTACAAGGGAAGAAAGTTCACTTGATAAAAGAAGGTCGTGTGTCTTTAACTTGTGGGAAAAAAATGAAGAAAAAGAAAAAGGGAGAATCCAGTGGCAGGTGATGCCTCATTTGGACAGCGTATAAACGTTACACTGTATGGATGTAAATGCCTTTAACCTTTATCCCTGAACACTCATGATGACAAGCAAAGAGCTCAGACAGAATCCAAGGCTCTACGCCAGGGGTGTCAAACATAAGGCCCAGGGGCCAGAACTGGCCTGCCAAAGACTCCAATCTGGCCCACTAGAAAATGTGAAAGAGGGATTTTAGACTAACTGTATTTTTTAAATAGGATTTTTTTCCTACAGCTTTTCCTACTGATAAAGACCTGCATGGCCATTTATAGTGCACTGAAGTAACAAATAAACATTTAAATAACATAATGACTATTTAGTACATAATTTTCCATTTTCAGAGCGAATCCACTGTCTGTGAATTAAGAAAAACTTGGATACCAACATTTTTGGTCATTTTACACAGCTTAGAGCTACAGCTCAGAAATGCTGACAGATTTCTTTCATTTACAGCAGAATTTCTGTCATGTAGAAAACCAGACTTGTTATTAAAACTGCACTTTTTTATATGAAGATATTTGTGGGACTTTCTGTGTAAACACTTTCACTCTAAATGTTTCACTGGTTTGATCCACTTAAGGTGATAGTGGGCTGCAGGTGGCTCACGTACAAACATATTTATGAGGGAGAGCCAATGAAAAAACTTCTTTATGTCGATAAAAACAGAATGGCTTGTTTCAGTTTCAGACAGCAGAGGGACCGCACCAGAGTTCAACACAGAATCTATGTAGAACATACAACGTAACCTACATAAGCGGTTACAAGCATAAATGTCAGTGCTGGCATTTGGTAGTTAATGCCAGCACTGACAGGTAGTGTCAGTGCTGGCATTATACGTGATGGAAACAAACAAAAATAAATGCTGGGACTTTTCTCCTCCTGGGTTCATGGTGTTTTTCATTCCCCATTGAAGTGTAAATCAGTAAGGTCGGACTGATGAACAGTTTGCACAGAGGTCCATCATAAGCAGAACACAGAACTATGAACCTGGAAATTTGTATAATAGGTCTTTTAATAGCTGTTATGTTCAAGCTCTTTGTTCTTCATCTTTGTGCAAGCTAGTTCTGAAATCTAGAAATCTATAAAACGGCAGGGGAAGTTCGTACTGTCTTCGTATTAGCACCAATCGCAAGCCATAGAAGAAGCATAAAGTGCGTGCCCCTCCATATATCGATTTCTCCAACTTGATATACCCATTATTTGATTTATTTGTTTGTTTATGGAGCCACACCCATTTCCGCTGGCCTCAAACGGAAATACACGATAATAAACTGATCAGTCGGGAGACCCTCAGCGTGCCACGATGACTGCTGCGGTACTATGTGGTGGAAAATGTACGAAAAACCCGTGCTGCTGGATGTGAAGCACTCACACTAAACTCCATCCCCTGTGGGGCTTTCTCACCTTGATATTTGCTCATACTTGCTGCTCTGTAAAAGCTCCTACTGACACCGCCTCTATTCCTCCACCTACAGATACTATGACTGTGCCAACAAGCGCCACATTTTCCCAAAGTCGCATTGCTTTGTGCTCGGTGAAGGAAAATATCAAACTCACTAGCACACCAAATTTGTGTTTTCAAGAATAATGCCAGTCCTCTTCAAAATGTGGATTTGGTTAACAGTCATGAAAACCAGCTGCTGCATAACAACTCTGAAAGGCACGCAAACTGACGCAGTGTAGCAACGAGAGAGTATTTTCTTTTCAACAGCACAGAGGTGGTGTTCGTTCCTCATTGAGTGTACTTAAGAGTGAACTGAAACTCACTATTGTTTCCAGATGCACAGCTTTAACAAGCTCAAATGAGACAGGAAATAAATGGGTGCTTGGAGAGCTCTGCATCGCTCTTTAGATGTTTTTATCTGAGGTTTCCATCAGGCCTGAAAGGGATTAAAACCACACCCATACGCTAGAGATGCAACATGAGGAATGTGTGATCACGATAGGAGCTCATGCATGCATGAAACAAAGCAAAGAACAATTAATAAGCCACGATTTCTTTAGAAGAGTGTTCAACAAAGACAGCCGAGCCCACAGGCACTACCTTTAATAAAGCAAGAATGCAGGAATGCATGACGCCTTCTCTTTTCCAGCTTTTTTTCTCCCCACATCAGATTCAAGCTCCAGCAAGCACATGCTACAAATAATCAGTTGGTGCCAGTGTCAACACCCCCTCACCCACCCCTCCTCTGGATGGGAGAAAAAAAAATCTATACGTAGATGATTTTCACAAGTTGTGAAAGCTGTACAACTTCCTTTTAAAACCCATTTCCTCGTTTGATCACGCCCCTTTTAACACCAACAACACATACACTGCTGTCCATCTCGCCCTTACATCAAGGACATTTTACTACAGTCAGTCAATTTTTCATCACAGCCAGCAATTCTTCAGTGTCCGCTGGTTGTCATGCTACCTCCCTGAAACCTGAAAAATCCATCATCATTGAGCACATCAGCTTTGCTCTACTCTTCAATTTTCATGATGACTTGTCACATGGCAGTCATGCACCATGAAGATCAAGCAGTCTGCATGTGTAAACAAGCAGGTACTGCATATTTTGACTCATGATGGGGCGGCTGTAGCTCAGGTGGTAGAGCAGGTCATCTACTGATCGGAAGGTTGGTGGTTGATTCCTGGCTTCCCCTAGTCTGCATGCCAAATATCCTTGGGATATTGATATTGCATTAAAGTTGTCTATTGAAGATGTTCATTTGAGGATCCTTCCATTGTGTTAACTTTTATTACAAGTACGGTCAGAAGTATTTCATACACATTGCATATCTGTGCTTATTTCGAGTTGATGTTCGGTTCATTAAGGGTCTTAAGCTTCACTGGCGTGACTGTCCAGGTGATACATGCTGAGGGAAACTAGAACATAGAAGGATGATTGCATGCATGCTTACAATACATATAACACATATAATCTAGGAATGTGTCAGGCCTGAGGCCTTAACTCATTTGGTGTCTCACTATATTTTACTCTACTTGGCAACAGATGACCAGAGTCAATAATTAGCCCCAGAGACCCTGAGGGCTTGAAGTTTATTACCTTGTATGGAAGGTGTTATAGAAAAGAGAAGTTCTATGTCTGTTTATAGCCATTAAAGATGTACAAGATAGGGCTGGGCCATATTATACCATTCACGGTAATACCGGTATAATGTTAGGCAACGATAGGAAAATGAAATATCGCGATAGAATGGGAGTAAAACGCGCATGCGCAGTGCCTTTGTTTTCATACGCACATGGCCGATTGTTGAGTGAAACAGATGAACCAGAATTGGTTTGTAAAAATGGTGCAACTTCCGTGATGTGGAACTGGTTTGGTGTTTGTCCGTCAGATACACACAAAGCACATTTTTTTGCAGAACATGCAAGCGGCCGTTGTTATTGTCGTATTTGTCGGACTAAGATGCTCTTAAATCTGGGAGTAATCTGGGTCCTAAACTCCGTATGCTTCAGGTCAAACAACACTGCAGCATCACTGAGAGTTAAAAACTGTCTAAATTCTTTCATCTTTAATAAAACGATCAGCATTGCTGCTTTACCAGGTGTAACTATAAAGTTTAACTTCCAGGCATCCATGAAAACAAAAGTTATTACATTTAACGGAGTTAGAAGTTAGCAGGAAGCTAGCGGAAGTTAGCTCGCTAGTTTCGCTAGTTACCTAAGCATGATATTGCATGTTCTGACTGAGAGATTTCTGAAAAAATCAAACGTACAGCTCTGCTATCACTTCCAACATAAATGAAGACAGGAAACTAAACAGCAGTGACGTTTGTAGGGTTACTGAAGTTGGGCTAGCTGGTATATAATATGTGCTACGTGATCGCTAGCGACACAGCTATGTTAGCATAACATAAACAGTGAAGCTGGAGGACGAACACTAACACTTTTCCACTTATAAAAGTTAACGTGAAGGTTCTCATGGTTAGAGACAAATGCAATCGCATGGCAGGATGCTGTAAACGGACCAAACTTCAGTCAGGAGAACAACTGAGATAATCCATCCACAATACGAGGTTAGTCATTAATATACTGCAACAACATGGGAATAGAGCAGCTGCCAGAGAATTCAACATTAATGAATCAATGGTACAGAAGTGGAGGAAGCAAGAAGAATGAGTTTAATAAAGTTTGATTTATCTGACTGCTTTGTTTCGCTTAATGTGCCTTATAATCCCGTGCACCTTATGGTCCGAAAAATACGTACTGCACACTGCAGTTTAATGTTGCAAAGCACCTCTTTTTAACTTCAGTGGATATTATACATGGTTATGCTCAGGATATGTCAGCCCATTTCTACTGGAAATGCCTTTTGGTTAAACTTTCAGCAAGGAATTTGCATTTGCACTGTTACATTTTTATAAAGCTTTAATGTACATAAAAACCAGCTTCTTGTTTAAGTGAAAATAAATGGAAGGTTGTCTTTTTGCGCTAGTAATGTTGTGGAGTTGTATTTTGTCTCGCATCAATTATATCGTCGTTATATCGTTATCGCAAATTTTCAAATATATATCGTGATAAATATTTTTGGCCATATCGCCCTGCTCTAGTACAAGATGTACCATTAACTGTGACTAATGTCTGGAACCTATTTTTCTGGGCCCTCCGTGGTTTGTCTCACTGCTCTACATTGATCGATTTCGCGACAATACTAACCCCAAATTGCTCTCCGATGTATCCATCGGAGTATGAATGTGTGTGAATGTTAGCTATAAAGCACTTAGAAAAATGTGCTTGTGCGAATGGGTGAATGCACAAGTTGTGTAAAGCGCTTTGAGTGCTCAGATGAGTAGAAAAGCGCTACATAAGAACCAGTCCATTTACCATGATCTACGTGTTATTTAACACATAAAAGCAAAGACACAGCTCCCTAATGCTGATTAAAGAGTTTGACATCGACCTCAGGCTGGAATGGACCTCACCGGCTTACAGGCTGTTGATACAACAGCTTCATAAAATAATATTTGGAGACAAAGAGGGGGACAGCTCTGGTTTCACAGCCAAGGAATGAACTTGAGATGTCTTCTTTCGTGGCAGCACTGGACCAACTCCCTAACACACGGAACAATGATGTCCAAACAAGGCTCAAACTTGTACTTTCTTACCGAATTTCCTGTGGTTTTTAGAATCAATTTGCTTCTATTACTTTATTAAAAAGCTTTAAATGTGCTACATACACTAGTTTATAATTTCTTCCCGTGTTCTAAGCCTCGCATGGCTCAATAAAAAGCATGCTCATGTATCTCAAGGCGCCATAAAGCCATTAAGAGACAGTGATTGCAAAATATCGATCAGGGTGCTCCACCAGAGCTGGAGATGGGTGAGATCAGGTCAACAACCAGTTAATGAAAACAAGGGCTTCGAAGTCCAGCCAGCACACTAAAATTTATACCCCATCAACCCATCAGCTTTGAGAGGACAGCTCGGAAGAGAAGATGACATCTTCTAATAAATCCCCACTAGTCATACTCGTAATCCTAAAGGGCACACATCAGCTCTTTCCCTCCAGTGTCATGCTTACCTGCACCATGGTGACGACATGGCAAGGATTCAGCAGATATATCAACGTCTTGGTTGCAAACTTGAAGCCAACCTCCACTCCGAAAGTCATGCACAGGGTAACCAGCAACAGGTTCTTGCCCAGACTATCCTCCTTTGCCCTTATGCAGTCTTTCCCGGCTACTCTGAGCTCTTTGGAGATGTTTATTTTCTTCAGTGCCACCAGAATCTCCACCAGGGAGATGAGGACGATGACCAGACTCTCGCTGATGCGCTGCTGTGGAGCGAGGAAGGCAGCACACTCAGGGCCCCCGTTGCCCTCAAACTTGGGGTCCACCCCGCCGTAGATCCAGTCCAGCAGGCTGTATATGTTATATCTGGACATATTCCTCTTCTCGTGTTGGAAAAGATACGAACAGGATGGAATAAAAGACGCCACACCGACCTCTTGGCGAAACATGAACTGCAAGATTTGCCTTTCGCAGCTCGCCTCGTGGTCGACAGATAGACATGTATAGACTGCCGCCCCGGTTCGTCTGAGCTAGCTAAACTACCTCATCCACAAACGGAGGAGGAACTTCAGCTAGCGACAATAGACAGCCGTAGTCAAGATTACCAGTGGATGCTGCCGGTGGTGGTGGTGTTAGAGGGTGCTGCCAAGCCTCTCTTCTTTCACGTTCCTCACACACTTAGCTCGCTAGCATGGACAGTTAAACTGTAGTCGGCATCATACAAAGCAAGCCAGTGCGCTGGCTATCAGCTCTCAGACACATCAGGCTGGAGAGCTGGTATAGTTAGCATGTATTAGCAACAGCGCCGACAGCCGTTAGGTAGCTAGTTCATCTACCAAGCCTTACTGAAACGAACAGGTATACATTATAGATTTGACCCCGAGTTTTGCCTTACAGGCTCATCACAACGCCAATGGAAGCCCAAATATAATCTTACATCCAAAATGAAAAAACAACAACAATGCAGTTTTCCTCTTATGTGAATTTCCAAATTAATCGATACCATGTTCAATTATATGCTAATATTAAAGTTCGAGATATTGATGTCTGTATATCTAAGCTATGTTGTTACGTCTCATTAATCACTTGATATTCACAGGCGATATTTACGACTGTTTAATGTGTAATTAAATTGTAAAAAACTCAAAAGAAACTAAAAAAAAAGTTTATTGAGTGACCCGAGGAATTAACTTGGTTCAATGAATATACACACTGCCTGAGTCTCTCTTCTGAGGGCACATAAAACAGTCGCTTCTTTGACACACGTGACACTTGCCGATGGGGCGTTCAGGGAAAATACGGAAACTTAACACTAAGCATCTCGTTGCATTTGGGAGGGGAAAAATTGAGCAGCCAGTCAATACAGGCATAATAATGTTTCTGTTTAAGTCTCCGTTGCTTTATCAGTACAAATCACTAATGCTTTCAATTCAGTTCTATTTAACTTTATTTATTTGGCACCAGTTCACAAAAATAATCCCCAACGTGCTTCTTTTTTTAAGATGAATACCAGTCATGATCCTTATGAAAAAGCATTCAGAAAGTGATAGTAGGGAAGAAGAGATTTTTTTTGAAGTGTAAGAAATCCATCAGAAGCTAGTTCTGCTACCAAACCATCTATTGTAGCTGGTTGAGAATGACGGGAATGAGAAGACACCAAAACACGAGTACAAGGACACAAACAAGAGAAAATACAATCTATGTGCGTGAGAGAGAAAATGACATGCTTTAGTCATATATCAACACTTCTCCACAAGGGCAACATCTAGGCTAAAAACAGCTGTTCACTTAAATGCAATTCATACATATATGAGATCATATGATTGTTGGAGCTTTCTTTATATTATTGTAGGGTCTTTACCTTACAATATAAAGCAGCTTGAGGTGATTGTTGTTGTGATTTATCACTATATAAATAAAACTTAATTAAATTAAATTGAATTGAACTGAACTGAATTCATGCAGTTATTTGCCATCTTTTCAGCTCTCCATGTAAACCCCACCAATGCATGCCACCAAACTTTTCTCCATCATCTCATATCTATGGACAAGAAAGGCCAGAGGAACATAAAGGCTATATGATTAAAATTATAATGGGACCAAAATACTGCCTTTCGAAAACCAGGTTATTAAGGATGAGGAACAGGCTCATGAAAGTCCTCGGAGAACTCATTTGTAAGCTGCTTTCTTTCTTCCTTGCTTAGCATTGAATTTCCATTCTAGAAGAGGGTAGTGACGTCTGCACTCTCCTCACTAATTGGTTTGGAGTGCACTTCAGTGTAGCAAATATTTTCCACAAACATGCAAGGAGAGACGCTGTGGATTGGATGATGTCGTGGGGATTGGATGAAAATGGACTCATAAGGCAAGGAAAGAAAGAGCAGTAAAAATAAGACCGGGGATGAAACTAATGTGTCTCCTAAGGTGCTCGCTTTGATTTGCATGTACTTACTTTTTTTTTTTTTTTGCCATAGCTTGGTGGCATGTTTGACTACTTGTAGTTGTGGCCAAAACTGCTTCCTTGTGGAAAATGGAAAGGACGAGCACTGGAGGTTCATTTGAAAAGTTATGACATAGATAAGATATAATTTCTTGGTTATATAATTTCCTGACATCGACAGTGAGATCGCATAAGGAAGAAAAGATATGAGTTAAAACCAGTTAGAGCGGTATTACAGCACCTGCATAAAATCATCCTGTATACTAGAGTGCCATTATCTGATCATTCATTTCTATTCCAGCTCTGTTTTAGCCACATTTATCTATCTTTTATTATTATCGGAAAAGCCACGTAAAAATGTAACTAAGCAGTATGGAAACAGGTTGCTGTGGAGACAGGCTTCTATTCAGGTACCAGAGGAGCTGCTCACATTTGATAAGGCAACTCGGCAGAGCCTTTCTCACAGTGCTGTCCAGGAAAATAAACTGGACCCAATTTTCAACATCGTGAAAAGGGTAATACAGTATGTTCTCTCAGTCCCACGAGGGAAAATGCTCTGACTCAGTTTACAAGCTACAAAGTCCAACAGGCCTCGCTTCAGGATGTGTAGCAGAGCGGAAAGAGGGCTAAAGATCAACTGGCCTCCTTGCACGTGATCTCAAGGGGAAAAGAGTGAAACGTTTTCCTGGCTTGAGATCAGAATCAGAATCAGGATCAGAAAGGGTTTTATTGCCAAATGTTGAGCAGGTTTACAACATTAGGAAATTGCTGCGGTACTTAGTGCAAACATACTGTCATATAACGCTTAAATAGACATAAAAGAATTAAAAGTGCTAAGTAGATAGAGTAGATAGATGCTGAACACCTCAAAAAAGAAAAAGAAAAGAAAAAGAAAAGAAAAAACAGTCAGATAGAAGCAACTTAGTGAATCTAACCCTTTAGGCCTGCTGGAAAGAGATCATTTAGATGAAACTAAGATGAGCAGGAAACAGGGAGGAAAACAGAAGCCTGGCTTTTGTTACAGAGAAAATGGATTTCGGGACTGTTAATGCACCTCTTCTTATTTGATGACTCAGGTTCAAGGCTGTGTGGGTACACACAGAATATCAAAGCTTAGGAAGAAAACTGAAAAGAATATTTTTGGTCAGAAGCTTTTTCAACAAAGCTGCCATTTTAACATTAGCCTGAGATTTACTTTGCACCGCTAAACACACGTTTTTCCTCTCAAGGTTCCCTCCACGATATTATCTGCAAAAAGAAGAATTTGTGTACCGAAAAGTCTTTAGAATTCGACGCTTTAGGATTTACATGACAGTGCTGTCACTACTCAACCTCATTTTAAAATATAACACGGACTGTCGTATAAAAGCACACACACAGACACATAACATCCTGTCCCACTCTATGCTATCAAAGCCATTTGTAATGTCCTGGATCTGCGCATATCACATCGCTTTCTCAACAAAGCAAGTCCTCATTTCAGTTTCACTCAGACTACAGTTTAAACTTCTTTCAAAAAGAACAAGCAGTTTCTCGGTGTTGTCAGTGTCACCAGGGGGCGATGTTACCATTTTCCCTGCTCTGTGTGGATTCACTCCACATGAGGCCCTTTTTCTTCTTCTTTTTTGTTAATGTTTGAAAAAGCCTCACTTTACTGAGAATCCCAACCCTCTTAAAAAGAAAACAGGCCAATTGCTTTTATAGTTCTGGCTCCTTAGCTGGTTAATGTGCTTTAAGTGAAAAGACTGCAAACAGTATTTTGTTGTCTTTGAATCATTTTCACTTTGACAGAGAGAGCTTGGAGCCAACTCCACACTGTGCAGCTGCCAAACCTCATTTTCAACTCCCATTATAAAAGTCAATTTATAGAAATAATTGTAGGACATTTCAGTTTAACATGAATTATCATTCCATTTGGATTCTGCTTCCTACATTCTGTGTCTATGTGTTTACAATTCATGTATATATGTTTAAATTAGGCTAATTTCCTTGATGAGCTGGTTGGCATTCATTTCTTGCAGCAGTCTCAATTTTGCATGCACACAGAAAGAAAGAAAAAAGGGGGATCAGACATGGCCAGCTGTGCCCTCGAGGTGATGGCTTCTACATGAACAACAGATAAACAGTTTTGTGACTCTGTGTTTGTGTTTGGCAGAATAGTGAGAAAAATCAATGGACTCCTGAGGGGGGAGGCCTTGCTTTCATAGGCCTGCTCCTCCTCTTTGCACTGCAGAGCGGGACTCAGTCAAGGATATTAATCTCAACATCAGTCATGCATGGGGAACACCCCACGAGGTGAATGAGCCTGCTCATCCATGCATCTCCTGGGGGGAGGTAGGGGCGCTTAGAGGAGGGACTGGAATGGGTAAATGCGTCAGGGTATCATCTCGGGAGATGCCATGTGGGCCGACTTGAGGCGCACAGTCAATGAAACTCAAACCGAGGCAGATGCTGGCACCATCAAAACCCAGCGAGCCACATTATAATGTCAGATAAAGCTGAGATGCACAGTTCAAACTGCGAACAGCAAAGAACAATGTGTGTGGGAAATGCTGTGCTTTATTTCTCTTATATGTAAATGTAATTCCTCTGCTTGCAGCCTAATCCTCCAGCCATCCCTGAAAAGCCACACAGGTAGCTTCACATATTATAATTCAGGGTTCATTTTCTCATTACCGCCAATATGCCACAGTTCATTTTCTCCTCTCTGCCTCTCTGTTTAAGCCGTTCGAACTGCGTTATCTTTCCAAGGACGAATGCAGCTGTTGAGCTGTTTCCTCTACGAGGATCCTCCACACTGACTGCAGGGCATCTGAGCTTTCCACTCTGCAGTTAATCTAATGTACCGCAACTGTCAAGTGTGCTAACAGCTACAGAAACAGGCCAACATAGTTCATTTTTACCCTCTAATCGATACTAAAACATGGGCAAAAAATCATGGGGCATAGGAGGGGGATTTGAAATGAAACTCCCAGAGACACGGTACAGCAGAGCAGGGGGGAGCTTTCTCACCCAATCCATATTGCTGCTGTGGTATCTGTTCTACAAGATCAATACATTTCTTAAGAAAAGGTAAAGTAATAGCAGAGATTTCAGAAAAGTCTTGTTATGTTTGCTCTGTACGTCAGAGAGTAAGAACTCACTGGGTATTGTTACAGCTGTCTGCAGGGGTTTGGTTGACTCAGAGCGGTGCAGAGGAGGGGTGGGGGATATACATGCAAGAGCATTCGAGTAAGGGCAATAGGTTTGTGTTGCCTTACATGACAGCAATCTCTGCATTTCTGGCCATTTGATAAATAAAAGTGTCCACTCTGTTTGCATTATAAAAGCACAATTCACACACACACACACAAAAGGACAAACTTTATCACAATGCTGATGGTTTTCCTTTGACTTCAGCTCACGTCTCTTATGTGTCCAGTGTCTCAACTTCATTTAGGACAAGTAAACAAGGCAACTTTTCTCCAAATCAAGTTTTCTTCCCTTATCTTTCCTGTGGTCGTGACATATTTCTTTCCAGCCCCGTTCCTTATAGTCGCTCACAGCGTGCAGCCACGGGGACTTTAACTCGTTTCAGCATCAGCAGAGTGCAGCATCACAAGTTAAAGCCAGATGAACAGCCTCATTGCAATCTTTAGAACAGTCCGTCTGCTTTTATATGCTTGATAAATCATTAGAGATAGCGAGGCTGTCTCTTCCCAGGCAGATAAAATGACAAACCATCAAATGAGACGTCTGAGAGAGAGAGGGGGGCTACGTTTTTTTTGGAGGGGGACAATTTTCTTTATGGATAGATTACAGTGAAATGTGTCACACACAGGCATGTAATAGAAAATTACAGCTTGTTTCATGGACATCATAGTTCAGTATTATTAGATAGGACATTGCGTAAAAAAAAATAAATTCATGTGTGCAGCCCATCTGACCTCTCGGGATAAGCTGATGTTTTCATGCTGTGACTTTAGCATATTGATGAAGACTTTTCATACTATCATTACTTTGCAGGGGGTCCAGGCCCTCCAAGAACATAGGAGTGAGTCCGAATTTGGCACTACTTGATACTAATTTTTTCCAGCATATTTGCGCCCTAACGACTTATAAAGTACCGGAGATGTCTGTATAAAATTATCAGGTCTGAAGCAGGAAAGTATTAAAGAAAATTTCAAACTGCACTAGAGTTAAAGAAACAAGCACTGGTAGAAGATCAAAACATAGGTGCAAAAGGAGACCTTTGAAATGCGGCACCTTATTTTGACCAGCCATCTATCCCAAATGGTGATATGCCCCCTGAAAGTTTACCCAAAATAATATTAATAATTAAAAAAACATTTTCACCAGTGAACAACAACTGGTAGCACCTGGTGCTATTGCAGTTATAACATATGACATGATATTGTTGTTAAGAGGTGGCTGGTTTTCTTTTCTTTTCTTAATTTTCTTTTCTTTAATGTGTTTTTCAGCCATGAGAGTTTCATGTGCTACTAATAAAAATTGGGCCACCCATGTAAGCTATGAGGGCCTGTAACTTGGACCATTTTCAAAGGCGTAATTTAGCATGGCTTGATTGAAAATACAAAATTGCTGAGCAAAAAAAATCAGCTTATTCAAAGGGAATTTTTAAAAAAAGATTTGACTGATTCTTTATCAAACAACCAAGATCTAAAACAGAAATTCTAAAATTATTCTCTGGCTGATAAATCCTGTGATTTGACTGTGAAGTTAAATTAGTCCTTATGAATCAGGCTAATTCTGCTTTGTACATGCCTATCATGCCACTAAAATGCCTACTACACGTGATGCTTTTCAGTTCCTGTTATGTTTATTTTCCAAAATATTTACTGATTGATGAAACGTTTTCCACAGAGCTGTTTCCACTCGCATGTTTTTTTCCAGATTAGCATACTTCTTTTCTGGTAAACACAAACCATCGAACGCTCCATAGTAGAAGAAACTAGGCATGGATAGAGGCAATTCCAGCATTACTATCACTTGTATTGCAAACAAGCAAGCTAATTAACAACAAAGCTACAAGAGGCAGCCCTGAAACAGCCTTCAGGCAAAGTATCTGCCTGCAGGGTTACAGTACCTAAACTAATCACTGAAAAGCACCAAGTGCCAGCGGTGTCTTCTTCAGTACAAACCGACGAGCTGAGCTGACGTTCTGTAACTGAGAAAAATGCTAAAATTGCAAGGTGTGACCTGAAGGTGGATGAAAGACATCGAAGCTGATGTAAAGGTTCGATATTTGAGTTTCGCCTCACACGTTTTGTTCACAACCTTTTCGTAGAAAACCTACATAACAATTAACAACAAGTCTTAACAAGTCTTTACAATGACCCACTGCCACATGGTCATATTATTGTACTGTGAATTTTACATAGTATTAGGTATGTATGAAGAATTAGTGCCCTGTATTAGTTACACCTTGCTAGTACCATCTTGGGCGTTCTTTTGGCTTTAATTCTTTGTGGCATGGAGTCAACAAGATGCTAGAAACATTGCTGAGAGATTTTTGTCCATATTGACATGATAGCATCACACAGTCACTGCAGATTCATCAGATGCACATCCATGATGTGAATCTCCCATTCCACCGCTTTGGACTGGATGGGTTTGAGATCTGGTAACCCTGGAGGCCATTTAAGTACAATGAATGTCATGTTACTGTCTTGTCGTCTTCAGGAAACCACTTTGACATGATTTGAGCTGTGTGATATGGTGTGTTATTGTGCTGGAAGCAGCCATGAGGAGATGGGTACACTGTGATTATAGAGGATGGATACGGTCAGCAACAATACACAAGTAGGTTGTTGTTTTTGAATCATGCTCAGTTGGTACTAAGGGGTCCAGAAAGTGCTAAGAAACCCCCCCACACACACACACACGCACCATTACGGCACCAACAACAAAGTAAATCATTGATGGAAGGCAGGAAAGCGTTAAATTCTGACCTATTACTATTCAAATATTGCAGCTGTAATCAAGAGTCAGGACCAGATAATGTTTTTTCCAGACTTCCAACTTCTAGCCTCAGTTTCCCGTCCTTACCTGACAGGAGTGGCATTCGGTGTGGTCTTCTGCTGGTCTGTTCATCTGCTTCAAGGTTCACAGATGCTCTTCTTTTTTTTTTTTTTTTCTTTTTTTTGTGTCCCGTTTGGATCTTTAGCCATCAGAATTGTTGTCTTAAGGCCAAGAAAGATGCCAAGCGGATTTATTTTACCAAGTGGATCATCATGGCCTTGCCATATTGGTCCATTTGATTGACCTTTATTATAATTATGAATTTATTTTATTTTCAGTTGCTACAAACGGGACAGACATGACTGGGGGATAGGACAGGGAGAAAGAATGAAAGAAAGAGAGGGAGAGAAAGAAAACCAAAGGGGAGAAGAGACGGTGAGAAGGGGGGAAGAAAGAAAAAAAAAAAAAAAAAAAAAACAAAACACCTGGGTCACCTGTATGGAGAAAAAAAACAGAAGAGAAAGCAAACAACAAAGAGCAACATAATAAAAAAAACGGCACCATCACAATAAACTAGCTAGCAGTAGATATCAGTAGATACTAAATAATAAACGATATTGTGCAGCACGCAAGATAGACAGCGCACAATGTGCTTTGAGGCAGCAGCCAAGAAAGCTGTAGTCCGCGTCTGTGAATACCCGTGTGTACACCTGTGTGCATACCTGTGTGGATCAGCATGCTTGTATTCCAAAGGTTTCTCCATGTAACGATCTGCTAGGGAGTGTGGGGAGCCACAGCCCCGTCCTCCAGGGTATGAAGCAGGTATGGAGGAGATCCAGGCCCCAGATATCCAGAGGCCCCAGAGTACAAGGACCCGAGGAGGACCACCAAAGGGGGGGAACCGTGCCACCCTCCTGGGAAGAGCTGAGTAGAGCCCCAAAGGAGAGGTCACCTAGCAGCTACGGAGCAGAGGCCAGAGGGGGTTGCAGTGGCGTGCCCGCAGGTTCTGCCGGCAGCCAGCTGTGCCAGAGAGGACCGAGCTTCAGGCCCAGAGGCCAGAGGCCCGAGGGCATCCCACCCCCTGGAAGGGGCCCAGCTGGGCCCAACGTGTAGACAGACACAAATAGACACTGCACAGACAGTCGCACTCCCCAAACATACTCTATATCCCAGGTCCAGGTACCCCCGCCCTCAGAGGGGCAAGCCGCACCTAGACCCAGGAGATGTAACCCTTCTCTCTGGGGTGGAGGCACACGGACCACCTCCTACCATTGATGTTTCTGTTTCAAAATAATTTTTTATAGGATAAGGGTCTTCTGTGTACTTTGGAATCAAGTGGGGTTTTTTGAGCTACTGTTGCCTTTTTATCAGGTCACAGCAGTGTGACCGTTTGTCTTCTGACCTCTGGCATTTTTACCCATAGAACAGCAGCTGACTGGATACTCGTTCTTTTTCTTTTTCAGACTATTCTCTGTAAATACTTGAGATGATTGCACAGATAAATCCCAGCAGATCAACGGTTTCTGGATCCAGCCCACCTACCACCAACAACCATGCCATGTTCAAAGTTACTTAAAACACATTTCACCTTTATTTTAAGTTATTATCAATTTGATCTTCAGCAGGTTGTCTTGATCGTGCTGCCTTGTGCCTGGCTGGTTAGATATTTGCAGTAAAGAACAGCTGACCAAGTGTGCCTAATAGAATGGATGTTAGTAAAGGTCAACACCAAAGAAAGTACTATACCCTATTGACAGAGCTACTTACATTTCATTCATATGTTGTTTGTAAAGTTCTTTTGTTAGTAAAAGAGAAATGTCACACTGTGCCTGGTCTTCTGCTTGCAGTGGACAGTGAATCATTTTTAAACTGATTGTTCCAGTCCAATCATTTTCAACAATTTAGTTCCTTTTTCTGTTCCAAAGTGAGTTGCAGCTAACACCAGTCTTTGCAAAAACTAAAGTTAATACTCATGAGTAGGGATGGGTATCGTTTAGGTTTTATCCGATACCGGTGCCAAATCGGTACTTTTGAAACGGTGCCGGTGCTCAAACGGTGCTTAAAGAATGGAGAACACAAAATTGGTCCAAAAACCTCTCATGTTCAGCTGTTTTTGTAAAAAGATAACAATGTTAGCCTTTTCTGCAGCTATGGGGCATATATGGTATCACTCTTGGCTGGAAGCAGTGCTTAAACAATGGAAAAAACACAAACTTTGTCCAAAAACCTCTCATGTTTAACTGTTTTCCACTTTTTCTTTGGTCATTTTAGCCTTTTTAGCCAGGGTGAAGGGAGTATCTGCCATCAAACAAGAAGACAGCCGCATGTAGCTATGATGATGTTTGCTAGTTCACCTTACATGCATTAATGTAATAACGTGGTTAGCCTACTCAACGTAAATTAGCTACTCACGCAGAGAAGAACGGCTGCTGCCACCATCATCCGTCATCATTTCTGCTACACTGGCAGGGCTAGGGGCCAGGACTCTCCTCTTCGTGTTTTTGGGGGATGTTGCATAACAGGCAACCCACCCGCAGTAGATGTGCTCGGTGTGAGGTCTCGCAGCAAGCTATCAAATACGGCGCATTTCTGGGCTTTTAAAAAAAACGCTATGCGTCGCCAGGTGTTTCATCGGATTTGAGGTGTTACCTCCTTTGACAGTATCACAGTATCAGCTTAAAGCACTTGTTGCAGGCTGCTGAGTTTGCATATTTTGCTGTGAAGTACAGCCAGACTTTTGACCGCTTCGCCTTGGACATTTTTAATCTGTAGCTCTGCTCTAACAGAACGTACGTACCTGGACCCGCCTACTATCCTCGGAAACGTAAAATGATTGGCTAGAAAAGTGTATCACAGCTCAGGAAAAAAAAGCACCGAAATAAAGCACCGAAATGTGCGCTGCTTTTCGGTCTGGTTACTACCGTTTATGTCAGAACCGGTGCCATCATGGCACCGGACACCGGTACCCATCCCTACTCATGAGAAGCCACAGCTATGGCTCCAAGATAGCAAGCTAGTACCCTTTATTGTTTCAAGGCTATTATCAGTAATAAAGTTCAATATCTCTATGAGTGTCAGAGACACCACGATAAATAACAGTAAGGAAGATGCTGAAAGCTGATCGAAGTATGTATCAGTCCACATAGATGCTTTTCCAACCGTCTGACAGCTGTGACAGTGTCATTCCCAGGAGATATGTATTTAGCGATAAAAGTCATGCAGTAAGTCATATTAAAAAGCTGTTTTTTATAGAACAAATTTGCTGCAGTCACAGACTTGGTTCACAGGCAGTTACTTCAAAAAGTAAGAAATATTTTGCGAGGTTTCCAGTTTACATAAGGATATCTATGATATCTATTCCTCCATGCATGGCTGAAGGTGTCTAATGCATGAAGAAGTGACATTTTAACTTGTCCAAACTGATTCATAGATATCTTTAATTCAATAATAGTCATCTGTAGGCTAATGCAAGTAGTGCTAACAATAATTAGCACATTCATTTTTTTAGTTTTTACCCTAAGCATTTGCATTATGGATACGTGGCCTAAATTTGTTTAATCATTGCAGATAGTTCATGCTGATGAATATATTCAGCTTGGATATGTAGCCTGAAACCATTTCATCATTGCAGATATGTCATTTTAATAATCGTATTAATTTGGGATTTTAAGTTATGTCAACTAAATGTAGCATATTTGTGATTCATATGTTGGTTTATGTGGGGGTAGGTTAATTGGATAATCCAAATTGTCACTAGGTCCAACCTCGGGGGGGAAAGCCGCACCTAGACCCAGGAGATGTAACCCTTCTCTCTGGGGTGGAGGCACACGGACCACCTCCTACCATTGATGTTTCTGTTTCAAAATAATTTTTTATAGGATAAGGGTCTTCTGTGTACTTTGGAATCAAGTGGGGTTTTTTGAGCTACTGTTGCCTTTTTATCAGGTCACAGCAGTGTGACCGTTTGTCTTCTGACCTCTGGCATTTTTACCCATAGAACAGCAGCTGACTGGATACTCGTTCTTTTTCTTTTTCAGACTATTCTCTGTAAATACTTGAGATGATTGCACAGATAAATCCCAGCAGATCAACGGTTTCTGGATCCAGCCCACCTACCACCAACAACCATGCCATGTTCAAAGTTACTTAAAACACATTTCACCTTTATTTTAAGTTATTATCAATTTGATCTTCAGCAGGTTGTCTTGATCGTGCTGCCTTGTGCCTGGCTGGTTAGATATTTGCAGTAAAGAACAGCTGACCAAGTGAAAGGTTCGATATTTGAGTTTCGCCTCACACGTT
>NW_024582513.1:772933-988014 GCF_018398535.1 Haplochromis burtoni
TTTTTTTTTTTAAATGCTTTAATTCAATTCAGCTTGTTATTACGCATAAAAACTAGGTAACATCACATAAATGACAATCCATAGCATCATTAAAAAATGAAATAGAAACTAAAGGAAAAATAATAAACGGTCATTTTACATTCATAGCCTCATGACAAGAGTAAATAGTTAAAACATATAATAAACTTAATATAACACATTTGCCTATACTGCAAGTGTGGCATTAGGGTAAGTGACCCATCTGGTGCCATTATAATGTCTATGTTATATGTGAAAATCAGCAAGGAGGTTTTAATAAAGCACCAATTTTCCCTAATTTACTGAACCAGGCAGCAGGCAGGTCTCTGTTCCAGCCTTCCATACTGCCCCTCACTGAGCAACGAGAAGGAAGATAACCAGCTCTGGTTTGAGTCATCTGGATCTTATTAAGCTCTTGGTTTGATACACTGGACCAGATTGCTGAACACTAATCAAGAAAGTGTAAGAGCACGCTCAAAACGCCCCTATTAATGTCAGCTAACCATGAAAATTAAATGTTGACACCCAGTAATTTGGTGTTTTTAACCTGATTCCACCACATTTAGCAAGAGCGCAGATTTGTTTGAGATTTTAAACTCGTGGATAACAGCTTTAGTGACCAGTGGAAATGATTTTTGATATCTAAAATTCAATTCTATAGATACTGCTATATTTCAGCTATCACACACCCAAGGAAATGGTAGACAACATTCAAAATAGCAAATACATATTATTTGGTGCGTTAAATAGCAGTTGGACAAACAAAGCCAGATGTGCTGGTCCCTTTTTTCTTCTTGTGCTTCATTTTCTTTCTTTCTTTCTTTTTCTTAAAAAACATTTTAAACCTCTTTTGCTCCCTTTCTGTCTCTCCTTGTCTGTGGTGTTTGTCACTGCTACGTCCCAAGAGGCATGGCTTCTGCTGGTCACGCTGGTTCTCTGGCTGGTGCACCTGCTCTCCGTTAACTGCTCACTCACCCTCTGAATTTAAACACCAGCTCTTCCACCCACTCTTTGCCAGATCTTTCTGCCAGCTCTGTGATTGTATCAGTCAGGCTCCCTGATGTTTTGGGGTTTTTTTGTGATTCTTTGTGCTTTTTTTTTTTTTTTTTAATCACTCATTCATAGCTTCACTCGTATCTGTACTGAAGGTCATTTGCTGTATAATGGTAGAGCTTCTGAAATATTAATATAGTTTACTTAGCATAGAATAGCTCTCGAGTTAAATTTTCCATCTGCCTTTGAAGATCCAGTATTTGTTTAATTATTATTTATTTTATAAGACTTCTCCTCTTGAATAATCAGGCCTCATTTTATCTTAAAGACCTCAGAGTATCTTATCATCCCAACAGGGCACTTTTCTCTCAGACTGCAGCCTTATTTTTGGTTCCTATTATATTAGCCTATTAGTAGCCTATTTAATAGTAGAATGGGAGGCAGAGCCTTCAGCTTTCCTGCTCCTCTTCTGTGAAATCAGCTCCCAGATTGGATTCATGAGGCAAACACCCTCTCCACTTTTAAGATTAGTCTTAAAACTTTCTTTTGGGATAAAACACAAAGGCTACAGCTGGACCCAGAATGATCAATGAATTATGCTGCAATAGATCTAAGCTGTTGGTGGACTTCCCATAATGCACTGACCGTTTCATCTTCACGTAACTTTTTTTTACTCTCCATGTGTTTATACACTAATATGCATTTAATCATGAGTTATTATTAATCTCTGGCTCTCTTCAACAGTGTGTCTTTTCTCCTTTCGCCTCCAATTGGTTGTGGCAGATGACAGGGCCTCCCTGTGCCTGGTTTGCCTGACGTTTCTTCTTGTTAAAAGAGTTTTTCTTTTCCACTGTCACCAAGCGCTTGCTCATGGAGACAATCTATCAATCTATCTTAAACTGAAAATGAATTGAATTGAAACAAATTCTCTGGGATGTTTGGTTGTGCTTTGTTTTGCAGTGGTCACATGTCAGCTGCAGTTGTTCCTCTCTTCTACATAATCCATGTGACTTTGGTCCACTTTGTTTTTGCTGTCTTGCTGTTCTAAACGTGGTGTGTCTGGTTTCAGGCAATGACTAGGCTGGGGTTTACACAAACCCTATTAACCTTGTCCGTTCTGCATTCATATGAATCTGTTCCACGTGAGCTGGCTGGCTGTAATGTTAAGACGTGTTTCTGCACCTTTGAATTACATTAAAGTCACCCCCCTGAGCTAGCTGCATTCTGATGGTATTGTCCCTTGTGCAGAGTTGCACGTCTGTGAGATTGAAGACTCCCCTGAGTGGCTTTTGGTGGACTAGACTATTACTTGAGGTTCAGTAGCCTATTCTCTATAATGGTTTTCATTAACTGAAATCAGACATTTATCTGACCAAACACTCAGTCACACTAGCAGAAGCATGAAAGCACTTTAACTTTATTTACTGTAAAGAACAGCGATTCCCGGACAAAAGGATGGAGACAGCTTGTCAGCAGCCCCACACAAACCCTGTGTAATAGAAAGGTGAAAGGTTAAAATAAAAGAGCTTATGCCTAACAGCTTTGCTTCACAAGTAATTAGAGATGAGCGTCCTTTACCACAGCAACCCATTTTTTTTCTTTCTTCTCTTTTTACATCAGTGAGTTCCATCCTTCATCAAACCAACTTCACGTCACAAAAAGAAGCGCATTAGCCCTATTAGCAAGTTAGGTGTCATCATCTACTGGCTTACCATAGTAACTGGTCTCCAGTTTGCATAAATTATACAATAAATTTACTGATGGCATGTGCGATCTATGCAACTTGGCATCTTACTGAAAGAAAAGCATCCTTTGTGTGATGTCAGGTCACTGGTGAAGTGAAAATAAAACTTATCTTTGATGCTTTACTCAGTGTCCTGCTAATTCCACTGGGCTCACAAAACATTTGTGTGTCATCACGTTGTTCCGAGATGTGTGTCGGGACTCTCATTTTAGCAAACGGAGTGGTTATCCCAGTGGAAGATGGTGTTCACTCGACTGAGTGTGAACAGGTCTTTAGTGTTGCTGTAGTCAAAGCCTTTTTCCACGTTTGAGCTCTGGGAGATGAACAAAACAGGCGCGCAGACAATAAAACAAAGAAAAACAAAGCACTTTATACGGGCTAAGAGATTTTTAGTGTTAATGAGTAACTTCATTTATCATTGCACAAGCATGAAAACAACCTTTTGTGTCTATGTCGTGGGCGGGGTGGTGGTCTAATTTTCTCAGGCGTGCGGTTGTAGCTAAATTTAAAGGTTGTAGTTTTACACATGACGCCGTTCGCGTGCAGTTGAAGGCACCTACAGGGCAGTCAGAACTGGACTCCAGCCAGACAGCAACAACTTTCAAAGTCTGTGGACAACAGCACAGCTGCCTTTGTCAAAAACACAAGCTAGTGTTCATCAAATGTTCATCATCAAAACTCTTGTGCTGTGCAGATTTTACTTCATTTTTAATTCCCTGCTGTCACTTCAGTTGCAGTTACTCTTTGTAACACTGATGCCTCCCTCCCCTCTAAAAGCCGTCTGGCAGTTTTTGGCAGTTTACTCATAGTGAAAGGCTCTCGAGGCTCTCGTTGCATTTTTTTTTTTACTTTGTAACGTAATGTGTGTAATGTAATGTCTGGCTCATGTGCCTTCTGGCCAATGTGCAGCATTAAATCAAGTTTTACAGGTAACCTCCAGTGTGTGTACATCTACCAACATTTTTTTGTGTGTAATAGAAAACTGTAATTTCATAAATCCTGACCATTAAAATGTATGGGAATAACACTGCATCTGTTAATTTGGACAATTCATTAATAGCAGGCAGCACATGTTAAATAACCATATAAATGAGGTACAACATTAAATATAGACTATTTATCATGACATATATTAAAATCGTCAGCATACACTTTAAGCCAGATGTTGTGCCCTTGCTGTTTTGTCTGATTTGTGTGTAATCTACAGTGGCTATAAATGTTGTGAAATATAATAAATTTTAGGTGACTGTGCTTTGACTTGAATGTGTGCAATATGTTTGTTCCCTGTAGGATGTCTTCAGGCTGTAACTGAATTTTCCCCTAATCAACCACAAACAAAAAGGACCCGCATGCACAGCACAGACAAACACACAAAGGGTTAAACAACAATAGTCGTCAAATGAGCCTCTAAAGGAGCATCAGGTGAGTCCAGCGTGTTGAAAGCGTGCACCTTTGAGGCTCGGATGTCACCAAGAAGGGCCTTTTAACTCCAAGACAAAATACACGGTCCTTTTAATCCTCATTTCCATTTGCTATATCCCATACAGTAAGCACATGAATGACAGAGGGCAACACAGAGTCCAGTCACTGAGCATATAGAGACCACTTCCTAACAAAAACACAAAGTCCACAAAGTTCCCGGAGCTGTCTTTGTAGAGGAAGTCTTTGATCTCTCAATGCGTAGAGACATGCAGTGAAATTGCTGGAGAGAGAACACAGTGTGTACGACTCTGCTTGCAGACAGCTGCTTATTCACAGTTAGGTTTGAAAAGTGCACACAAGGTACGGATCGTGTTAATAGCTCGATGAGTATTATCTCTACTGTACATCTTTATAATACCATAACACGTAGTGTTACAGAGCTCAATGTAAGACAGCAGTACTTATCAAATGTAAAAATAAATGACATGACATATCAATATTCACAAAAACTATCGGAATTAATTTCACAATATCTACAAATTCACAACTTAGTAGTACTATTCTGAGCAATTAGAATTGTTGCCATTTAGTTGAATCATTTGTTTAGTTTGCCTATTTTATCTACAGCTTTCTACGCATCAGGAGTTTTGCATAAATGCTGTTGAGGTTACGTCGTATAAAACATAGAATATTTAATGCTGTACTGAATAGCATAAATATATTAATATAGTAATATAGTCTTAATATACTCTATCTCATATGGATGACATGTTTCTGCTGAAGTTAACTCTGGCCCTGTGAGAAAAGGATTTACCACGTGACTAACACAATCATAGCAGAGCCTAAATGGCAACAGTACAGTGGAGTCCTGCTCATCGAAATCATCCCAGGAATGTTCAAATCAATCAATCAATCAAAACGAAATAAAACAATTACCACAGGTGTACATGCAGACTCTTCAAAACACAGTTTTTTCTTACAATTTCTAGTTTTAAAAACTGCTCAGATTCTTATTTCTGCACTATGACATGTGTTGGCTGCTATGGTCTTTCCAAGCAGACTGGATGACGATGATTACGCTGTAGTTTAGCGGCAGAGTGAAGTGGTCGTGGTCTTATAGCTCCAGGAGTGTTTTACCCTTGTTTGCTAGTCACAAACACACAACATATGTGGATTTAAATTTTTTTTTATAACTGACGAGGTGTAGAGAAGTATGTTATTCTGTAAATATTTACCTTGATCAGTACAGTCAGCACAGCTTGGCAGTCACACTAATTTCATGTTGTGAATGGGGTTAGACATGAGTTTATGAATGCTGTAGTACACATGAAATCACAAAGCAAATTGATCTTTGGTTATCACATTATACCAGATCCTGACATGACAAGGGTCTTTGGGCATATTAAGTAAAGTGACTGTTTCTGCTTAGAAGTACGTACCTACAGTACATTTATCCCACTACCCAGAAGAGTCATACACAAACATTAATGCTGTTTAGCAGCAGCCAGCAGGGTTTATAAACCCTCAGTGGATGTGTAAAATGGATCATTTTGTTTGAGACTAAATTCTAAAAAAAAAGAAGAAATAAAGAAGAGGAAACAGGGTGTTTTCATTGAAAAGTGTATAAATCAATGAAATGTATCGGATTAAAAAAAGCTATACTGCGCCGGGATGATGTGTGGTGTTCAGAAATATTTAGAGGTAATACGTATCATTAAGACACAGCGACGTGCTTCACCCTGTTTGTTATTATACATTTAATTTGCCCGATGAAATGAAATGAATTTCTATTCCTCGATTTCAGTGCAGAGGTTAGTATCACGCCTTATTTTGCCATTATAGCCACTGTGTTTCTAATGTCTGTATAAGGTTTACAAAGAAATGCACATGCTGTTGCAATTTAGCTGCATGTGGAAGAGAGAGATAGGGTCTAGCTTTGTGTGCATGTCCACATATGTATGGCTTGAAATTAGACGCACTGATTTATTGTAATGGCTAAAAGAGTCAGTGCTCTACAAATAGCCACTGATTACATTTTATGATAATAAAAATGTAAATATCTTATTTGTTCTTTATTTGATTATATATCAGTTTTTAAAAAATATAATAATACATCTTGTGTTAAATTGTACACATAATATATAATATATATATATTTGATAAGAATAGCTTGTTTTCATCATGTTATATGTCGGCTAAATTCACAACTTGTTCGATGTACTTAACTTAATTCTTTCAATCACAGAACAAAATTTTGTATTGTATTGTTGTTGTCCTGTATCTTCATGTATGAACTGGCTTAACATTATTTAAGATGACTGCAGAGCCAGTTCAGTATGTGCGAACTGTGCGTGTGTGACCAAATAAGGGTAAAAACACTCCCAAAACTCTGTACCAGCTGTAAAGCATAAACATTGCATTAGTATGCACAAATAGTTGGAATTATGCGTGTTTATACAGATGCTGGGTTATGAGAGGTTATGAGTAACTGGGATGAAGTACAACACATTGATACCAAGCCCTATTTCCTTAGTGACAAACACCAATATTTGAGGCCAAAGACGAAAAAACGTGTACAGACTTCACCATGCATTAAGCTATGACTGAACACTTCTACGTGGTTTGTATTAACAAACCTTTACAGGTGCCACAACACGGTTCACTCACTGTCCTAAGCTTACCACTGAAAATGGTAAGCTTAATGTATGAAAGAGTATCGAGTACAGTGGTTGTCAGAGCTGGTATTTAACATGATGAAAAACAGTTTGCTTAGCATAAAAAGCAACAGAAATGGCTTTAGAGTTACACCTGCATAAATGCTTAGCACACATAACACAGAGTGTCACAGGAATACAGACACCGCTAAACAAATCAGAGACAAATTCAATGCACGAGCGATCATTGCTCCATCGTTAGTGGCTCTTTGGCGCGATCAGAACAATTTGTTGTTGTTTTATTATTATGAATTTTGCAATGCAACTGTCGCCAGCGATGGCAGTGTCTCCGAAATGTGTTCAGAAATGCTGCATGACTGTGACTCGACTTTTACTACAAAACACAGTATATGGAGACAGTCAAATCAACACCGATCAACTTTACACGATAAAGTATAAAAGGGCAAAAAATACAGCACGAATCAAAACGCTTGTGCATGAGTGTGGCTACGGTGACCGATGGAAACAAAATAAG
The DNA here is from genome assembly GCF_018398535.1 of Haplochromis burtoni. Taxonomy (NCBI): domain Eukaryota; kingdom Metazoa; phylum Chordata; class Actinopteri; order Cichliformes; family Cichlidae; genus Haplochromis; species Haplochromis burtoni. Next base: position 780,300 of record NW_024582513.1, read on the forward strand.
GGTGAAAAACAAAAACAATAAAAAAAAAAGGTTTCAAGGTGCCTGCTCACAGTTTACTTAAAGGGCGAGTGTCTGCTATGATTTAATGTGTGAAACGTGTCACGTTATTTGCATTTGAATGGCGAAAAAAAAAAATGTGTGAATTCGACTTCAGTCTGAGGTAATGGCGGTAGTTTGTAATGACTGCTCAGCTCACAGAGATGTCAAAACATAAATGGCACACGGACTATGATATATCCTTTAATATCTTTGCTTCAGCTTTTCACTAGTGCTGAAAGGTCTGTTAGCCTTCGGCACTCATGGGAAACATTTACACTTTATACCCATCTCCACCGGCGCGGTGCGTGATGCACAGCCCATACTGCACTACACTGCAGAGCATGGATGCCAGTTTATAAATGTTTGTATGTAATGTAAACACACAGACCGTTGTCTATATGTGTGGAAATGCAAGTGTAAGCATGTCAAAGCCTTTTTTGCTTCGTGATGTGTGTATTTACCAAGGCACGTAGCTTCTCTGTCGTAGGACATAGCCAATTAAACCTCAAAGAGCCACTGAACTAGAAAATGTACAGGCAGCCCAATGAGACGCGAAAGCAGTTGCAGATAATACTGTATTGGGACTGTTGAACTTCACCGCAAGCTGAAGGTCAGACACTGATGATTATTAACGATGTTCCTATGGACCTACACAGGCTGCCCCCAGCTAACAGAATAACAGTAAAGCGACCAGCAAATGGCTCTCTTGGTGTCTTCTGATGCATGTGTTCGTGTGCATGTCTGCATGCATATCTCAACTCAATGCACGTGACAGTCTTATTATTGGTAATGAGCTACAACGAGAACGTTGAACGCATGCTTGCCCTGACTTATCATAAGAAAAGCGCAAACATGTCCAAATTTGGTGGAAAATGCAATTTGACTACTCTACAAAACAGCAAGCCGTCAAAGGTACAGCAAAGATCACCGGGTTACTCACAACAGAGAACAGGGCCAGAGCTAAGTGTGGAGGGGACGAAACTAAAAAGAAATGCTGCACAAACACAGACTGACGTGACAATGTGCTTCCTCCACGGTCCACTACTCTATGTGAATCTACTGTATGGTCAAATTTGCCTTCCATCTATACGGACGTGCAAAATATCAGATGCCTAAGAAAAAACAGACACACAAAACATGCGCGCACACACGTACACACGCACAAAAAAAGATGTAATGGACTTGGCACACCGAAACCAAACCCAATCAAGCCGAGCATTTGGTCAGACTCAGTTTAGGTTGTTTGCCTTCATGATAGCGGGCTTTCTGTTGACATATGTGGCCCAGTAACCCAAGTTGAAGATGAAGAACAAAACTGGGAAAATGATGCGTGATATCTTGTCCACTTTGCTGACGCGGTTGTAGGATTTCTTGGCCTCTATGTAGGGATCAGGCATATAGGGATGCTTCGCCGATGCTCCCGCGCTCTTGGAAATGGTCGTTAAACCTTGATCTTTAGCTACGTTGATGGCGTAGGTGGTTCCGACAATGTTGAAGGTGTTGTTCGCCTTTTTGGACAAAGTCGCAGATTCTCTTCTCTGAAAAGGAAGAAGGAAGTAAAGCAAAGGTCGTTAGGAAGGGGGGGGCACCAGACTCAACCATACTTCCATTTGAACTCATAAAGAGGAAATAGAAGCAACACCACGAGACACGACACACACAAGAACAAAACAAAAGCCTAACCATATCTTTAATCCTGGCCATGTTAGCCTGAAACGGTTCCTGAAAAGAAAAGTAGAAAAGAAAAAAAGTTTACCAATTATATTAAAATTACCCAACTTACATACTGTATTCATCAGTATCTAGCTGGAACTACTTTTGAACATACCGTCAAATCAAATCTGCATCATACAAATCTGGATTGCAGAACGTAAAGGATCAAGATCGAAAAAAAGAAAATCATGATAGGAATAGTTCTGATTTGCATCATTGCAGAACCAGGCTGGACTGGCGTCTGATACTGCTAGCAGTAGCAGTAGCAGCACAGAGCAGGATTAGAAGGAAAAGCAAAATAACAGCGCCTGAAAACATGTCTGACAAACTGTATCAATGAGAGCAGCCAGACCTCTGCAGGCAAACAGATTGCGATACAACAAACACGACAAAGGCTCTGTGTGATAAAGCTGGCTGGAGAGACTGCCGTCTTAGTTCTACTAGAGGGAAATCATTAGACTGTCTTTCATATTGAAGTCGCACAGGGAGCCAGAATTTTATTTGCTAAATTGGTACTGGCTCAAATAGCTAAACTTGCATCACTAGAGGATCCTGTCAGCCTAGCGAAGAACAGTACAGCGCACACAGTAGATGTGGGAGAGCAAGTAGGACACTAAGATTGATTACCAGGCAGAGTTTTAGTTTCCTGTGTGGCATCCAGTGTGCGAGTCTGTACTGTGGTAATTTCCTTCACACCATTCATCCCCACTGTGGCCACTTTAAGAATCTAATTCAGTGCGTGTCTTGTAACAGATTTTCACTTTCACAGCTCCCCCTTTTCACTTTTGCTTTGAGCCCAGTTTTAATTTTTGCTCCACTTTTTTTTTTTTTTAGCTTCATTTAATTTTCCTTCCTTTTTGCTTCTCTCCATCTTTTTAATTAGCATAACTAATGTCCCCTCTACCCCAAAGTGCTTCACGGTGAATCTCTTACAGCGCACAGCTCATCACCAAATATTTTGTTTGGTCTTTATGCTCAGTGTTCACATATACTCACGAATGGAGGCACAGCAATGGTTTTACACGTGACAAGACATGTGCCGTGGCTATGTTCAGTGTCTCGAGTGCGTGTAAATCTCACAGGGAGTCCTTTTTAATGTCTGCCAGTAGGTTTTGCTTGTTTGTTTTTTTTTGACTTTGTACTGGAGGCAGCAGGATTGAGGAGGAAATATATTTACTGTCATAAGTGTTTCCTTGAGTGAGCAGGGCAACAGGATGAGTATGATCCTTCAACCTTGAGGAGAGCTAACAAACTTGCAGGCAGTTGATTGCTTTAAACATAGGAATGGTGAACCGGTGCTTGAAGCACCTGCTATCTTAAGTCAATTTGAACAGAAAAAGAAAGAAAGACAGAAGAGTCACACTCTTGCTCCCAGATAACCAGGTACCTTTCAATGATATTGATTCTAACCCAGAACGAGCTGCTCTATTGGAGGTTTCTGTCAGCAGGAAAGGCAAATTACTACAATATCACGCATCAGGGATACATCAATTGTAGTAACAATATAGCTCAATATGGCTACCCGTCACGCATCTTTAAAGAGCAGAAATTCAGTCATAAAATTTGTGAAACTGGATCGACTGCAAAATGGATGGAACACAGCAGATAGCCATCAGTCACTGCCAGTGGTGAGTGTCATGTCCGACAGTAGAATGACTTGGCTGATGAATATGTGTATCCGAAGTGGCAAACACCAGTCCTGAGAAATGAAGCCAAACCACAACTTGATTTCCTCTAATGGCCACTTGAGACTGGCTCCAAACGCAAGTCCACACAGACTCCTGTGTTTTCACAGCCTGCTACAAAAATCAGTTTTGGCCGCAATAGCTAACAGACACTCAATTTTAGCCTCGATAGCTAATGACCGCTATACCTTTTGCCACTGTACCTGTCAGGCGCTATTGTTTTAGCTTTGATTGCTAGCAGACAGTATATTTTTAGAGTTGATACCTAACAGATGCTATATTTTTGTCCTCAACAGCTAACAGATGCTAACAGATACTACCATTCTGGCCACTATAGTATCTTCACGGAAATTGTATTAGAGGCCTACGGTATGTATGTTTGGAGAGGGAGCTTCAAATTAATAAGTATGTAGCTGCTTTGAATGACAGGTGGGTGCTAACAAAAGATTCTGTAGTTGCTAACCGCCTGTTTGCCTTCCCCTGAGTTAACTTGAATGGCTAACTTGAGAAAACTCTCAAATGTTCCTGCGGTGCTGCCTTTAAGAGCATTTTTAATCAACAGTAATACTATGTTTAGTTCATTTGAGTTCTCCACCAGTCTGGAGAAGAAAGCCTGAATGAAAGTGGTTATTAGCCTGTATTTAGAAAACATAAATTGCAATTTTATGGTCGCTAAATAAGAGGTCAGTTTATGTCTGTTTATAGTGAAACTTTCAGTGAGTACTAAAAGTGTTTGGCCATCTCAATTTAACTTGCTGTACATTATGAAGGCTGTGTACCAAACTTCTAAAACCAATTTTCATACTGATCAGCGAATGTTCTGCACTTACACCTCTAAGCTCTAATAATACCATCCCAAACTGCTCAGTCTTTTAGACTATGGATGCTATCTGCACAGTAATGTAGCAAATTTTCTGTTCTTTTTTGCTGTTCCATTGTCCTTGTAGGTAATAATTTATATGGTCTAATTATTGGGGGAACAGTATGTAGCACTGGGCTGTATGCATGTTTTTATGAACCTTATGTAACAGAGCACATAATTCACTAGCAGCCACAGATTCCTGTGTACTATTCAAAGTCATTTCAATAGCTGCAGGCAAAAATACTCCATGAATACAATGCATCTATTGACCTTGTCTTTGTAACTTCTGAAAATTGTTGCATCAGAATTTCTTGATGAGTGTGTTTAAGTGTCCTGGGGGTAATTGTGCCTTGCTGTGTCCTGCTGTTTGGAGCTCAGTGTGTGCATGTGTGCGTGTAACTGAACCTTGTGACAGTCTGTCCCTCTCTAAGACTGGAGCTGAAGTGTTGGCGTAATAAATAGCCCCAAGTATGTGAGCATGTGGGTATGTGAGTGTGCAGACTGTCTATAGGGAGCCACGATGTCCCTGTTTGTGTTCCTGTGGACACGTTTTGACGTGAGCATTTAAGTGTGTATTTAGGTAGAGGCACTTGCACTATCGAAATTTGGAGGAACTTGCTAGTTGCATGGGTGGCCTCTCTTAATAATTATGTCATTTAGTTATGATATTATATATAAACATGAAATAGACCTTTCTGATTTCACTTAAGGATGTGTTAATGTACACTATATGGAAAAAAAAGGATTCTAACATTTTAATTCAGGTGTTTTCTGTCCTTTTGCCACAGATCTATGAAATCAAACACCTAGCCATGTGGTCTGCCTTTACAAACATTTGTTAAAGAAGGAGTCACTCTAAAGAGTTCACTGATTTCAAGTGTGGCACTGTAATAGGGTGCCATGATGGCAACAAGTCAGTTCGTAAAAGTGGCAAGCTATTCCACAAACAGCTGTGAGAATCTTGAGAACTGGATGAACTCGGGCAACATAAATTTACAGAGTGGGGCTGCCATGTGCTGAGGTGCATAGGGTGTGAAAGCCACCAACAGTCTGCTAACTCTGGCATTAACATCAGCACAAAAATGGTGCACCAGGAGATTCATGACATGGGTTTCTTTAGGAGAGCAGTTCCTGTAGGGTCTAGTGTGTAGGCGGCCTATTACATTTGTTAATATAGCATCGCATGGAAAACGCCAACAACAAGGGGTCAGCAATTTAGTGGTATTTCATGCTTGCTACATCAAAAAACTTGTACAAAAGAATGCTTCCAAGTATCCTCCTTGCAGTGAGGAACACAGCTTAACACCCAAGTATCTCTATCATTATTGGGACTGAAAAAGTACAAAAGTGCACCCCTGGCCTCCAGAAATGTCAACTCACCTTTGTTCTTTCCACCTGAGTGCATCAAAACTTCCAGAATACATTCCACTGACATGCAAGTGCTTGTGCTAATAAGAGATAATGAATTATTCTGGTAAAATGTTGATGAAGTTATTATGTACTGCAGGTGCGTAGACACACACATGCGCACACACACGCACACACGAAACCGCGATCACCCCTTGGCCGCTGCAGAGCAACCCACAGCCAGTGCAACCCACAGCCAGTGCTTCTGCCTCTGCTGATAAAACAGCACATGATATCCAACATAGCAGTGTCCAATCATGTGTCACAGGGTGCCGAGAATATGCAGGCTTTTCCAACCAAACTCCCCACCGGCTAATTTCTGTAATAACCTCACCTTCAGCCGGAGAGGGGAGAGCTAATTAGGCAGATTGCCTGTCACAGAAAATGGTCGAATAAAAGCAAAGGAAAACTACATCGATGCTCCATAACCAGTAAAGTAAATTAGTGCGCACACACTCATCTGTGGATCATATCTGAGACCTAAAAAAAGAAAGCAGCCTAAGGGTGATGAAGTCATCATTTGGTTCCGGTAGGAGTGGTGGCTGAAACCCTAGCTCTGATGGCTGCGGGGCTAGATTTTTAAAAAAGACTTACTAGCTAAAACTTCTCTCCTGAAGAAGAGGTTTTGCTTATGTAGCTCGTGCTCATTAACAGTCATTTTTCTAAATTTGCTAAAAAAAAAAAAGGGAAATATATGCAGTGCCTGATTGCTTTGGATTCCAGTAGCTCGTTCTAGCAGGCAGTGTGTTGGTAGTGCCACGTCTCCCTCTGTGACCCCATTCTATTTTATCTATCATGACAACTGCATGCTCAGCACAGTCCCTGAGAACACAGTCCAGGCTGTTGCCATTAAGACGAGCCATCAAAGAAGAGGGGCGGGGGAAAAAAAGAAAAAGAAAAGAGAAAAAAACCTCCTCTCTGCAGCAGTGTAACGCAGCAAATTATCCCCACCAACTGAAAAGTTCTGTGGCAGCAATATGCATTTCTGCCAATCGCTCCAAGGACCAAATGTCAAACTATAAAAAAAGCGGGGAAAGGCTGTACTGATTGTGTCAAACAGTTTGTACAATGGTAGCAGAAAATAGATTCGTGGCACTGTCTGTCACAGAAGAAATAACTTTCCCTTTATGTTGTGTCTGTGGCTGTGTTTTTATGCGCTCACAGCAATACAGTAATAGCACTGCCACTATTTACCACTGGCACAGCTTCATAATGTTTCTTATATGAGTCTTATATGTTTTTCCAAGCACCCCAGAAGGCTGTCCTTTTAATATAGCTTTGCTTATAAGCCACAGTTAATACTCCTTTTCTCAGTTTGAAATGGACTGTGTTATACATATATCAGGTAAACTCATTTTAGCTGCACAATTACTAACTTATATTAGTCTTTTTATGCTGGTGTGCTTTGTTTTTATTGTTCTAATGTTCAGTTCTATGTACCAGGTCTGTCCTTATTGAACTTAAGCTACTTCTTCATGCAGCCCCCCCTTTTTTAGATGAACTCACTCTGATCATAGACTGTATATAAAAGATGGGTGTAGCCACCAAGACCCTGTTTTGTTTTTTTTGACAAAAACAGGAAAAGTCTGACTGATCACCCCAAAGCATACCCAGCCTTTTGCTCCTTTTTGAGTCTAATGAGGACAGAAAGCTGTAAAAAGAATATCATGCTCATTCAGTATGACTTGGCTGGGGACTGCAGAAAAGTGTTTAGTGAAGTCAAAGTTTAAGTGAGCAGTAGGGTCATTTCCCCAAAGAGAGACTTCTTCTTGCATCCAGAGAAGTTGCCTCCTGCTGGCCACAAGAAAGAATCCAAACCTGAGCCACTTTAGCACTTTCACTTTTCAGACCTGGAAGCTACGTCAGTGTTTTATATGCAGTCTATAGTTCTAACTGGCTGACATGCAAAATGCTCCTCCAAGAATCTCTCCATGGTTCCAATGTCAGTGACTCACTATGTATGTTAAGAGAAATAAAGGTGATGTTCAGTACATGCTAAAGTCTTTTGCTTTTGACTTTCTAGGAGCATTTTTACATATGTCTATCTAAGGCTTTTGTAAAAGACCTAAATAACATGAGAATCTTATATCATAACAGTAAATGACACAGCCTGATTTTAAACTGGTATTTAGTGCCTGGTGAGATTGATGTTAAAAGAAAAGAAGACTATTTTGATATTTAATGTAAGTTTTTAATCTGACTTAGTTTCTTTCATTTCACTATGTCTGTGTGCCTACAATTGTTTTTGATTTAATGCTATCATTTACAAACACATGAAAAGTCCACCAGAGAGGCTCACCCTGGGCAGGATTAACTTTTAAGGGAACAGCAGAGTATTTTATGTGGGAGTAGGTAATAGATAATAGGTATGGATTTGTAAATGATTGGATATAATTATTATATTATTATATAATATTATACTACTGTACATATTTTTAACTAACTGAGCAGATTTTGAGAATACTTTAAACATACGACAAATAACTTCAAAAAAAGGCAGATGTAAAAGTGAGGTCAGAGGTCAAATGTGACATGACATTTAGATGCAAACTATAGTGTTAATATTTAGAACCTCCATATACTGGCAGCATTTCCTAAATCTTCCAATACAAACAAAGGCTGTGAAATTTTAAGCACATAAAGGACATTTTATGAAGGTCTGGCCTTATTTGATGACCATTATTATTATTATTTCAATTATTATCAATCAGTTATTATCACTTTGACCTTCAAATCATTGAGTTAAAGAAGAGGTCAGAGTTCAAATGTGACATGATATTTTAAATCTTTCTATATGTTGACAGCAAACACAACGCTTGCCATATGTTTTAAGTTATAAGACTTTTTGTCACTCTTCGACCAATAAATCACGAGGGTGACCATGAAGACCGTGGTGGATCTAAGACACTTTTTAATGGCTCGTGCTCTACACTACAAAAAAGTTTGATCAGAATTCATTGAAAACTTTTCAAGCTGTCGTGATTACAGACAGAATGATCTTTCCAGTAAGGTAATCATACAGATCATATTGCATTTAAAGGCTGAAGCTGTCATGAGAAACATGTGGCTTGATTTAGGTGTTTTTTTCCTTTTTGAACAACAACTTTTTTGGATACATATCTGGTTGTTCCCTCAATATAAACCATTAAATAGGCTCAGGCACGGAGATCTTTTTATTTTATTTTTTTTGTTTGGCTATTGATAATGTACAAGATGTGATTTATCTTCAACATCACGTGATTCATTTTAAACAATATACTATATAGATGTAAATGCACTATCTTTTCTGAGGAGAATAAGGCTGCATTGACTTTAGGATGAGAGTTGAACATATGCTGCCATCTTAAATCAGGGCCAGCGTCTCTGGGAGTTTACCTCTGTTTTTGCTCTCACTGTTCCGCCCCACTGTCTCTGTTCCATTTGGTAATGAATAAATAAAAGGTCTCTTTACAGGCTTTACAAAGTACTCCATGCTGCATTAAGGATACTTTCTATGTGTTTCCAAACTGCAATTTCCCCTCATCACTCCTCCAGAATCAAGTGAGATTTTTAGCAACTTCTTTTTTTTGGATTAATTTTGAATTTATTAAGCAAAGAAAAGTTGCGTAAGCCTTTCCCCTAAACTAGTTGCCTTTCATTCTGTTTTTGTCCTCACATATTGGTGATAGTTAATGTTGGTGCGCTGCGATGAATCAAAAGAGCAGGCGTCACACATCCATCTTTTTTTTTTTGATTACATGAAACTGTTGCAAATGAGAATCACTCACCCTTATTTCCATGCCCTCTTTTTTCCCATCCCATGCCCAGCTGCGCTTGGTGAAGTAGTTGACTGTGGCAAACTCAATCAAGGCAGAGAAGACAAAGGCATAGCACACAGCCATGAACCAGTCCATGGCGGTGGCATAGGCCACTTTAGGAAGGGAGTTTCTAGCACTGATGCTCAAGGTAGTCATGGTTAGGACAGTGGTGACACCTGAGGAGAGAATAAAAGATCAGCAGATATTTCATTATTTCTGAAATTAAACATTTGCGGTAATTCAATTCAATTTTATTTATATAGCGCCAATCACAACAACAGTCGCCACAAGGTGCTTTATATTAAGCGCAAGCAAGTAAGCAAGTGCCATGTAGTTCCTGTGCATTCAAGAGAAGGAAATTTTCTACCAATGTCTTCAGTCACTGGGAAATTCTCTTCAAAAATTGGATAAATAACAATGTGGCAGTGAACTGTCCCTTTAAAAGAAAGTTACTTACAACTCAGTCATGGTTTGTTTGGGTTTTGCTATCCTGGCACTAAACTCTCACTTTATACTGACCAACATCTCTTTAGAGATTTAAGAGAAAAGAAAGTTGCACTGCAACATAACAATAGTCTGGACTACGGCTAGAAAAAGAAGTGTTAATGTGTACTGTCTCTTTAAACCTAATATAAATTCACTTTCCTGGGTTTGCTATTAGGTGTAAGTTATAAACTAAAAATGATGGTGTAGTTCCCTGCATTGCAGAGCTTTACATAATCTACTGTATGAAATCAAAAAGTCTAGCCTCATACAGCTGACATAACTCAGTGGTGCATAAACATTCAAAGTACACTGGGTCAGTCTTGCAAGTTCAAACAATGAGAATGTAGAATCTCTGTAATGACCCACTACGGAGGATTTTTCAGGCTATGTTCTTCTGTTCAAACCAGTCTGATGAATGTATTTTCTTACTAGACTTATCTACAGTACAACGAATGAAAATGTTGAAAGTTTCCTTTAGCTTATACACAAACAAAGAGACATGCCATTGACCTGCATACAAAAAGCACAACCTGTCTAAGCTGCAGGATTGCGTGCAAAGGTAAATCGCTAAATGACACCACTTTTGAAAAATGAGCAGCAGATCTACATCTGCTAAAATTAATTAAGGCGAAAACGATGTCTTAAAACTTTCTAAATTTCGCAGATCATTTCACAACCTGGCCTTTACAGTCAGGGCGAATGGAAATGAAAGGTGGCTCGGACAATGTTCGCCCATCGAAGCGCATCGCTTTATCTGTTCCAACCTTTCTCATCTGATAAAAGACGGATACAAAGGAGGCTTAAAAAGGCTGCAACAAAAGAGTGATACATGGCTATTCATGGGCTGATTGATTTGCAGGTAATGCATTTCTAATCTTGACTTTGTTCCACCATTTACATAAAATTAGAATATTCATCTGTACAAAAAGCAGTCCTTATTACAACAGCAATTAACTGGTGTCAGAGACGAGGACATCCGGTGCTTGCGGTAACAGTGAGTAATGCTCTTATATAAAATGCAGGTATAAATCAAAAAGTATCGAGTCTTAACTAGAAATATAACTTGGAAGGTGACTGAGGATGCAAAAACAAAAAAGATAAATTAGATAACGCAGGTAATGACAGCCACATGCTCTCACAAACCAAGGGACTGTAAGCATGATGACGAGAAAACTAAAACCAACACAGCTTGAAACTGTCCACTGAGAAAACGGCACTGATTAAAATTACTATCATAATGTGAAGGAAATTGTCCCCTAAAAATTCAACCTCTTATGGGGCTGAAGTGATTCTTAGACGACTGTGTAAGAAAAATCTAATAGTGGGTGTATTTGTGCAGAAGTGAAGGAGATGTGGTTATTCAGACTGCACAAAGGGAGCTGGAACAGTTTTTATCTTCTCAGCAACGCTTTGCCTTGCATACATTTTTAAAATCTTTTGCGCAATGTATGCTTCTGCATGTACCTGTCTAAATGCAAAAATGCTAACCGTGTTTAGAATTACATAAGACTACTCATATTGATTATGCAGCGCAATAACAACAACAACTGCAGGAGAAGGAAAATTACATTCCTTATTTGAGCACCTTTGAGTTGATCACATCTGACGCAATGTTCTTAGCATGAATCGAGTTGGATGGACAAATTGAATCTATTATTATTCATGGCTTAAAGGGAGAAAACACAGTCAATTGTCGCGATGGCAACTGGGAAATGTCTCTATATTAAAGAGGAATTGTTATGAATAATAAAGGAAAAATATGACATGTAAATGCTTTAAATCTTGTTTTATGTTCTCTGTATTAACAGTGAACAGTTTCCTAAGAATACGTAGTGAGGATGTTAGTGTCTGTAGCAGAATAAAGTCAGAACTGATAAAATAAATTATTTTCAGTGCTCCTGTGCACCTGAATGTACTAAGCTAACTAAAGCTAAAAAAAGAGAACTTTTCATGCTCAAACCTTTTCAAACCGTTTACTTGTTTGCCAAGTCCTTAGACAGTGCATTTCTGTTACCTCATCATTTAATAGCCCTCTGATTAACTAGCTTCTTCAATGAATCATTTAATGCATTTATTTGAGCTGGATTTAAAACACGAGATAGCACTCACCGAATACTGTGCGCGCCGGAACGGATTCTCTGTTTAGCCAGAAGGAGACCTGAGACAGTATGACAGTCATGATGCACGGAAGGTAGGTTTGAATCACAAAATAGCCAATTTTCCTTTTCAAATGGAAATATGTTGTCATCACTACATATTCGCCTGAGGGGAAAAGAGACAAACAGAAAAAGATGGAGAGACACAGACAGGGTCATGATTATTAATATACTTGTTCCTCGCTCAGAGCAACACAAGGAAAAATATTTGAAAATTGATGCATTAATGTTTGAACATTAATGTGCATGTGACAAGACGTGAGCAGTACTGAGACAGAAAATGCTTAGATGCTTAAAATATTCCAAAGATGTTGATGCACACTTCCAAACCTTAAGCTACAGACTGTATATAAAAGATGGACACAGCCACTGTGTCAACACCCATTGGCTAGTTTGGCCTTAATGCCTCAAGCTGAGAATGCTAGGTCCTAATGAGCTGAAGGACTGCATTCTCAAAGGTTTCTATACCACATGATTTGATTTTGGAACAACAGGAGTCGCCACCTGCTGGCTGATAGTAAGAATGTAAGTTTAAGTAACTTGCATTGGCTCAGATGAGAAGCTATGTCCATCTTTTACTTACAGCAAGAGTTTTTAACCGTAACAGACAAAAAAGTATAATAATAACTAAATAATAAAGACTGTAAACAAACAGACTGGCAGATGACATCACATTGATGTCATTAATAAGACATATACAAAGTGTCACATTCTTTTAAGTGCACATTTACATGTTCCTTGGGATGTTTTTTGCTGTTCATATAAATATGTCAATTATACTAGCAAATGGATAAACTCACATCTTCTCCAACTGCCAGCTCTCAGTGCCATGTTTGCAATCTGTGTTACGAAGATAGGACGAAAAACAGATTTCCATCCCTGAGGTGTTTTTTTGGTTTTGTTTTTTTCTGAGGAGAATCAAACCAGAGCTGAACGGGCTCAAATCCTCCCATCCCCCTAGATCACTATAGTCCATTAGGTTTAAAGTCTAAGGAAATGAGCTTTTCCAACCGCCATAAACTGAAGTGGTTTATGAAAGAAATCGCACTGACTCTATCATGAATCTTTGGTACTTGTCAGACTTCTGTTGGTCTTCTTCCATCGCTGCAATTCTCCTGACTTACATTCAACCCACCAAACAGCACAAACAATAAAGATACTCTCAAGGAACGCATCCTCTGTAGAGTTAAACAGGTGCAGTTATTTAAAGGAGACACACACATACACACACGCACTTTTATTTCTTGGAAAACAGGAGTGCCATCTAACAAAGTGGATTCTTGGTGCTTTAGTCTCCAAAGACAACTGAAGTCTGACAGATATCAGCGACTCTGTGGCTCACCTCTTGAAAGTTTCACAAGCAAACAGCTTGAATGCAAAGGTTAAATCTCTCAAAACTGAGAGCAGCGTGGCTCGCTGGTAAGCTGTTTTACTCTTGTGATTTCCAAATGCCCCACTAAAGCAACTTTTTATTTTTAGCTTTACCATTACAAGCTCTTTGGTACTTTATCTAGTCCTATTACACCATTAACTAAAGCTGCTGATTGATGTTAGCGGTACATGATAGTGACTGATAAGTATAATAAAAATGCAGCACATTCTTGAAGGTGTTTGAACTCAAATGATCTATTACCAGTGAGATGCTGCTGCTGTAAATATTTTCAGCATATGTGAGTACCCTGCCCTCACCGTGCTATTTCATCCCTTTATATTAAATTGCTAACATAAGCTTTAAGCCCTCCAATGGGGAAATAACAAAAAAATGGATTTTTGTGTGACAGATAAAAAGGATTCTGCAACAGTTTTGAAGATAAGATTTTAAGATCAAATGAATATGCAATCAAAAGAAAGGGCTAGACGATGGTTATTATAGTTGACTCTTGGCTGAACCCCAAAGGAAAGTGAAAAAACCCAAAAAAACCTTTCACCTCTGGCAAACGTCTTCATATTATCTTGGTAAATATGCTGAATAGTTTCAGTCATCATTTTCTCGATGGAGCCAAACAATGCAAGATGAATTTAAAATGACAGAAACTGTTGAGAAACTGCAGACTGTTTATTATTTTGGAAGACAAATTACACAAGAGCCACTATATCTCAGTGGCATAGATTATATGCAGTTTATTTTTCAAAAGTGAGAATTCGATCACTTTTGAGTACTCAAAATCAACTTTTTGCCTGTTCCAGACAAACTCTGATTTACCTTACAGTGTATTCTATGCTGCTGTCTGTACCCAGAATGGCATACCTGTGCTGGAACTGATGGTTTCTTTGCCAATAACATGTCCCAGTAAGTCATATTGGTTCAGCCTGGAGCCGTCCTCTGCCACAGCGACAGACCTCTCGTCACCCTGGGTCCACAGGTAGATCACCTCATTATTTGTGTAAGCATCTGAGCAAACAGAAGACAGCCCCCAAAAAACAGACAGCATAGGTGAGAGATCAAAATATGGGTGCAATATTTTCTGTTTTTCTCCTACCTCTGCACATTGTAGGATTATCAGCATTTGCTTTGGCAAAAAGTTAACTGCTGACTTCAGGATCTAAAAGACATTTTTCCTAAATTCCAGTAAGTCATTCATGATAATACGCAGCGTCCATCCAGTATTGATCGGGCTGATAGACCTGCGGCCGATAATGATATCAGGTTTCACAAAAAAATTCCTTTTACTGTGTTCACCACCCTGAGATTTAATCCTCATGCTTCAGGGGATCACTGACTTTTCCTCCAGTGCCACTTTTTTAACTAAATGTATCCAAAATGAATGCTCTACCTATCAGCATCATTTTATGTTGAGAGATATAAGCATTGCTGCTAAAACATCAAACTATATCTAATGCTGTGTCTGAAACAGTAAATAGCTTATGCTTGTGTATGGATGGTTACATGCCCCGCACTATGAGCATACTGAAAGTAATTTAAGCACATTAACTGTCGCTGTGGCGATGCCTAAAGGGTGCAGCCCAAAGAGGGAGAAGATCTTTATTAATAAAATTTTCTCTTAACTGCTTTTGTTATATTACCAAACATCATACTGCAGTGTAGTTTTAGCCTTTGTTTTGTTTTTCTTCTTTTTTTATAGTTCAGGAAAAGGTTCCTAACACCTGCAGAGAACCATCCCCACTGTTTCAGATGTCTGATCTTATATAAAACACTTTTGTTTTGATCATCTGGACTGACTTACAACTTCCAAACTTCAGAGGACAGGCGTGTGCATCCATCGGGAAATCCTCCAGGTGCATGGGGCACTCGGCATGAATGGTCAACCTGTGGGGGCAGAGGGAAAGAAAATGCATCACTGTTCAGTCTGCAGGATGGTTGAACAGGTCATTATAAACAAATGATGATGCATAATGATGTCAAATATTTCTGCAGAAACATAATTTGGAGCATTTTCATCGAGATATGTGAGACATGTTGGGAAGGTCTTATGCAAATTGCTTTATCGTGCATCAAAATTGGCTTTCCCACAAATCCAAATGTAGACCAAATAATGCTTTAATCTCTGAGTTTATTTCAAAACCAGGGATTTGTGTACGTGTGAATAAAAACTGAAGGAGAACAGATTATATCCTCTCTCTCTCTCCTCCTTTGCATCACCACCCTGTCAGTGGTAATTAGAAGGCAGACATGGACTAAATCTCCAGAGAGCACCCAAATTTGTTTCAGTTGGTCAAATGGCCAGGCCACAAAAGGCACTCTGCAAGTAAACAGAGAAATTGTGCACGTTATCTCACTCATACATGTTTAATCAACGTCGGGGCTACATTTGCCGAGTTCAAACAACGCAGCAACTAATTAAATGCCATCCTTTGGTGCACTAACTCACACATAAACCCCCCAAACTGGGTTATTTAAACTCAATTATACCATATTTACCCTGTACATCCATTGAAAACTGGGTTTTTACTGGGTAGATTCTTTTGGTCTCACTGTTTAATGTTGCAGAAAGTCCCACAAGTTTATTTGTAGCCACAGCCTTAAAATGTGTAACATCGCGGGCTGCCTCCACAGACAAACTTTCTGTTTCCAATTAGCTCATTGTGTTGTATTTACAACAATGCCAAGCCTGTTTTTGCCTCTAACTCGCTTCTGTGCTCTCTGTTGCTGCCTCATTACTGATAAGTGGCTCACTATCTACACAAGCTAATGCTTTACAACATAAATGTGAGAATCTTTTGCATCACACGGCACTTAAAACCAACATTCACGCGCTGTACTTATACTCTGACAGAAACAAAGGCTACAAGAAGACAGAATGGTTTTGATTAAAGACAAAAAGGCAAGCTGTCTTCATACAGAGCTTACAACTATATCATCAGCCTTGCAAAGAAGCGCTTGGGCACAGAGGTACCTTACACAGCATGTGTCAGCAATTTATGGTACTCACAATGACAATGCAGACATGCTGGTGTTTTTTGGGGAGGTGAAGTCTGATAAACTTTGGCAACGTTTACAGAACCATAAAACACCAATGAACACACATTGAAACCTCTAAAAAAAAGGTTCCTTTTTCTGTCAGCCACTTCTCCTTAGCCACCCTTAGTAACCTAGTAAATGGTATTTTTTATATTCTAGAGGTGTTTACATTTCAGACTCAGGATTGTAATCAGGTGAAATGGACCACATGTTCCAATATATGATAGAGAGAAAAAAATTAACGAAAATAATAAAATTGCAAAAATAAAATTAGTACTAGTAGTTTTTTGGTAGGGTTGTCTAACATTACAGTGTGATTGCGTCTAAAAATTAAGTTAAATGTATTTTGCTTAATGTTTCTTTGCTGCCTTCAAGCCGCTGAATGGAATTCTTGTCTGAACCGACATTTCTGCCTTTCTTCTCTTAACCCTTCCTCTTGCCTTACAATTTGTTCTGGCATTTTCTCTAAAATAATATATTCCACTTTAATGTATTTAAATAGACCTAGCTTATTATACTTTCAAAGCCTTATTAAACCTCTCATGCCTAATTTTAGTTTTAGCATATATATATTAAAATATATGTATATATTTAAAATCATATGATAATTAAATATATACAGAAAGAATTGGCCACACTTATATGTGCAACCGGACAAAAAAAATAAAATGTATATATATTATAAAAAAGTATTATTTCACCCATCACTTATGCTCTGTTTTATAACCCGAGACTTATCAAATCAAACAAAAACACTTAACTGATTGACAGTGACTGATTACTCAAATTTAATTTAACAGTATTACTCCTTCCAGTATTAGTTTATTAAAGTACTGCTGATGACGGGTGACAGGAATTGCAGCACTGTTCATAAACCAAAGCACTGGGCAATTTGAAATTGGATCTGATGACTGGTGCAAGTTAAGTGATTGTTATTACAAAGTAAATATTGATGTGCAAAGTGAATGACAATCGACTGAATAGCTGTTAAAACATGTTACTAAAATATTAGTATAATTTGAGTAGAAAGCTTCATTTGGAAAGCATCGTTTTGATCTGCCCCCACAGAAATTCTTAATTTCTTGAAGGGCTTGAAACATTTGCAGGCATATGCAAGAACAGCCAGACTAGAACAATAATAAAGGAAGACAAAGCAAAGAATTAATGAGGCGACTGCTACCACTGTGCTCTTTTGAACAATGTGAGACATGATGGGTACCACCCAACTATTTTCTAATCCAGGACTGTGGGGGCAGCAGTCTAAGCAGAACCCCACCACCTCCTCCATTTCTTGTGTATGTGTGCATATGTGTGTTTCGGATATCAGAAAGCTTCCAAACCACCAGGGAGTAAAAATTTCCCAAGTGTGTCCCAGAACCTCATCGGAATCTTCTCCCTCCTGAACTCCCTTCTTAGAGGGAACCCAGACATCCTTCAGGAAAAGCTCATTGTGTCGGTCCTTTTGTTTTGCTCGCTACTGACTGGTTGTGGCCATAAGGGAGGGTCTGAACAGTTGCTGCCCAGAAAATCAACAGCTATGCCTTGTGGCTGTTTTCACCACAACAGACCTCTATAGCTGCACTGATCCACTGATCAACCTGCTCCTTCAAGGTAGAGTGATCAGTCCACCCTCTTCCAGCAGAGAACCATGTCTTCAGACTTTTAATCCTCATATTGCTTAGCTGCTCTGCAGTGTATTCACTGTGTACAATAATACAACACTTGCCTTCACAGATACCAGTTTTTCTATTTGTTTGATGCCTGTCTTTATTTGTTCATGTGGATCACACCCACTGCCATCACTGAAGTCTTTCTTTAGTTAAATACAATTCTTTCGTTAAAGTAAAAATGTATTTCACTCTGGAAAGGGGGGGGGGGAGACACATGAGTCAATATACCAAATGTTTAAAGACAAGACAAAAACTTGTGTCTTAGCAGCATTGCTTTTGTATTGTGTTGCTTTTATAGTCATATAGCAGCGTGTTAAGTGAAGCATTACTTCTCAGCTTTGGCCGTGTTGAAAGGGCTTTCTGGCATTGTAAATCCCCAAGTACGGCTGTACAGTTGTATTTGTTTTTGGTGGTCTCTAAGCTGTTAAGTCCACTTAGTAAATGATACATTCGCATACAATAAATTCTTGAAACAGCTTTTAATGACAAATATAAACCTGCATAAACCTCTCTCTCTTTAAAAAGTACACCTGAGTCTTCTCACAAATTAATATTAGTGAGGGAGAGAGAAATGCCGAAGAAGAAGCAAGGAGGTTGAGTTAAAATGAGGTGAACTGTAAATGAGTGACAAATGCTTTCACAAAAAATAACCGCAGCAGCGCTGGCAGACAATACCAGCTCTCTAAATTCAGAAATAATGATGCAATCCTGCAGAGCCGAGGCCTTCATAGCATTTGTCAGTTCAGATCCTGTAGACGTGCTGATTAAATGGATTTAAGCAGTTGTTTAGTGAGGAATGTCAATCAAAGCGGGGCGCTATGGTGACGCACTGTGCACTAAACTTCCCGTGAGACAGATTTATATTCTAAAGCCTAATACCTGTGCAGTATGTGGAAATTTAAGGTATCAGTCTCTCCTTGGGAGTGTTTTCCAGTACCTCTAATAACACAGCAATATTTTCATGCAGATCCCCTTCAACTAATCACCCAAAGCTTAAGATAGATGAAAGGTAGCCCTAAAATTGAGAAAGTTCTTTGCCAGTGCTTTCAAAAATACATTCCATATTAAGTTTATGATATGAGTTTTATGATAGAGTCAGTAAAAGTAGGGATGGTCTAAAGAATACTTTGCAGTTTTTCATTAGGGCTTGGCAAGATATCAATATATTTGACAGAATTTTATATAAGACATGACATTATTGATGCTGTACATTGAGCGCGCAGATTTTCACCTACATGCATTTTAGCGGTGCAAAACAGTTAATCTCTCTCGCCGACTGCTCACACATTAGAATTCCAGATCTTAGTGTTTTTACTTTTTTGGCTCAACTCTGCAATGATAGAGGGGGATGCAATTGTAAATTTGTGTTTATTTTCTTTATTCAGGCAGTAAAGATGGTTCACAACATTTGGATTTATGTAATAACACTATTTTTACTTGAACTATTCAGTTCATTTCCATTTTATTTATATAGCACCAAATCACAACAGCAGTCGCCTCAGGGTGCTTTACATTCTTAAGTTAAGACCCTTTAATAATATAGAGAAAACCCCAACGATCAAATAACCACATTTGAACATGCCCTTGGCGACAGTGGGAAGGAAAAACTCCCTTTTAACAGGAAGGAGGGGTAGCCATGTGCTGCAACCATTTGGGGATGATGGGAGGACAAAAAGCACACTGCGGAACTATGGTTTTAATGCTAATATTATATAATGTAATAATATTAAGGTCTCTAATGTATAATAGTGTTAATAATATTAAAGTATGCCATACCCCCCCCCAAAAGCATTGCAATGGGAAATACAGAATTCCTATAAATGAGTTTTATTTGCTGGTGTTTATTTTAGCTCCATAATACAACTAAGCTGGTTCCAAAAATGCTTTTGGGCCTCTAAGGATTATCAAGGATGCCAAGGATTATCATACTTAATCATGCAACTTTTTCATCATCTTACAATACATTTCCCTGCTTATTTAAACATGTTAGTCCTTGTAATACTACATCAGAGCTCAGGGATCTTTGTTGGCCTTGGCAGAACTGCCACAGCATCAGATCTACTCATGTGGGAGCACAAAATGATTTTTTCACCATTTCATTTTCACCCCTAAAAATCTATACTGACCTTGTGCACGAGCATCATAAAAACATTTCTGCAGCCTTTTCATGGCCTAGTGCAAAGCTGGTGAATGCTGATCGACAGGTTCAGTGTTTCCAGCCAAAGCAATCACAGAATTATTTTTGCTGTTATTCAGTACATAATGGTATTCAGTGACTATGACTCTCTTGCTGATGCTATTTACAGTGTACTTTACGCATGACATACACACAATGACACTCCTTTGATCAAGTGAGTATTATTCACTCGGCTGTCTGCGTGTGATACATATATGGGCCAGACTGGCTGCAAGTCAGCTATCTGACTCACAGACAGGTAAAAAGCACAATTTTTATTCCTAAGATGTTAATTTTCACCCTAGTGCCACCACGGTGTTTGCATTCATGCTTTTAAATAAAATGTCTCTAGCTATTGAATTTGCTGATATACACACATCATCTTGTAAAAGCTAAACTAGGTTCTCTCATAATCTTCTAACTTTTCTTTGGAATCCGGGACTATAGTTTCCAATTTTCTTTCTATCAAATGTTCATGTTCTAACTGAAAAAAATATGACAAACATTCCGATTTCATTTGATGAAGGATGAGAATTTTGTAAATTCTCAGCTTGAAAAATGTTTTCAATGATTCAATATTGACTATTATTGCTGCTGTTCCTCTAATAGCCAGTTGAGGCAAGCTGGGAAAGTGAGTCAATAGACTGCCATGTTCAAATATCTGTATATAATGATTAGAGCATATTTATGTAAATATGCCTCTATGTACCCTTAACATTGGGCCAATCTGAATGAAACTTTGCATGGACATGGTGACACATACAGTAACTTCCAGTAACTTCTATATGATCTTTAAAAAACCCATTTATTATAAATCAAAACTAAGTTTTTAAAAATGTTTTAATATTGGCGACAGAATTTTGCTTGACTTGACTAAATACAGGATGATGAATTTGAAAAACCATTACAGGCCTGGCAAAAACTGCCCACAGGCTGGAGTTTTGTTAGTCCAACAAAACAACATTAAGAAGCATTTTTACACACTGATACATAAACTACTGGTCAAAAGTTTTAGAACACCCCATTTTTTTCAGTTATTTATTGTGATTCAAGTTTTTTAAGTCCAATGCATAGCTTGAAATGGTACAAAAGTAAGTGCTCAGATTTAAAAAAATAAGGTTCAACAGGTTCAAGCACAGCTTAATTGTGGTAACAACTCTCAGTTTTAACTGTGAAGAGAAGACTTCAAGCTGCAGGTTTGACAGGACGAGTTGCAGAAAGAAAGCCATTGCTAAGACATCAGAATAAGACAAAGAGGCTTGCCTGGGGCATGAAACACTACCACTGGACTACTGAAGACTAGAAGAAGGTACTATGGACTGATGACACAAAATTTGAAATCTTCACTTCATCACGCAGTATCTCAGTATGCCATCAAGCAGACGAAAGGATGGTTCCACAGTGTGTGGCATCAACTGTCAGACATGGAGGAGGAGGTGTGATGGTCTGGGGCTGTTTTGCTGGATCCAGGGTCGGTGACTTGTACAGAGTGAGAGGCACCCTAAACTAAAACAGCTACCACAGAATTCTGCAGTACCCACTGGTTGCACCTAGTTGGTCAGGGGTTCATCCTACAGCCAGATAGTGATCCAAAACTTAAGTCCAAGACATGCCAGAACTACCTCAGGAAAAAAGAACAAGATGGTAAGCTTGAAAACATGGAGTGGCCAGCACAGTCTCCAGACTTAAACCTCAGTGAGATCGTTTGGGATGAACTGGACAGAAGAGTGAAAGCAGAGCAACCTTTAAGTGCCACACATTTATGAGAACTTCTGCAACAGATATATGAAAAACTTTCTGAAAAACATTTGATGTCTATTGTAGAAAGAATGCCAAGGGTGTGTTCAGCTGTTATATCTGTCAAAGGTGGCTACTTTGATGAGTCAAAAATTAGAAAAATTGGGGTGTTCTAAAAGTTTTTACTGGTAGTGTATAATACTACTACTACTATTACTACTAATAATAAAAATTATCCAGTCGTTAAGTCTGACGTCACTAGCCGTGTCTGGGCCTAAACTCCGCTGCAGGTCCATATATCAAACGATCACTATGGCATTACTGAGAGTTGAAAAACTGTCTAAAGTCTTTCATCTTTAATAAAGTGTGCTCTACCAGGTGTAACAATTGAGTTTAACATCCTGGCATCCATGAAAACGGAATTTATGACATTTAACGGAGTTAGAAGTTAGCAGGAAGTTAGCTTGCTAGCTTCCGTCGAAATACAATATAGCATGTCCTGACTGCGTGGTTTTGGAAACAAATTAAAACGTACAGCTCTGTTATCACTTCAAACATAAATGAAGAAAGAAAACTAAACAGCAGTGACGTTTGTAGGGTTACTGAAGTTTGGCTAGCTGTAGCTAATGATGTGCTACATGACCGCTAGCGACACAGTTATGTTAGTATAATATAAACAAGCTAACTTTTTTTCCACTCGATAAAAGTTAACATGAGTGCTGAGCTGTAGTTACATCCTAAGGTTTTAAAAACTGAGCTTAAATAAATGATTAGTGGTAATAAAAGCCGAGGGAGGTCAACAGTGATTACTGACTGTTTTAGGAGCTTTTTGAGATTAAATAGAAGAAAATACAAAACATTAAACATGTTAACAACACAAAAGCCATATTACTACTTTAGGCCCGGAAGTAGGATTCGTCATGTCATCACTTAACGACCGGATAGTGTATTTGAGGCTTAATGATAGGACAGGAATGCTGTCACAGTCAACTGTATCCCAAGCTTCCTAGCATAAGCTTATAAGGAAGCGAGTCACCCTTTCATACATATGGAGAACTTCTGGCTGTAAAAAGTGCTGAGTGCCAGTGGGTGAAATCTTTTATTATGCTTTCTTTTTTCTTTTAGGAATGTCAAAATAAGGATGCTCTCATGCCAAATTAAGACGGTTAATATATCTACTAAACAGTACCTGCAGATTTTTTTTTCAAGTGATGGTGTTGACCTCCGAATCACCACAAAAAAGGCTCACCTCATTGTGTATAGAAGCGTGCCGTTGTCGACTAGTCGTAGCAGTTTGTTAGGAGTTGTCATGTTGTGGGCTACAGATTTCTTTCCGTTGTGGAAAAAAGTATCAGGAGTCCAGATCTTACTGGCCAGGAGGTTGTTGAGGGGTAAAACCTGCATGGGCCCATCGAACTTCAGCCGCTCATCCCTCCAACTCTGGCGAAAGAAGACATCGATGGTGTACTCCTAATGGGAAGAGAGTTTGAAGAAATAGTTAGCAAGGCAACAATTCACAAAACTGGGAACATGGCTCTCATTCAAGCCTTACGATGCTCTTATTTGTGAAAGCATACACAAAAAAGGCTACATGATGTTAAGTTGAGCCACCTTTTTTGTTCTTTTAGTTCCACTTTTGCTTTTCCTGCTTTAATGAGTCAAAGTGCATTTCCTTTTTTGTGTGACACGATTACTGCTCCGTTAACAATGTTGTGTTTCTCTCACACTTAAGGTGTTGGAGCCTCAGCGAGAAAGCTTGTAGAACATCTGTTTCATGTTTTATTAATGTGCGACACAGTATTTCTGCATCGTCACCAACACACGAAAGACCAAACAAACTAAAACAAATGCGGAAAGTAGCTGTTCAAAATGAATTTATTTCACATTATTCATTCAATGGGTCTTGGTGTCCTAGCAACTGCTTTTCCTCGCCAGCTGTGTACAGCGGCTTTGCAGACAGAGAGCTGAAGCTTGAACAGAGTGAGATGTGGGGAAGCTATGCCACAACAGTGCGCAACAAAGGCACGGTCCACGTGTTGCTAGCCATTTTGGAGCTTTTTGCTTGTTCGCTGAAACAGCTCAGGTACTGTGAACTGTAACTGGCTGCCCCCCTGAGTGACACCTTGATTAAGTCATTTCCCATTGGTTTTAACAACAGGATCCCTTCATGCTCAGTGGGAGAGGGTGTGCAGCTTCCATTCAACACAGCAACAGGTCTCCTCTAAACAGCACAGGATGGACGTCTGTTAATTGATGCGATTGACCTCCTAAAGGCCTGCAAACTTGCAATGCTATACAATAATTACATCGCATCTGTCCTCACAGCAGTGCTCTAAATAAAGCCCACAGAGAGCTTCACAGACTGATAAAAGCCAGAATGTAACTAACGTGTGCAACCCTCAATCACTTTATTTCATCTTTGCCCCATTTATTAATTAACTGCAGTCTCTGGTTCTTTCTTTTTTTAAAATGGTAAATGGTCTGTATTTGTATAGCGCTTTACTTGGTCCTTAGGACCCCAAATCGCTTTACACTATACACAATCATCCACCCATTCACACACACATTCACACACTGGTGATAGCAAGCTTCAGTGTAGCCACAGCCACCCTGGGGCGCACTGACAGAGGCGAGGCTGCCGGACACTGGCGCCACCGGGCCCTCTGACCACCACCAGTAGGTAACGGGTGAAGTGTCTTGCACAAGGACACAACGAGAGACTGTCGGAGCCGGGGCTCGAACCGGCAACCTTCCGATTACAAGACGAACGCCCAACTCTTGAGCCACAATCACCTACTAAAGAGTTCAAAAAGTAAATCGTTAACTGTTTTTCCCATTAATTATGTCAGACTGATTCCTTCATGCATTAAGTTCTCAGTGCTGTCATCAAAGGACTCTCCAGGTCACAAAAAAGACTAATGACCAAACACATGTGGACAGTAGGGCAACCATGACACTGATTTATTGTTCTGTCCTGTGCATCTTTAACAAAAACTTTCCTGCACAGTCTAAGAAAGTTTGCTCTATCTTGGCATACAAAAAGGGAACCCTAGTAAAACATTTAAATCCCCATCGCCAAGGTTATCCTTTTGTTATGCATGTTAATCACGTCTTTATGAGATGCCAAATCAGGCCTCAATTAGTGTAAAACATGCAGTGATGTAAACTGACAATAGTGAGCTTGGCCCAGCTGGGGTGAAGCCATCATTTGTTTGTTTCTTTTGGACAGAACCTTCTGTAAACATGGGGAATTAATTTGAAGACTGAAAGACAGAAGTGAGGAAAAGTATAGTCAATCTCCACAAGGCCAAATGGCACAAACCATTCAGATGCCAGCTGGTGTTCCTCCAGGGACTGAGTGATTGATTTCTCCTTGACAGAGGAGACAGAGCGGAGCGTCTACCCAACAGTGGCTGTCAAATATCTTTTTTTACAGCAGTCAGAATCATGAATAGATTAACTATGGCAAACAACTCTAATTTAAAGAACCCCTTTAAACACATGACACAAGTATTGCAACTGCATTCATTATTTGTCTTCACATAATACACAGACCATTTTTACAAGATTGCTGGCATCTTGCCTTTACTAGAAAGATGGATATTTGGGGTGATTGATGTGCCCTGGATGGATTCAAAGTGAAAGGTGCAGATGCTCTGTCTTTTTTTTACCCAGACAGCCCACAAATAAGTACAAATTCCATAACTGTAAAAACATATTTGCTAAGGATGTATGTTTATTGCTGCAGTTAAAAAACCAATGACATCATAAAAGTGGCAATGGGATCTAGACTACAAGAAAATTTGTGGAGCATGCTGAGCTGTAAATTAAATCATTTGATTGGGCTCTGATAAAAAAAAATGTAAAGATTTGCATTTTATGGGTTGAAAATTCCTCAACAGGATGGATAAGCTCACCTTAAAACAAAAAGGTGCCTTTAAATGTTATGTATTGTGGACATGTATATATAACCTGTGAAGGACTGCTGACCTGTACAGGGTGTACTCTAATCTGTTCACTATCAGCTGAGACTGAATCTATTTCCCTGGAATCCTAGTTGGATATTCAGTTTTGAAAATGAGCAGATGAAGGGTCACCTTGTAAAGCTAGTGCTGACATAAAGTCAACAGCTTAGGACAAATCAGAGGTGGGCGGTCCACTTTCTTCAGCTGCCCATCCTTCAGTGGCAGGTCTGTGAAACAGCGCTCATTTTCAATTAATCCTCAAGGCTCCCGATTCACAGGAGTGATGTTTGGAGCTATAGTTTAAACTTGGACTTCTGATGTCTGTAGAAGCATCACTGTACATTAACCCTAGACATTAACCCTAACCTAGACTTTTAGATGACTTGGCAAAGGTAGCAGCTGGCAGGATGGGCTCCTTGACTCATTTTACTCCTCTCTTGGTCTCGCATTGACTAAACAATAAAAAATGTCCCTGCTTTTGACATTATTGGGGGTATAGCAACAACTCTAATTGATAGAGATGTAGTTTTCCGCAACAACCAATTTTTAGCCCACTGTTTGCGAGCAGATCTATTAAAAAATTCTAAAGCAATCTGCATGAAACTGTTACTTTTGGAGTTGACTGAAATTTGGGTTCATGAATTTTCAGTAGGATTAATTACCGCAGCAACACAGGAAAAAATGGGAGACATTCTCTTGATGACATACTTCTGGAAGCAGGAACTCAGTTCAGGCATGATGTGGAGGGAATAGTCAGCCTTTGTGTGGGTGTGCAGTCTTGGACTGTTGTTCTTTTGTAATTTAGCAGTGGGGTGAAGTTACAGTTTAATTACTATAGAAAGTAATTATCTAAGGCTACCCTTATTATAGTCATTACTTAATGTGAAAAAGAACTAAAGAAAGGTACTTCACAACAAAATACCGTAAATGACTGCTATAATCAATATTAGAATAACAATTAAACCAAGACTAAAGTAAACTAAGATGAGCTCACTGGCCACTTCACTGAATGCCCCTTTTCTTTCAGAATTGCCTTATTTCTTCATGCCATAAATCCACAAGGTGATAGAAACATTCCTCAGAGATTGTGGCTGCAGATGTGCCAGCTGCATGTTTGCAACCCATGATATGAATCTCTTGTTCCACTAAATCCCACAGGTACTACTGGATATATATCTGATGGTCATTTAAGTAAAATAAACTTAATAATATCGCGTTGAAGAAACCAATCTAAGATGATTTGAGCTTTGTCATATGGTGGGTTATCCTGCTGGGATAATGCACCTTTGTCAATGTGGTTATAAAGGAACGGACAACACCAATACTCAAATGATGCTGATTTGGTACTAAACACCCAAAAGATGGCAGGAAAATGTTCCACACAACATTACATCACCGACAGCCTGAATCATTGATACAAGGCAAGATGGATCCATGCTTTCTTGCTGTTTATACCAAATTCTAACTGAATGTCACAAGACTCAGACTCATCAGAAAAAATCAGGACTCGTCATGCTTTTCAAATCTTCTATTGCCCAATTTTGGTGAGACTCGCAAATATAGTTTCCTGTTCTTAGTATACACAAGTGGCAACTGGTGTGGTCTTCTGTTGCTGTAACATATTAGCTTCTGCATACCTTGGTTGTAAAGACTAGTTATTTGAGTTAATTTTGCCTCCATATCAGCTAAAACAACCATTCTCCTCTGACCTCTCGAATTAGCAAGGTGTTTTTGCACAGAGAACTGACACTTAATGGATATTTTCTCTTTTTCAGACCATTTTCTGTAAACCCTATAGACAGTATATGTGGGAAAATTGTAGCACATCATCAGTTTCTGAAATTTTTAGTTTAGCCCATATGGCACCAACGACCATGTCACATTCAAAGTCACTTAAATACTGTTTCCTCCCCATTCAGATGCTTGGTTTGAACTTCCAAAAGTCATCTTGACCATGTTTACATGCCTAAATGCACTCTTACTGCCATGTGAATGGCTAATTATATTTGCATTAAAGAGAAGTTGGACAGGTGGACCCAAAAAAGTGGCCAGTGAGTGTATTTTATGAAAGGATTCAGTCACAGTTACAAAGTCACAAATTATCTTTCAAGCCCTTAGTTGTTTCGAGAAGCAGCAATTTTCAGCTACGGAGCTTTGATGAAGCCTCTGTACCCTCGCTGCTCACCAAAGATAGCAACGAGCTGGGATGGACAGATAGATTAGACAGACATTTTTCTCACATGTTGTGAAAGGACCACAATGTGGCTAAACGGCGAGAAAATCTGGACTTTGATCTGATAAACACAGCGATGACTCCAAATAAATGCTAATAATGACTTTTGAGTTAGATGTGTAAGTACAAACAGTTTCCATTTGATTTTTTTCTCACTATATCATCAACAGATTTATCACCAGCTGCAGATGTTTGATAATAAATGTCCTCTTTTAATGGGCTTAGATGTAAATTAAATTCCTCCTAAACTGCCTGACTGCACCCCTCTAAGACCGTAAAAAAAAAGAAATTTCATGAAGTGAAAGCTTCAAAGGGCACAGCTGGGGTTATGTCTGTTTCACCATCTTGTGAGAAGGTTTACTGGGGAAATCAGATAAGGTTTCATTTTATTTGTTGCGTATAAAGAACACAGTGCATTATGGGAACAATTCTTAATAAAATCGAGCATATTTGTGTTCATGTTTTTTCTGCCTTGGGTACTGCAGAACCAAATGAACTAAAATGAATTAGGTAAAACCAAATCTCTGCCACTCTCTCACATGCCACAACTAAATGGGTCTCTAATGTTTTCAAGTTGGGTTTAATGGCTGAGAAATTTCAGTAGATACTGAAGGGCTCGCCACTGCAGTAAAAAAAATAATTCACATTAGTGAATTATGGAATGAAAGGAAATTAGGAAAATATGAACAGTTGTTGAGGTAGGATGTACACGGGACTGGGCTAAATGAGTCTAGATGTTAAAAAACAAGATCGAGTGTCTGGATCTCTGGTAATGGCAGGAAGGTTGTGTCTAATATCTGATAGAATATTAATGCAGCCTTTTATCATAAATTAATGAGTTCATTAAATTCTAAACATTTAATTATTACATCCTCTTGTGATAATGTCACTACGGCTTTGTTTCAAAATGTTTCTTTTCTTTTTTTTTCGTTTCAATGAGTTCTTTTTATCAAACGAAATCAGTTTTTAGCCAAAGCAACCTGAACAAGCCGTTTATGCCAGGAAATTTCCACTCGGTAACCCATGCTACTGTTATTCGTGGCTACAACTGGAGACATTTTTTCTTTAGATTAGCAGACTGGTTTGACAGGTTTGATTTAGTGCCTCTGACAAGATAGCATATTGTGCACAAGCGCCGTTTCCCCAATTTACTGTGCAGAAATGCTATGCGTGGTACACAATATGTCATCATGTCTTGTTTTTGACAGTGCACAGCAGCCCAGAGATAAGATACTGGTTCGCTGGTGTGGTAATGATACAGAATTAACACAGCTTTTGGGCCCAATTCTTCTCTTCTGTGGGCATCGTGTCGATCAGTCAGAGGCTTGATTAATAATTACAATTTCGCCTTTCTCTCTCCCCTTGCCAATTATTCTGTCTCACTTGGATTCTTGTTTGCTGTTCACCTTTCCCTGCTGAGAGTAGAACCTGCATGAGACTTGCATTGAGCTGTGAATCCCATACCAACTCCAATTATTGTCAGAGCTCACAAGCTTCTGCAGCTCTGAGCCGTAAACATGTTTTAGCACTTCACTGCATCACACTTCAAATAGGAACATTTTGTTCCACGAATATAAAGTCAAGTATGTAGCAGTAATCACATAAAAGCAATATGGAAATGGGACTCATTAGCAAATTATGACTGTTTGGAGCTGCATGCAGTGATGCAAACATGAATGAATTACATTTAGAAAGGAAATTTTGGTTTATCCATCATCACTACTACAAAAATAGAATAAATCCATGCATGCATGTTAAAAAAATGCATACGTAGTGTCCCCTGACAGTGTTTTCACAGTCCGCAGTAGAAAATGCAAGAAAGATTTATGAGAGATCAGGGTTTCCATCTTGTGTCCAATGGAAATCACGTGATTTAGATGGAACATATTCAATTCAATTCAATTTATATATCACCAAATCACAACAACAGTTGCCTTGAAGTGCTTTATATTGTAAGGTAAAGACCCTACAATATCAGAGGAAAATCCCAACAACCAGACATCTGTCGCTCTGAGCAAGCACTTGGCCACAGTGGGAAGGAAAAACTCCTTTTTAAAAGGAAGAAACCTCCGGCAGAACCCAGCTCAGGGAGGGGCAGCCAGAACAAAGGACACACTAGGGCTGGGCGATATGGCCTAAAATTCATATCGCGATATAATTTGAACCATGTGCGGTAACGATATATATCACGATATATTCTTTTCTTCTGTATAACGTATTTTTTCTGCACTATAAGGCACAATTAAAATCCTTTAATTTTCTCAAAAATCGAGAGTGTGCCTTATGTATGAATTCTGGTTGTGCTTACTGACCTTGAACCGATTTTGGCGTGCAGAAATCTGTTAAAAAATGTTTTAGTACAACTTTGGTAAGCCGCACTGCTTGATGGATTGTCAGAGCATTACGGCTGCCGTAGTGAGGAGCTTCGCGGAGTAATCTGGGTCCAAAACTCCGTCCATTTCAGGTCCCAAAGTCAAACGAACACTGAGAGTTAAAAAACGGTCTAAATTCTTTCATCTTTAATTAAATCATCAGCGTTGCTGCTTTGTCGGGTGTGACAATTAAGTTTTAGAAGTTACAGGAAGTTAGCTCGCTAGTTTACACCTAAACATTTCATACCATGTTCTGAACGAGAGATTTTTTGAAAATAATTAAAACGTACAGCTCTGCTACCACTTCCAACATAAATGAAGACAGAAAACTAAACAGCAGTGGCGTTTGCAGGGTTACTGAAGTTGGACTACCTGGTATATAATGTTGTGCTACATGATTGCTAGCGACACAGCTATAGCATAACTTTAGCACAGTGAAGCTGGAGGATGAACGCCAACTTTTTTTCCACTCAATAAAAGTTAACGTGAGGGATTCTGGTGGTCAGGGACAAATGCAATCGCATAGCAGGATGCTATACACGGGCCAAACTTCAGTCAGGAGAACAACTGAGATTATTCATCCACAATACGAGGTTAGTTATTGATATACTGCAACAATATGGGAATAGAACAGCTGCGAGAGAATTCAACATTAATGAATCAATGTTACGGAAGTGGAGGAAGCGCAGTTTTTGGCTTTCCCCATATTTCAAGAGTGATTAATCTCTTTGCTATGACTGTCACCCGCCATAATTTGCAGATGATAATGGTTGTAACCGCTGCGATGCTTTCGACCAAAACAGGCGCAGCTTGATGACATCATCAACATGCGCTATCGCGATAGAGCGATATAGTCAAAATCTCTATCGTTGGCCAAATTTAGATATACGATTTATATCGTTTCTATCATATATCGTTTCTATCGCCCACCCCCAGGACACACTATGGAATATATGTAAACTGATGTGTGGCATATGTATAAAAACTGAATACCATTATAGTAGATCTGCTATATTAGATTTATAGTGGCTCTGCTGTACTACTTTAACATGGATGTTTTTTTTTATCCTTGAACTTCCCTTGAGTTCTAGTCTGTATTTATCTTACACTGCCCTTTGGTGCAGTCCCTTAATTCATCCTGTTTGAAAGAAGCTGATTAGCTTTCCTCTATTTAACCCTCAAGCAACCAAGCACTTAAATGTAAATCTATATGAACACATTTACATTTAATTACAGAATCTAATGCTACTTGTTGTAATACTAATAATATTTCATTTTTAAAACCTGAGGTATGTTTGAATCAGTAATGCATTGCAGTATTCTGGTATTTTAAATGACCAGAATACAGTTTTCTCATCCTTTATAAGTGCAAACAAAGATTTTTTTCTGCAGATTTAACCTATTTTGTGCAGAAACATTCAAAATATTTAGATTACTGAAATATCTAGAAATATGGAATAACTGCCTACAAGCTCGAGTAAGGTTTCACTGGTCAAGTTCACATCTTGCGTGTATTTATGTTTTAAAAATCAATTGCATAAAGTATGACTTGTTTGTGGCTTTGCTCTGGGCTGCGTTGGTGAAGCGTTGCTCTGGTTCCATAGGCAGATTCTGTGTCAGAATGGTTGGACATCTCAGGGATACTACCTTCACTATCCGGTGCCAACTCATCTCCGTCCTTGAGCTGTGTTCACTGTCACTTTGGGCACTTTCAGCACTTTGGGAAAGTATCTGCCTCAAGGCAGTAAATTTTGATACTCTGGGTCTGTCTGAATGTATGAGAACAGGACATTTAGAGCTATCTGAAGCCTGTGCTATCGGCTCACTGCAATTTCAAACAATACAATGAGCTCCTTATAACTTTTCCAGTATTTAACATTAGATTTCCCTTAAAAAAAGAGAAGATGGCTGCAGCTG
Organism: Haplochromis burtoni; assembly: GCF_018398535.1. Classification (NCBI taxonomy): domain Eukaryota; kingdom Metazoa; phylum Chordata; class Actinopteri; order Cichliformes; family Cichlidae; genus Haplochromis; species Haplochromis burtoni. Next base: position 812,935 of record NW_024582513.1, read on the forward strand.
CAAGACTCAAAAGCATAGAAGCCATACAACAGTTTTGCTTGTAATCAAAAAAACGCAAGCCGCCACTGCTATTTACTTGCTAAGGGATTAGGATTAGGGATGGGAATCATGGGGTTTCAAGTTAGTAGTTCAGTTCCTTGGAATTGGTAGTCTGCTAGCCTATCGATCCTGCTTATCTCTTCCACTTTCACTTGCGCTACAATCAGCTGATTTCAGTTTGTGTGCTGAAGGACGACTATAGAGTTGCAGTCTACAGCGTGAACATGGACATTACTTTTATTTTTACTGGACAAAAAAACAAGAGTGTTATGGTGCAAAGTGCATCGGGGACAATTGCACTATGCGGCTAACACAACTTTGGCTCTTTGCAAGCATCTGCACAGACATCATGCTAACGCTAAGCTAGCCAAGAACCCAAAGTGACGTTAGTTGAGCCAACCCCCGCCCAGCAGGCAGACCCTAAACCTCAACAGGTATCAAACTGATAAGCAGTCAGACTCTAGCCTGTGTTTCTACCTATTCATGTTTCTAAGGTGAATCGCTGTGGCGATCACTTTAAAGTCTCTTTGTACTGGTTTTTGTCTTTGCTTTGTGTTCATACCTAAATACGAGGAGAGAGATCATATGTGTAGCCTCATTCAGATAATGATTTGTCTCGGTGTATAGATCTCTAGCCACATTTTATAGAGAAAACTTTATTCTGGGAGTATTACTTTAAAGACTTCTGTTCTGTGGCATATTTGTAATACATTACTTTTTTGGAGTAATGACTCTAATGCTGATCACAACAAAAAGGTGAAATACCTCCAACATTCACAAAGATTTGACCACACAGCATGCTATCAAGTTGCACGAATGTAATGTCTTGGATATGCTTCGTAGCGATGGTGTGTGGTGACATCGAGGCCAACGAAAACCCAGTGAGAACCGATAAGCAATTGAATGAATAAGTGATATCGATAATGGAACTGGAATAGCTAAATTCTTATCACTTCCCATCCCCATGAAGGATGTTACAGCCTTCTTACTTCTGGCTGCTATTAGAAGAAAAATATAGGCTTTTAGGTTGCAAAAAAGTCTTCCTGTTCTGCTTTCAAGTTGTTCCTGTCCGACACATGAATCATGCCGCGACACTGGGGAATACAATGACCTGTACAGTGAGTGGAAAAAAGCCCTATTTTCAGAGTAAAGGGGTTTTTTTTCACTTTTTTTTTTATAAAAGGTGGTGGTGATGACCAATTTAAATTTGGTTTATTCTCTAAAAATGGCATAACTGGGTTAGCAAGTCCTTGAATAAGGACAACATGATTGATACAGATTCCAGGAGTTAACCTTCAAATTTTAGCAGCACAAAGATTCATCTGTTCTCTCCAGAATTTTAACTTGTAGGGGGTTTGTTTTTGGAGCAAATTTTTTCTGAATTGTAAACATACAAATATAGGCTGTCATTTTTTCACATAACCCAGTAATTTTTATCCCCAGAAAATTTTGCAGCCCTGGTGAGATCGGGCCATCACTGCCGTCTTTGTCAAACCGAGCCTCAGCACAGTGCATGTGACAGCCTAAATCGCTTCCCATTTCATCAGCAAAGGCCTGTCAAATCCCACCATGAAACAGGTACATGTGCTGTGACACAGCATGCATGTGGATACGACGTGACTCCATTGACTTAGCGAAAGGGCAGGAGAAAGACACAAACGAAAGACAGAAAAAAATCCACCGGATCGAGTGAGAAAGGGGGAGCTCGGGATAGAGAAACACACCAACCTACTTACTAGAGATCAGTATCAAGATCGTAACCTACATTCTGTGTCTTAGTGTGACAAAGTGCAGAAATCTTCTCTTAGTCAGACATAACTGTACAAAGTGCCCTGCTACTGGCCTAATATTTGAATCAAGCACGATGAATACGCAGATGTGAGCGTTCCTCTTCTTCCAGTATGGGACACTAAAGGTAGATGTGGCGGAAAGGGGTACAAGTGACGTCTAAATGTGTGGCCCCAGGGCGAGCAGACATTTCTAGGACTCTTGATGTTACGGAGATCGGTAGTTGGATGTATACAGCAGAAGATAAGATTAAGAGGTCATTGAGTGTGCTCTGACTGTGAATTTCTTGTAACAGTTTGGAGAGAAATATCTCTACAAGTATAGTGTTTGTTTTTTCATGATCCCACATCAACCTATTGCCTGATCTGATTTCATGAGACTTTGTTTGGTGATATTGTTCTTCTTGAAATTGTTTGTTTCCCCTTATACACATAAGAATGAGGTCTAGTATGAGAACGCTTTTTTTTAGGAGACAGCGTTGCACGATAAGATACTTTAATGGCTAATTCAAAAGATATCTTATAGAGCTGGTTTGCCTTTTTGTTTCAGTGACTCTGCAGCTGCCTCAAAGTAATCAGTTAAACTGCGGTTAGCTGTAGACAAAACAAAACTCTCTTGTGTGAACACATCAAGGGAATACCTCAAAAAGCTTCTCTCCACCTCTGAAATACCTCCAAGATTAGCCGTTTCCTCTTTTTTAACTGACCTAGAAAAATGGTTCAGGCTTTTGGTTCCCCAGTACTGTTTACTGCAATGCCCTACTAAGAGGCTGTCCTGCTCCACGCTCATTCAGCTTGTTAGCCTGAAAACTCATCATCCAGAAAACACGATCCCGCGACCTCAACCTACTCTAGAGATGCCACCGTCGGCTCTGACGAGTGTCTTCAAAGCTCAAATATACAACCATAAAATAACCCACCCTATAGGATTATATATAAGACAGCACTAATTTTCTAAATTTGAAAGAAAAACTACGCCAACTTCACTTGTCCTAGAAGGCACCCGTCGATGTGGAGACAGGCACCAATTTCAGACAACTCCTTATTAAAATGCACAATGGGGATTTTAACCCAGCCTACTATTCACATATTTTCCTTGTACAGCAGTTTCTCTTGTCTTGTGTTATTTCTTCCTCTGCTTAAAGGAACCGAAAAAGCTCAGAGTGCTGATCTATGACCAACATTTGATTCATGCAATGCTACACAATACCTTTGAAGACAGAATTTAGTAGATAGTGTAGGAGGAGATTACTGGAGTATAAAAAAAAAAAGAGATGTTAATCTCCATAAAGTTGCTATCTGAACTGGACCCTTGCAATGTATGCACAACAATGCAAACACAACACTTTAAGCAGTTCACTGGTACAGACAAGATGCAAGCAAGCGAGAGGAACAAAAAGAGCGTCGGCACTACATATGCAAAAGATGTCCTATAAACACATTTGCAATGCAGATATTCAGACACTTGACTTTCGACGTCAGTTCCATTGTGGGATGCCTTTTGACGGCTTAAGCCTGATCATCTTTTCAGACTAGGCTGTGGAAAATCTTGAAAGGAAGTACTTGGAGCCGTTATGCAGCTTTCATGGAGCAAGAAAACCCAGTGTAGCCTGGGGCCAAGATGAGTCCTTCTTGGGTAATGACCTAAAACTGACAAGACAATGAAGAAATTAAAATAATAATAATAATATGTTGATGCTGTGTTTCCCAGGCTGCTACTCCACATACACTGACAGCAAGACAAAGGTGCCAGCGTGTGTGAACCAGCACTGACCTAGCTAACTGCAGCTCTGACCAAAGCATTACCACAAGTGGGCTTCTGTGTCCTGTGGTGTTTTCTGTTGATTCATGCAACTGCCAAGTGGAGCATGTGAAGAGAATAAAAGACTGGATCTAGAACTGAGCTCTGAGAGACCCCAAAGGTGACATGTCCTGAAAAAGAGAAAGCACTGTCTTCTGTACTAATGCAACAGAGCCCTTCTCTCAAAGCAGGGAAACTGCTGTCTTTCTCATATTAATAATCATACTCACCAAGTGTCACATGCAAACATTAAATGAGTAATCACTTTTTTTAGGCTAGTTGTAGGAGGAACATTGATATGTCATTAACTTTTAGTTGACATGGCACAGTTGTTAGCATACGGGTACTTATTCACATATAAAAATTTCCTCTTATTTTGTTTTATTTGTGTCCATATAGTGAACATTGATCCCAGGAAACTCTTCTAGCACTTTATTTGGTGTCTGCCAACACATGAGCCAAGTGTCTGCTTTATTGCTTAATGTTATGTTCACGAGCTAGTTACTGCCTGCCACTGGATTTGGAGCAGGCTGTGTACAGTGGGACAGATGTGTTCTGTGGCAGCTGGAATGTGGCATGTGTGAAAAGGTGGCTGTGAGTGCAGGTGTATCAAAAGGCCTGCGATATGTTGAGAAAAAAAATGCAAAGAACGAGTCCCATATGGAAATGCAGTATTTTACATGTGAATTTGATGATCATTGAAAAGTTATGGGCCTAGAGTTTTTGTTTGAAAGATACAGAGTTGTCAGCAGATCTGCACTTTATGAATGTTCACTTTTGCTCTGTGGTTAATAAACAAGAGTTTGCAGATGAGTCTTCCATGCAAACTAAAGACAACTGTGGCAAACTGCTAGCAACCAAGGAAACGGCAAGGAGGTTTTTGGTGCAAAACCCTCTGTCACTTGGCAACCTTCAGCAACAACTCATCAATTGGCCAGGGAATGCACATTTTTCCCTAGCGATCGGTTGTTGACAGGGGGCACCTGAATGGTCTCAGTGAAACTGAGGGTATTAGCGATCGATATCACAATGTCTGCCTGCAATCTCCAGCAACTGGCAGGGGAATATTCCTGTAACAGTTGGTGGTTGCCAGGCTGTTGCCTCTGATCTCTAAGCCCGTGTGACTGGAGCCATGGATAACCAAGTCAGTGTGTTAACAAAGAGCCTCAAGCTTTTCCAAGACGTTTAGAGAAGATTTATCAAGATTTTGATGTGAGAGTGTTCCTTCTTTACAACAGTTTGTCAGCATGTTCATGTACTGAAATGATGCCAGCACTGTTTGCAAAATACAAAAGACACAGCTGTTGTATCAGCCTTACATGACAGTCACATAGCTCATAGAGCACATACTTATGGATATGCTTATTTAGATCGACATAGAAATAGCTCATGAAATGAACTGTGTTTGATCAGAAGCTACACTATCATTTCATCTGTCAAATAAGCAGTGTGTTCACACTGTAGCTCACATTATGTTGAAATAAATGTTGAAAGACCGCTGTTTGAACATCCAATCAATATGCTGAATATTTATATATTGCAGGGCAGCACGGTGGTTAGCACTGTTGCGGTACAGCAACAGCAAGAAGGTCCTGAATTCAATACCACCATCAGGCCGGGGTCTTTCTGTGTGGAGTTTGCATGTTCTCCCCGTGTTTGTGTGGATTCCCTCTGGGTACTCCGGCTTCCTCCCACCATCCAAAGACATGCAGCTTGTGGGGATAGGTTAATTGATTAATCCAAAATTGCCCATAGGTGTGAATGTGAGTGCGAATGGTTGTCTGTCTCTATGTGTTAGCCCTGCGACAGACTGGCGACCTGTCCAGGGTGTACCCCACGTCTCGCCCTATGACAGCTGGGATAGGCTCCAGCGCCCCCCGCGACCCTGAAAAGGATAAGCGAATGGGTGAATGGATTTATATATTGCCCTTGTTATGTATCCATGTATATTGTCATTTTGTTGCTTAAAAGAGAACAAATCAAGCAAACAAACAAAAAATTACAGCAAAAAGAACAACTGGACCGACCCCTGGATGTGGAAAGGTGTTTTTTCATCATTAGACCACAACCTTTTTTTGACTAGTGACACATCACTATGCCGGCACTATACAGTATATAAATGGGTAAGTGCATTATACACAAATAATTTGTAGTCTTTTCAGGTATCAAATTTGGGATTAGAAGTCATTTAACTACCATGATTACTACAGTGGCAACCCTATTTTAAACACTAATATAATGAAATTATTTATTACAGTTACAATAATTTCTAATTATTAAAAGTCAGGATTATCGCTCAGTCACAGTAGAATAAGAACAGGATGGCAATTTTCTCGTGACTACCAAAAGCCAGTGCCTGCCCAGTTATTGCATTACATTTTCGCATTTGACAATCAAAAGTAAGTAGCTGAAACAACCACAGTTGACTGCAGAGTTACTGAACAGGTAGCAACTGGTCTCCAAACAGTTGAGTCCCGACTCTGGAAACATTTGCAAATAACTGTTGTCTAATTTATAAATGTGGACAGATTTCCAACACATCTGAATCAATCTCAGACCCCATTCAACTGATAGAGAGATAGATTTATCCATCCTGAGACACCAAAGTTGCTTGAAAGAAAGCAAATGACTGCAAGTGGTTGCAGGCCTGGTCTTTGAATCTAAAGTATTGAGATTGCAAGCTGACTGCACATGATTGCAATAACTTTGGATTGATTTAGGCCATTAGAAAGGTGTGTGTTGACTCAGGGATTGCATAGCATAGGAAAATAAAGAAGCCACCAACCACGTAGACTAATATCATTTCTGACTTGCATGGCGGTACCTCTTTTGTCGTCGGTTGGCTGGTCTCCTCCTCTTTTTGTTCTTTTTTTCTTTTCACTAATTAATTAATTTTCTGATTCTTCCAACAAATCTCTTCTTTTGTGTACTAATACTGACATTTAATTACTTCATCTCATTTAATTATATTTCATTTACTTATCTAATTATATACAGATATACACCCACTCATTTTATTTGTGTCTTTGTTACCCGGCACACTTAACCATGACAACATGAATATTTATGTGTCTCTGTACTCTACAGTTGAGTTAGTTAACATAAAGAACATCTGTCATATACCATTAAGGAAGTAAAGCCGTTCACCTTTAACATCCTCTGTAACCGTCTTCACACAAGTTTATGACATCCTCAGGAGATCCTCATCGACTCGCGTTCGAGTCTGACAGTGTGAACACAAGCTGCTGTAGAGGAGCTACGCTTAGAGCCCCAGAACAGAGTGAAGCAGAGCTCCAGTGAGACCGAAACACTCAAAGTTTGGCAAAAACGCACTAATCTTGCTATGTCATGCAGGCTGTCAAGCCAGCTCTGTGCTCAGCCTCGGAAACAAACCCAGAGCTCAAGGCGGTCAATTAGAGCTGCATGATCAAATATGTCAAATGCTGTACAGGGTCTCAAGACAACGCATAAAAATTCTCAGGCAATCGCTGCTTAAAGAGGGTCATCTGAGGCTTTTAAAGGCTGTGTTTTACAGGGAGACCACTTTGACAAGGAACAGCACCATCCGAAAGTTGTCTGCTAGTATATAACATAAATATATGTACACAAAACCATTACTACTACTACTACTACTACTACTACTACTACTACTACTAATAATAATAATAATAAAAAATGCATGAATAGCTAAGACCAACAAATCCAACATCCTCTACAAGGACCTTGAAGCAAAGATGCTTACACAATCCAAATGCCACACTAAGCACCTCTGCCAAACAGTAACAGGTAAAGGGATGAAAGCCTTCTTAGGTTTGATGATTCTGATCAGAGTGAGGAGGAAGCTGAGGAAACTGATACTCACCATGTCTGTGTCTGAAACGGGTCCAAAACTCGTGACATAGATGTTTGTCCTCACTTCTGTTACGCTCTCTGAGGAAAGAGACAACGAGGACCAGAACACATTACGGTCATTACTCAGTCTGTACACAAAAAAAGCATTGCTGGAGCTCTGTCTTTGTTAAGCTGATTGTTTGTGTGCATGACAGTGAAGTTTGCTGGTTGGATTTTAACTAAGCTACCTTAGAAAAAGCCTAGAGTATTAAACGGTTAGAGAAACACCTCAATTTGAAGGAAAAAAATAAAACAAATGCAGAAGACTTATGCATGCTCAGGGAGGAATTTGTGTCCTCCTGGACGGCTTAATACCTGGATTCAAACTGTCTTTATGGATCATTTCATCAAATCCGTGTTCTTGTAGCACAGGCTGCTGGTTTAAGAACATAATGCTACACCAATAATATAAGACATTTTCTAAAATACACACAGCACTGGCTATAACAGTCCTAAGGATTTGGCCCAGGAGTTGTTGTTTGTTTTTTTTCCTTCTTCCTTGACCTCAATTCGGAGGCAAAATGTTGCTGCGAGCAGCTTCACAGATGCTTCTGAAAGTTATCCATTCAGTAAAACTACCATTTGTTTGGCTCAAGCTCGTTTTTGACCACTGAAGCATAAAATTTGCTTTGGGCCACGCCCAAGTCTGTATCTTCAGAGATGAGATTCCCTTTTGACCCAAAATGATTTTAGTCAGCCTTAAAGGACTACTGGCTCAGGAATAATATGCAGCAGCTTAACATTAAGCATTTTTAAACTCAGATAATGAACACATGTTTTGCAGTTACACACACATACAAACACTGAGTCTGATTCTGTCATAACTCTATAAGACTTTCTACTGTGTCTATTCCTAAGGAAGATGTATTTCTTCAGTTTTAATGACATGCATCCTTGCATGTTATGTAACAATAAAAGCCCCATAATTGCTTTTCTGTCATAATGATTTATAGATGATTCCTGAATTTGCAACACCGATCACACTGATCATTATACGGCATGCTAGTGCAGACCTTTAATTGTGATATGAATTATGCGATGTGGAAGGATTGTTTCCAAACACGTCACTAATGATTTTAACATCGCATTAAGTAGGGCATGAGATGAAAGTCATGACAGATCAAAATTTGCCCTCTTCAGTGTGGGCTGAATCAGCTCCTCTGGGGTAACCGTGTAAAGCAGGCCCTTGGGCCGCTGGCGAGACAAATAGCTGCTCCTGGTGGTGCAACGACTAGAGAGTGATGAGGCTTTTCTCCAAAAGTGAATGGATCCTCGCTCTAACTGTGTCCCAGATCTAAATGGCCACCCACAGGTGAGGTCTTTAATCCTTTAGCAAAGACCCCCCCCTTTCCATCCCAAGGGAGGAGATCCACTTCCACATTAATCATTTCTGTGACTCAAATAGCTCTCACAAATACACGATTATCACAACACCAAGTCAGCAGTTTGCATGGAAGACATAGGCAGGGGAACAGAATGATTTGCCCTGTTTCTGTTTACAACAAAGCACTGGAGCATAGGGCAGAGCTAATAGATGCTGCTGAAAATAAAATGAAATGGCATTTTTCCAGTTTCTGCCCAGTCTGCTTGTCTGAGATGGTCCCACATGACTGTTTTTTCAGAAGGCATGGGGTGGCCAGCAGGAGGAAGATTGGTGCTTTTCTTCTTGTGCAGGCAGCAGCTTTAGACATTAAAGCGTCCCTGCTATACAAAAGCGCGGCGCCTGGTCTGTGTGAAGGGCAGATGCTCCTAATCTAATCTGCAGATTTAAACCTGTGTCAAATAGTTTTACAATACTTTACATTTAAAATACATTTTAAAATATATCATAAAATGTTAAATTTAAAATTTATATATTTTATACATTCCATATTTTTGATGAATAAAGAAATAAGAGGATAATAAATGTCACCACCTTCCTGTCTATTAAATATCAAAGAGGATTTCAAATATGAAAAATTCAAACAGGTCCCCATTCTGTGCCTTCATAAAAAGTAATAAAGCTATGATACACCAGTGCATAAAGCAACTTTAGAAATGTGTACACATATGGCACCCTACTTACATACAAATAACTGACATATTTTAACCAATCAGAATCATTTCAGCTTCAGTCCTACTAATTTGCTTTGCTTAGTGACAATTTTCCTAAAGAACTGTGAGTAAAGAGGTGTTGATAGAATTGTGCTTTAACCTATAGGCAGTCACTTCTGTACAGAGAGACACCTGATCATCTGTTTTGCCTTTGGAGATGGGAATATAACACGAACAACCTATGTTTGGTTCCTTTTCCTGGTTACTGCCACAGAGCCCGAGTCATCCAGCATGGTGGGCCTGTTGCCCAGTAGGTATGCTCATGGCATGTGAATCAAGCAGTAGAGCAGAATTGGACATTCCAGCTGACTGGCTGAGAAATGGTAAAGCACGTTTGAGCATGTGGGCTTGCTGTTGTCCTTTAGGGCACGGATATTTGGATGAAATGGCATCAATTAGTGGGATTTCCACTGACGTGTGTGCTTATTTGCCATTTGGGCATGATTGAACAAAGATGTTCACCCAAGGGAACGCACTTTTCCACAAGAGTGATGTAAAAAAAAATGCTCCGTATTGTCCACTAGCAGTGCATAGTGTCAGTTTGGTTTCATGAAGCCAAAAACCTTCAGTTGAGAAGAAAATTGAAGTTTCAGCTACACTAGTCTAATATCTGATATTTACACCACAAAGAAAATGTCAGTAGTTTGTTTGAATATATACATTTAGAAAAGAGCAACATGAAAATTGCATAAGGATATATAAAATAACCTGCACCCTGTGCATGTTGGGCCAATGGCACCTGTAAGTATGTGTGCTGATGAACAGGAGTGTGCTACAGGCTTGGAAGTTTATAACCTTCATAAATATGTGTCAGGCACTGCTGCAGCAACTGCTGACTGTGTTGATAAGGGGCCAAATTAGCCTTCCGACCTCACCTAACCCACTTCCTCAAGCACCAGTTTGAGATGTAGAACATGACACATATCAGTTATGTAACAGTTTTTTTTAAAAGAAAAAAATATATCAATTCTATTTATAAATAAATGTGTCTCCTATACATCTGGACTGAACCACAGTGTTCAGTTGGATCAATAAGTGCCTCAGTGAAGCATAGAAATGCTGCTCCTTAGACCTGCTCTTTTGACTAAACATAGTCAAAAGACATACAGTAATTAAGATTATTTTTCGCCAACCCTAATAATGGCTAAAGAGCCATAAATATCTGACACCTTGTAACCCATGCATTTAAGTCACAAGTTAAATAGATGGATTCATGCTTCACACACCCCTTGATTACAAAAACGCCAATAATTCAACTTCAACATTTTCTTTAACAGGACTCATATTCTATTACACAACTATGTTAATAAATTTTGCACTATAGCACTTTTTTCCCACTCCCTTAGGAAGATGTAAGTAATTCTATTCTGAAATGAAACAACATAAACTCCTGATATTTAAATTAAATGCGACTGTTACGCTTTATTCTACTGTACGCAATGATTCACGCATCAGGACGACAGCTTGAGGTTTACATCAAAGTTCTGTCTTTGCACAGTAAACATCACTCTGCAAAACACGATGATAATTTGCTACTTAAATCCAGAACTTACCCAGCACACCCACTCTATATTAACTAATATTAATGGGAAAAAGCCACAACAGTGAAAGAAAAGTATGAACATAAGTAAAATGACTTAATCTCACTTAATCTGCAAAAGAAGTTCAATTTAATCAAAAATAATCCATTTCATTAACGCAACAGGAAGGAAATGACATAGGACCTCCAGGACGAGTTAGTAGATTAATTAATGTATTTAATGATTTTCAGCATTTGGGATTACAGTGTGATTAACATTTTTGTGTATCCATCATCAGTACAGCTGTTTAGGAACTAAGCACTGCTTACCTCCCAACCCGGGACGGAGCCTGTTGTCATATCCATCCAACAGCCTGTCTAAGATTCGGGTGAAAATGGTGATGTTGTCTTTACTGTCATCAGGCAACGGCTCTCTGTGTCCAACTACTGCCCTGCAGGGAAAAACAAGGAAAAGAAAGTGGAGTTCAAGAATAACAAAAGCTGTCAGATTTAGCAAAACCACTGATGTGCTGACACTGCGTACAACAGTGTGAAAGCCTGCTGTTTGTTAGTATCTCCCACTGTCTCGACTGGGTGGACTCTCCGTTTTTAGAAAAAGAATACATTTATAGTAATGAGTTGTTTCCCAAAAAGAAAACACTCAGCAGCATTTTGTTAGAGAATTCATCATATGCTATCAACCATTAGTTATTAATTTACACGACCCACAATCCCCAACATAACAATACTGTAGTGAAATGAAAAGGCTACTATATGTGGAACAGTGATGAGTTAATGAGTACCATCTTTAATTAAGTTAAAATCCCCCTGGGAGCTGACCTATAATATAAAAGTAATCCTCGTCAACCACCCCTCCATGCCCACATGCACTCTTCCACATGCAGCCCTTCACACTTCTGTAAGGAAGGAAACGAATCGTGTATATTCCATGAAAGATCCTCAAAGGAAATCCCAGAAAACTGGGAAACTGTGTTTTCTCTTGACTTTCTGTAGCTTAATGCCTGCTAAAATAACAAGTCAATATAAAGAGTCCACTGGAGCTACAGCATTATCCATTAAAACACTTACTGGGTGAAGGTCACCTCTTTAAATGTATGCAATTGTAATTATTATCAGCTCGGGGAGTTAAGGATCTTAAAAATGGCATTCCTACACAAAACGCATCATAATTTTGAGGCATCTGGGCAAAGTACTTCAGTTTAGCTAAGTGGCCATTATGAGGGCATGTGTGGGCAATAAAAAATATCAATTAAGCATCAGGGTTCCTTCGTGTTCTAGCGATTATTCCCTCCTTAATGTAGTGGCACTCGTGTTGTACAATACACCAAGCATAAATGCTTTTAAAGCTTTAAAAAATGATAAAGTGCTGTGTTTATATTAGGCAGGTTGAAATGTGTAAACTCTGCCAGTTATACTTTATTCAGTGTTAAATTAAACATTAAAACCCTCTGGTTTATATAAAGGATACTGTGCTGTCAATATTACAGGGAACTTTGTATTTATATTGATTATGAAGGTAATGTAATGCGGCACAGTTAGCACTTCTTTTACAATGTGTTTTTTATTGCTTCTAACTTTCTTTTATGTTCTGCATTAGTAGAGAAAGATTGACTGTTTACTAATCGATTTCCTAACACTGTACTGGGGGCTGCGTTAAATTGTTGGCGCCTCACAGGGAAAGCATTTGGGTTGGGTGACTTTTACTGTGAAAAGCTAATGAAGCAAGATGGTTATTGCATAAAATGCATGTATGAAATAACATTTTATTTTCTTTTTTGACAGTGGATCAGTTTTAATTATGGACGACAGTAATAGAAGTTTAATGGGGTGAGCTCTTAGATGAAGAGCCGGAGGCGAAAGACGGCACACCTCCACTGTCTGCAAATTACACTTCCAATTATTTGTGATTGACTCTTTGAAACATTGTTTGTTGGACTTCACAGTAAACAGAAACAAGTTGCTCTTGTGTGTTTTAAGTATTTAACTAATCTGAAAGCTGCTCATTTTGAAATAAGAACACTGGGGGCCTTCTACCAGTACATAACTCTCACACAACACTACTGAGAAAAGTACCTGCAGCACTCAGTGATTTGTGTCTTTAATAACATAGCATTCAACATGTGCTGTAAAATCTTCCACTGAGGTCTCATACCATGTCTACAGTTAGGTCCATACTTTGTTTTCTGTTATTTTGAACATCACCAAATGCTGTGTTTCCTCCCTCGAGGCCTTTACTGCAGCTGCCTTCAGTTGCTGCTTGTTTGTGCTTCTTTCGGCCTCCAGTTTTGTATTTAACAGCAGAAAAGCTTTATTGGACTGAGATCAGGTAACTGACTTGGCCACTGAAGAATTTCTCATTTCTTTGCCTTGAGAAACTCTAGGGTTGTTTTTGCAGATTGCTTTGGGTCAGTATCCATTTACAATGTGAAGCCCTGTCAGTTTTACAGCTTCTGGTTGAAAAGTTCATCTTGGTTTTATCTGTCCAAGAAGTTTATTTTTTTCAGAACTTTGAAATGTCTTGTTCGAGAGCTGTTTGAAACCAGTGGTTTCACTTGGGCAGCAAACAGCTTACAGCCAATTGTCCGACTGGTTTTGAGCCTGAGGCTCAAGTAAAAATGGCTCCAATTACTAAACAGTTACTAATTTGTTGTAAACCCTTAAATTAAAGCTGGAAAGTATGCCCTTCAATCACATCTTGGTTGTTTGATTTAAAATTCACTGAGGTTGTGTACAAAAGTTGTGCACCTGGGACTAACTGTATGACCACGACAGGTTCACAGGTTTGGCTGTACCCCCGAGTATTAACAGCACATGCTCAGAAAGTCCCAAGAAAGTCGGAAACTTTCAGAGGGTTCATATCACTTCCCCGGGTGAAAACCTTCCTCAGTTATGAAACTTGTGCTGAAATGCTGCTGGTAATTTTAGCATTCAGGGTGGCAGCAGAGGGACGAGTTGAGACTTCACAATAAAATCAAATAGGGCCCAAAAAAGTTGTCTACCCAGAGGAAATATGTAAAATGGAAGAAATTGCCTCTGCAGCAATCTCCCTTGATGGACTTGTTGATGCCAAGCAGGCGCAAGTACACCGAGTTCACTAAGTGCACGTTTTGTTTGAACAACGACAGTGGTGTTTTTGTGCATTTCTGCTGTAACTGCACAAGATTTTAAAAAAATCATTAATTTTCTTCTCGTTTTGTTGACATGACACAACTGGAATTTCTGTTCGTCTTTTCTTTTCATGCCCTCATAAATGGACACTCTTTTCTATGCTGTATATTAGTTATTGTAACAAAATTGACTCTTCTAGTATGGCTCATCATTTTACCATTAAAAAAATATAAAAAAAGACAAAATCTGATTACAATGGATTTCTTTTTACAACCGCGTCCATCAAAATGACAGAATCAAAACCTAATGCCACCTCTGCACCAAGGTGAACATGGAAAATGGAGAATGCAACTTCCAGAACCGAGGGCAAGTGATAAGACAGATGATGTCAGATGTTTGAGGCTTCGTAACTTGTGAGTGCACTCCACTGAGACCGAGCCTTTTAACTCCAAGCTCACGACTTGAACCCCATCGAGCAGGGCATGGTTTGATATATTCCAACTGTCAAATAAGCACCTACCTCTATAATTATGCTCTGGCAAAAAAATATATTAAAATATGACAGCATAACAGTGTACTCATAAATATTTGAATGAAATAATACTGGATAATTCTGGATTTTCCATTCACGCAACTTATCAAAAATGGACAGGCATGTGTGTTTGAAGTAGCTCAGACACACCGAAAACACCAAAATACAAAAAAAGCTTTTAGAAATGGCTGGGAAGAGTTTAACTGCAATAGGTGATATCTCACTTAACATGAATCATATATCAAACAAAAAGCCTCTGTGGCCTCTCAGACGGCACCGATGGAAATTCAAAAATTAATGAGAACCCCTTAGTCGCTAAGAAACCGTTCGAGCAACATCTGCTGCACAAATATCCACTTCAGAAAAAAAACAAAGCAAATGTGTGGCGTGTAGCATCTGCATGTTTAACTGAAACACACACACTTTCTGTGACACACACACACACAAAAACACACTCTTGTAACCTCTTCCAGTAGGCGCCAGCTGTTTAAATTCACTGATGAGGACTAAAGAAATGGGACATTCCCTCTGTATTTGACATCATTTTTATTGAAACACGGAGGTTTTATAATCGTGCCAGCTGCTGTGTTTCACTCCCTCAACCCCCTTCATTATTCACACCATCTCAACACAAGTGCATGAATCCAATTTTAAAAGAAGCACAAAGAACCAAACAGCCATTATATCTGCACATAACAGGATGTTTGAATTTCAGGGGGGGGGGGAGTTGCAATAGGAGCAAAAAGACCCCCGAAAAAAACAATTACTGCTGTATGTCTTAGTTTCGTGTCAATGCCAAATTTGACAAATACTTTCTTTTATTAAACATTGATATTAGTCATAGGCTCAGCATATAAATACTGTTAATTATTAATGACTTCCAGGATGTCTGATCGCATTATTCTGTGTAGCTACTCTAAAGTTGGACTTTGATGGTTAAAAGTGAATTATGAATATTTGAACATGAGATGAGTGATATTTACCGATGCTGTGTGAAGACAGCCCGGAAAACTATCAGTAAAAGGCCCCAATTCATCATCAGATCAGTTTGCAACAGAATTGTGAGAATTAATTAATTTTCATTAGTGGCTGCAGGAAGACATGGAAAGATTAGTTGGACCTCGTACTTTTTAATTCTTATTGACCATTTTCATATCAAATGAGTGACTAACACAGACTAACACGACATTGAACACAAGTGGCTCGTGTT
This sequence comes from Haplochromis burtoni, assembly GCF_018398535.1. Taxonomy (NCBI): domain Eukaryota; kingdom Metazoa; phylum Chordata; class Actinopteri; order Cichliformes; family Cichlidae; genus Haplochromis; species Haplochromis burtoni. Next base: position 828,937 of record NW_024582513.1, read on the forward strand.
TTATTTACTGAGGCAGTGACTGTAAATGAAACCGATATGACTGCTCTAAAAAAGGTGCAGTGCGCTAGCGCACCGAGCTTCGGCTTGTATTCTTCTCCAGCCTGAGCAGGTTTAATAATAAGGATAAGTGGAAACAGCTGTGTGTGGGTGTGCAGGACCTTTAAGCTAACAATGGGCCCTTTTTCACAGTGGGTACTTGACTTGTATCTAGGAAGAGCACAGGTGTTACAACTAACTTTAACAATGGCTCTGTTATATCGTGCTGCAGAAAACGGCATGGCAGCAGCAGGAGCCTGAAACAGGAGTAGATAAATGGTATTCAATTCAAAAGGATAACAAACGTCTGTGCTTTGTAGTTCTTTGTTCAATTTGCAAAATTATCCATATGAAAAATGCATTTGAAATTCTCGTTATCCATTTTATTTTCCTGGTTGCTTCACTTCATTTGTAACATCGCCACCTGGTTCTTTGCTTTGTTTTGTCTGTGGGAGTGGACTGTACCAGTTTCCGGGGGTGTCTAAACCCACTAACTTGACGAAAATCTGACGTAATATGTGCATTTGAACACATGTTCATTTATCAGCAACACTAAGGCATTAAATGTTAACTCGTGGACTGGATCCAAAGGCCAGTGAAGTTTTGTTGATGAGAGGACACAGAGTAACCTTCAAAGCGCCCACCTTGAGCATGTCCTCTCTTTCCACACCGCAGAGGGTTTGAATATATTGTGTATTTAACGATCCTTATATCTGAGTTACAATGACTAGCTACTGCTAGTTAAATGAATAGACAGAGAAATGTAAGTAAAGACTTGTTAGTTGCAGTCTATTACTGCCTACATGACAATGGTACAGTCCATGTTTTTTTCATGTAAAATATCCATTTGTGTATTTATTTAAAAGGGTGGTGTAAGCCCATTTTTATGTTATTTATTTTGATGACACAAATTAAAAAAAGAATCGAACTGTGAAGTGTTACACTGAACGATTACTTGTTAACAACCATTAACAGGAGTCACTCTGTGCTTTTGGTCCTCTTGATAGCCGATTCCTACATATTTTCCACAAAAAGTCTCAGTTTCCCCACACTGCACAATTGCTCACTTACATGAAAAGGCAGACAGTGAGCTGCTATATCTCAAAATCCAGACAGTAATTAATATTTGTACACAACAGCACTACACTCCCTGTTAAAGTGATGACGACTGACTATTTTCTATAGACAGGAAACAAACTTGCATGGACTTTTGCAGAGCTTTATCCTCGATGTTTAGGAGCAGCAAGCACACAGTGTTGCAGAAACAGATTATAGTAAAGCATTTTACAGCCCTGAAATTAAAAACCCAACGCTGCAGCATTTGTCACCAAATTAATGATATCAAAAACGCCGACTCACTGGAGCGGCGAATGGTGCACGCCGTTAACCTGAGGTTGGTGTTACCATAGTTTTAAAATATTTAAAGCCTAAATTATAATATTTAATCACTTTAATTTAGTTTGGATTTTTGGCTTAGATTTTGACTGAGTACTTTTGCAGAGAAAGCTTTAATTTGGAATTTAAATTGGCTGTTTTGTCACTTCCATGGTTGCAGTACAAGGCAGGAGAGCGCATTAAAACCAAGCTGCTGGTGGCATATTTTCTGATGGCATCATTAGATGGGATAAACACGGGTATTAAATCAAGGGTATTCTGCCTCCTGGAGCACAAGGAAAAGTTTCTAACCTAATCATATATGCACAAACTTTTTGGGAAGTTTACTTTCTGTAGTAGACACTATGGATTTAAATGTTATCCTGTGAAAGTTTCTTAATTAGCAATGTTCTGTAAAAGGCGTCTCTTTAATGAATTATTACTTAGTCCCATTTCTGAAGGGCATCCCTGATTTCCAATATTCCTCAGCTGAAATGAAAGGGACTAAACATCAAAGGCCTTTGATACCTTTAGTGGCACACCATATTGTTTGTGAAAGCTAACCTCGATGTGGTCACTTTCTGCTGTAGTGTTAGCGTCTTACATGGATGACTGACACCCTGAGAAGAAGAAGCAGACTCGCTGGGCTGGTGGTGGGAACAAAATGCGTGTGGGCCCAGCAGTCTGAGTTAGTGGAACGGGCATGCACTGAGTGAGTGGACTGGCGCCAATCCAAGGTTAGTGCGCTGAACCAGTCTGACAGGTGAAGGATTGCACTCTTGGCCGGGGAAGAGATGTAGTGTTGGTCTCCCAGGGCATGCTGGTGCCTGCTGGCAGCCAGAAGGTGTGGAATGAGCAGCGAGGCTGGAGGGAAGTGAGCGGTAATGAGAGCTGTTCGGGTGGCAGGAAGAGATGAAGGTGCTTCATGAGCTGACAGAGTGATGGCAAATAAACCTTAGTGAAGAGGAGTAATTGTGGAAGCTAAAGTTCAAGTGTGCTGTTGTGTGCAAATGTGTGCTTCGCTCGGTGACGGATCTGCCTCGTTTTGTGGGGCCAGTTATTTTATCCCACAGCCTCAGGATGCTGAATATATAAAGCAGTTTCAAACTATTTGATTAAATCTTCGCTGTACACACAACAGGGACTGAATTTCATTACCAGCTAAAGGAGCTCTGAGGTTACATCGGGACTGGCCAGAGGAAAAGGTAACCAAATCAGATTTTAGAGAAAAGTTGTGATTGGATTTGAAGATTTACTGCTATACAGCTACCACCGACTTAAATGTCCCGTCACTTCCTCAGTGTGATGCATCCTCATTTCAAACAGGATGTCTGTGAAGACAGTGAGGGGCGAATCTCAAGTGTGAGGCAATGAGCTTCGGTGGTTTTATTAGAGAGAAGGGTCAGAAAGGTGAGGCCGCTGGAAAAGTTGTGAGGATTTTATTCATTGAACCTTCAGGTTACACCCACTTGTGCAGCATGAGTCACCTCTGAAAATGCTTTGTTCTCCTGAAGGTTCTCAGTAGCTTTGACCTAAACACAGCTAAACAAACCAAATCCATGTTGAACCCCATTTAAAAACAAACAAAAAAACAGCCTTTTCATTAACAAGAATGTGACTTGTCTAGCAATGAAGCAGAGTGCGCTGAAGAATACAAAATAGATGGACCTATTTGCTTTTCCTTACTGTCATCGATTCTGTTACAATGGTGGATGTTCATATTAAACACAGGCAAAATTTAAAGTAGCAGGTTTTTCCTTCCCACCATTCCCAAATGCTTGCCCATAGGGGTTCGTCTGATTGTTGGGGTTCTCTCTGAGTCTTAGCTTTACAATATCGAGTACTGCAATACAAAGGTGGCTGTTCTTGTTTTTTGGAGCTGTATGAATAAAATCAAATTGAATTGCTCTAAGGAACTACTTTCCAACTATTTTTTTCTACTTTTGGCCGTGGCTGATATTAACTGGCAGGGATTTCCTGATAGTCTTGGTAGCTGGGGATCAGTCCTGGAGAGTGAGGTCTGGGCTTCTCTGCTTAGGCTGCTGCCCCTGCGACCCGGCCCCGGATAAAGCAGAAGAAGATGCATGGATGAATGGATGGATTTCCTGATATGGTTATCACAGGCACAGCAAGAGGTGTAGATATGAGCACAGCAGCTTCTTGGTTCTAAACCAAATTTCCTAAAGAGCAAGGCACAAGGCAACAGTGGACCCAGTTCCTGTTAATGGCCAAAGTTTTTGTCTGTATATTTCACAGACATCAAATTCACCCCAGAGCCCAGGAAGCAGTGTGTAGAAACGTTACCTTGCTCAAGGGTACCTCAGGGTAGCCGTTCAGTGGATTTGAACCGACTAACTTCTGATCATGGGGCAAACACTATACCTACTGAGCTATTCTGGAATTTTGAGGTAGAAGCAACATTAAATCACTTAAAGACAAATGTCTTGTCTTGATATTCAAACCCAACTGCCAGTCCTGTCAGCTAAAAACAGGAAACTGAGGCTACCGTTCACACAGTGATTCCACCAGAATTGGATGATAGAAGATGTGAAAAATGTTGGTCTGATTTCTGCTGCGACATTGAGATGATAGGGTCAAAAGCTAGGTGTAAATAGCATGAAAGCATAGATCTATCTTTCCTTAACAAACAAATTAGTTGCCAGGAACAGTTTGAAACCTCCACAGCAGCAGGAAGAGGAGCCTCTTTTTCTGCAGTCAGTCAATCAGAAGAAAGTCAGCTTTTAGAGAGATGCATAAAGGGCCAGTATCAGTTAAATAAAAGGTTTTTCTTTTTTCTATCTGCAGCTTTAAAAGTAAATTATGCAAAGCTACTCTAGTGGAGTCCCAAAATAAAAAAAATATATTGCTGGAAAAGAGCAGAACGGGTCCCCTTTAACATTTGATGGAACAGGAGGAGGCAACAACTTGAAAGATGTCACATAGATGCTCATTCCTGGTAGATTACATTGTAATAACAACAGTGCAATGCTTTTCACACTAGTACTTGCAATGGACTTCATAAATTGTGTTTCATATGTTAATCCCCAACAGTGTGTGCCCTTGGATTGTTTTTAAATGAAGAAAGAAGAGCATGATTTTTGTTCCTGTGCACATAGTGAATACATACTTGTACACTGGAGAATTACAATATATATTGGACAGTAAATGCAGCACTCTACAGCTCATATTAAAGCAGTACATGTGGATTTGACGCACCTATTGTAGTGCTGCATCATTCGTATATTACCGAGAGCACCCTTTTAAAGTTAGCGGCTTGAAAAGCTGTTGAACCCTGATAATAGAACAGGAGAAAAGGAAGGAACAAACAAACGGTCTCGTTGATTAACTTCCATTCCAACAAATTTTTAATCTCTTAAGCATTTGGCTGCTGCTGCTGTTACTGCTCATGCAGTCTGAATTCCAAGTGGGCACCTCAGGAAATGCCACAGCATCCTCGTCCAACTACCTTGTCTCTATCTCAAATGTGCGTCACCCCATCTGAGTTGACGTGAGAGCTGCCGGATGACTGATAAGAATCCTGATATCCAAAGTGGCCTGACGACGCACCCGTTGAACTTCTCGCTGTCTTGCCGCTGAGAGCCAAAGGCGACTCAAATCGAATGGAGGGGATTAGTGAAGCTGCTTGGAGCTTTGGGAGAAAAGATATACTGGAAGCTGATCATTTTTCTTGACTGCAGCTATGGGAGGGACTGATTAATTTATTTATTTAAACATATGAAGACAAATATGTCCATCTTCCTGGGAAGAAGGCATGATGGGAAGAGATTTCTACATTGCTGATTAATAAATTTTGAATTTAAAGTTTGCATTTATGCATGAGATAACCTTTACATTCTTCATCTTCATCTTCCTCACCAGATCCTCCCACTCATATTCTTGCCACATCTACCAACAATATATTGATAATATTATCCGGCGTGGCATTATGCAGTATATTGTCCCTTGCCTTGTATCATTCATAGCCTTTTCAATGTGACTGATTTTTCTTTGTTTGCGTCTTTATTCTGTCATCCACTCGCCTGGTTTAAGCAGATAATATGCACCAGAGAGAAGCTGAAGTAGGAGGGTGGGGGTGAAGTGCTTTGGGTAATATCAAACGGTACCTTTGCCCGACTGCAAATGTCTCATCTGCAGTCATTCCTCTAGGCCAAGATTTCTCACATCTTTCACTCACTGTAGTTGAAGTGTTTGAGAGGAGCTAGTCAAAGAAGTTCAGAATCTGTTGGAGTGGAAACTGTTTGAAAATGTGATAAACAGGCGTTTAAACACATCAGAATGACAAAAGGCCTTATGGCCGTGCTAACGGTGTTCTTGTTGTCCATCACTTTCTTTGGGAGCATTTTTCTCATTGTGATGGCAAGCCACACATGGTAAGCTCCACACCTCACCGCCACTTTAGTTTACTTTGCAGTCACTACTTTAAATATATTCTACTTATTGTTCAATGTTGTTTCTTTATTAAATGTATTTATTTTTCCATCACACCTTCCAATGTTTATATGGTGTGCACACATATTAACACTGCAAGGTCAAAGTTCTGTTTTATGTTATATTAATACATCTTTCTTTGTTTGAGTTACCTGGGGTTTGGCTTCTCCTCCTGTCTGGCTAAAGGTGTGGCAAAGGACTGGGAGGCTGAAGTACCACTGACAGCCTAATTGGATAGCACCACATGCTTCATTGCCTGGGGGGTGTTTCAAGTTTGTTTAATTGTTTTGTATTAGTTGGTTATACGGCAGCCATTTTGTTTTCCCCCTGTATGTGTCATTTGGTTTAGCTAAACCAGTATTTAAGTTCCCCCTGTGTCATTTCAGCAGGTCAGTTTGTCTTATGTTTGTTTCAGGGTTTGTTAATTGTTATCTTGAGTTTAGTTTATTGAGTTGACCTCTTTTATTGGTCTGCCTGTTTACGTTTTTTGGCTTTGTTAAATATATTTTCATATTTTGGGGTCAATAAAACCCCTTTTTTTAAATTAAACACCTGTGTCCTTTATGCCTTACTGCTTGGTCCCTGATACTTATCATTTCAGATGCTGTGAAATTGTTGTGCACACACTCACTCCCTGTACAAAGAATCCATTTTACAATAACACCTTTTTTTTTAATGACATATTTATACTATATAAGTACCAGTCCATACCATCATTACAGTTATAAGTGCGATCATATTGTGCATCCAGTGCATTGGTTAAGATTCAAAGAAATAAGAGTGTCGGACTTAATATGTGCTAAATTCCTAGATTTTTTATACCATGCAGCCTGATAAATTTTCCTCTTACAGTCCATCTCATCCAATCATCTTTCTACTAAACCTTGAATCTTTCCCTATGCAGTTTCTTATGGCGCTCTTCCCACAGGAACTCCAGGCACTCCCCTGGCAGCTGGGCTGGAGTCCCTCCAGTATTTTCTCAGTTAGCCCCCCCTAGGCCTTTTACCAAGTATGCCACACCTGGCACTCTTTTTAAGGCAGGCACCTCGGGGACATTTTTAGTACTGGACATACTTTCCTAGTGTGTGTTTGGAGTAGATGCCAACTTAGGTTATGTGTCCACTGGGAACATTTCCTCTGAGCTTTATATCACTGTATTGACTTATGAGAAACTGCTACAGATTTCATACGATGTCGGGAGATTTACATTGAGTTTTTCACTCAGAGCAGAGGAGTGAAAGAAACCTTTAGAAAAAGGTTTTCAATAATTGTTCAGCATTAATGACAGGCATGTCCAGCAATTCTTCCCAACATCTGTTTAACACTAAAGAAACAGGAGCAGGCCAATTTGGAGCCTCCTCAGCCCATTGATTACCATTAGGCTTAAAGTTGGGGACTGTGGCACAATCTGTTCAGACAGAAGAACAAGAAGAGGAAAATAAAATCAATTGAAAAACGTTAATTTCCAGCTGTACTACCATCAGATTTGTCGAACATTGTTCTGTCTCTTGTGGTTGCTGTGTCATCGGTATTTTTGGAAGTTTGCAGTCCCAGATTTGCACAGAAATATGTATGTGACATTTCTGTCACCAGAAATAAAAGCTACACGTATATTACACTATGATAGGAGTTAAAACCATTAAAATGTAATTTCTTTAAGTGTACAGCAGGTGTATGTTTCAGCTCGTAGTTGCTCATTCTTAGAAAAACTAGCTCCTCTTTCCATTCAGTACACATATTCATCTTGCATGGTCATCCCACACACAGTCTGAATTCCCCAGTCCATCGCTGTAAAAGCCTCTGACTTACTTGATCTTGGAATTTAACAGTTTTCGCCTCTCTTCTTGTCCTTGATCTGTAACTAGCTTTAATTCAGTGCCATGACAACCAAGGTCGGCGAGAGGGCAGAGAAATGTCTTTCTGGTGTCCGTTCAGCTCGCAGACAAAAAACTGACTAATCAGAAATGATCGAGTTGCAGCGAAAAAGAAAAGCCAGAGAAATGAAATCTCAAAAATAATGAGAGCAAGGTCAGCATAGTTCAGTATTGCTGTCATAACAGCTATTTGAGTCTAATCAGATTTGGACTCCATGCAGAGATCCACAGCAAGGTTATACCATACTGAATTTAAAGTAACACGTGCTTTAATACTCCAGTAGTGATGAGACATTGCAAGAGGAAAGCCTTGGATGCTTTATTTGGAAGTATGCCACCACAATAGATATATGCTTTGGTGTAACAACTCCTTACAACAGGAGGAAATTATCTAACGTAGAGATATGATCTGAAACGTGTTGCGACACCAATCTGCTTTTGAGGCCCAGAGTTTCACCTGCACTACTGATATCATCGGGGATTACAAAAGCTCTACCAGCACCATCAGCAGCAATGAAGATATCAATTACAACTTTAACCCTCTCACATCTAAGTAACCCTAATCCCTAACTCTCTGCTTGCAAAATATGTAATATCTGGATTTTGCAAATTACTCTCCAAGAAAAAACATAAACAACTGACAAACTATTAGTCTTCATTATGAAACATGATTACAGCAGTCGTGTGAAAAAGAGAGATCTCGGAGTCTAAGCACATCATTTCTGCTTCCATGGGAATTAAAAACAGTAAGTAGCAGCCATTGCAAAATTCACCTGAACAAATCACAAAGCTTCTGGAACAATGTCCTTTAGGCAAGCGAGACAAAGTACAGATGTTTGGCCATAATACACAGCACTACAACTGTCAAGCACAGTGGTGGAGGGGCTATGGTTTGGGCTTATTTTGCATTCACAGGAAAAGAGTCGACCATGAACTTGTCTGTATACCAAAGTGCAGCCGACTCCCGAAACTTTTGAGGGTTACACTTAGAGAGCACCCGCGGAATAAAAAACGGCAAATTTTGGATGTGTTTCCTCCACTTCCATACCATTGATTGATTACGTTAAATTCTTTCGCAGCTGCTCCATTCCCATGTTGTTGTAGTACAGGGGTCGGCAACCCCAGGCACGCGTGCCACAGCTGGCACGACCATAGCTGGGCTAATGGCAAATGCCCGGTATGCCCAATGGTGATTTTCCGTTTTTATGGGCCGATGATTTTTTTTTTGTAACGGTATAAACAATGAAAGGTTGTGGATTGGCCAGATGCTGGCCGGTGTGTAAAAATAACTCAGTTGTTTGGTGGTGGCTATCGCGGAGCTTCCACAGATTCAGTAACATTAGCAAGTGGTGGAGGCCAGAGGTGGATGAGGGAAAGGGGAGGCAAGAGGAGGAGAGACCCGAGGCGGCCGCCGGTCCGAGTGTCAGGTGAACTGAATTTCAGGTAAGAGGTTATGTCTGCAGTTTATCTGGGTCAGATATAAGCCAAGTTTAGGGGTAGTTTATTTTCATTGTGCTTACAGTCAGTTACAATAACTCGTACTGCGTACTAGCTAGCATGATGGAGTTTCTATACAGCTGGGTGGGTGCTATGATGTTACTGATAGTGAACTTTATTTTATTCATAAGGTTAGTTAGTAGAGTTGCCAACCGTCCCGTAAAAAGACAGAATCGTCCTGTATTCAGAGAAAATATTACGCGTTTCGTCTTGACACAAAGCTGGAGTTATTCTGTGTCTTTACGCTGCACAGCTGCCTCGTCTTCTCTCATCCTCTCACCCTCCCTCTCCTGTTTCTACTTCAATCATGAAACTGTTCAATGATCAGCTGATCGGCTTTTCTCTCGTTTGTTTATCGCCCACTTTTCGCCAGAAAGAGGAAACCGCCGGAGGTCGCGTTAAACTACAGCAGCAGGTTTAAGCTTGATCAGCTGTTGTTAGAATTTATTTAATATTAATTTCCAGTATCAGTTGATGTTTGCTGGAGCCACAGCTGTAAAAGCTGCTGGTCATGATGTTGGTTTGGTTATCAGGTGGGAGGGAAACATGCAGATGAAACCAGGAGATGTCCTTACTGAATCATCAGAGCTGAACAGGTGATGGAGAAACAGGTTTATGTGTGTTCATGGAGCTTGCATTTTCACCTGCTGAACATCACTACCTGACAAGTTTAACTGTCTTCAGAGCATTGCAGAGGCCTTATTGACAGTATTTGGCTCTACATATCTGTGTGAGCAGATTTTCTCTCACATGAGTGTCTTCAGGTAGCCGTCTGAATGCTGGACACTCGGAGACCTGTGTCTCTCAGTGGGAGACCAGAGATCCGAGTGTATTAACAAACATGCCATATTGGCTCAGTTTATTTTTCTTATGATTGTTGTGAGGAGACCATAAATAGCATTTGCATTTTCTGTTGTACAGTTCATTTGCTGTTATGGAATTCTTGTTATGGATAAAAAGTGTCTTTCTTTTGTTTCAAAATAGCTGATAACTTCGCTGATAGCTCCCAACATCTGCAAATAAATATAATTCTATAAAGTGGTTCTCTATATTGTGTAACTGTTAATATAGAGTGTTATTAAATTTATTGCTAATGCAATCATATGACACACTGACTTCTGAGGAAATTTTAGATGGCACTCATCATCAGAAAGGTTGCCTACCCCTGTTGTAGTATATTAATGACTAACCTTGTATTGTGGATGAATTATTTCAGTTGTTCTCCTGACTGAAGTTTGGTCTGTTTACAGCATCCTGCTATGTGATTGCATTTGCTCCTATCTTAGTGAACCCTTATGTTAACTTTTATCAAGTGGAAAAAAGCTAGCTTTCATCCTCCAGCTTCACTGTGTTTATGTTATGCTAACATAGCTGTGTCGCTAGCAATCACGTAGCACATCATTATATACCAGCTAGCCCAACTTCAGTAACCCCACAAAAGTCACTGCTTTTTAGTTTTCTGTATTTATTTATGTTGGAAGTGATAGCAGAGCTGTACTTTTTAATTTTTTCAGAAATCTCTCAGTCAGAACATGATATATCATGTTTAAGTGGAAACTAGCAAGCTAACTTCCTGCTAACGTTAACGGATGTTAAAATTAATTGTTACTCCTGCAGCAACACTGATCATTTCAGTAAAGATGAAAGATGAAAGACTAAACATTTTTTGACAGATTTTTGACCACATAAAATCGGTTCGAGGTCAGTAAGCACAACCAGAATTCATACATAAGGCGCACCGGATTATAAGGCGCACTGTCGATTTTTGAGAAAATTAAAGGACTTTAAGTGTGCCTTATAGTGCAGAAAATATGGCATTTTCATTTTATTTTTAATCCTAGATATGCGTTTTGGTGCCATCTAGGATCTAGATGACAATTCCCACCTTTAAATTCAGAATTACTTCACAGTTTCTTTCTGAATATATTGCAGCTACAAGAGAATTAATTTCATGGGAGCACGCTTTGCAGTAAAGTCTACACCTAAAATCTCGGTCATACATGTCGCAATCCATGGAATTTCTAGCAAAGAAATGGGTGTCTATTTCTTTTTACGTTTCTTAGATTGTCATTATTTACTGATTAGGAATCCATCTTTAAAGAGTATACACAGCAGAATCTTGCAGCTTTTATGACCAACATATGTATCTCCATCTGACGGCGAGGTGAAATCACTGGAACGGCACTTTTTCTCTTCCTTGACAGAAGTGTTATCCTTTCATCGTTTTCCATCTCAGAAACACATGTTCTCCCGCCTTACTCTCTTTTCAACTTGATATCCCCCTCTCTGTTTTTAGCTGCCTCCAGCAGAAACAAACATCCTCCGACCTCTAAAAATGTAAATGTTATTGAACTAGTATATACTATTCACTACTGTGTCATCTATTACAATATATCCAATCATGTGTTGAAGGTAAATGTGTGAAGCAAACATTTACCATCTGACGTGACATTTTTCATGGGTGTTGGCAGAATAGCTCCTGCGGTAAAAGCCTGTGGTCAGTGAGTCAGTCACAGCAGCTACACTGCAACATCCAGGACATTCAACTGACCTTCCATGCGCACAATCGCACATCTGCAGTACTCAGATCCATTTGAGAATTAGAAATGAAATCATGGACTCTTAATTTGAAAATCAAACTAATTTGTCTTTAAGAGTAAGATGAAAAAATGTCTCATTATTTTTTTCTGAAGGAGGCCATTGATGTCCTGATGTTGGCTGAACTTAAACATGTGATGCGAGTTTTCGAAATAATGCTACACCCAAAGATTATCATACCTTTATTAATTAAAATGTCCATTATGTACTTTTTTTCAGTATTCAATTAATAGATCGATCAAGTCCTGTTTTATTTAGCGTTTGTACCAATAAACTCCAACATTAGAACCACTGACAGCTGAAGTGACCCTGATGATCTCATTAGAATGCCACCTGTCAGGGAGTTTGATATATTACATAGTTTTTTTTCTCATCTTTGCCGTTTCTGTGCATGAAAGCCTGCAGCATGCCACTGGAGTTATGTTGGCTTGCAATGTGCCTGCAAAGTTTTGCAATCTGTCACATAAAACAGCCAAGTGGGCTGGGCAAAAGTCACGAAGCTGTAAGCAAGTTGGTCTCAATTGTGTAGAATTTCTATGATGTATCAATCCAGGAGCACAGGTAGTAAATTAGGTAAATCCCAGATCTAGTGTAACAGCTGTGAAAGAGGAGATGTTCTGCAGAAAACTATAGAAGAATCCCCATAATTGTTTTAGTTCCTGTTTTAACCCAAGATGAGTGGTTGGTACAACAGAAAATCATTCCTCAAGAAACTGGTCTGGGTGGCAGCACGATCAAGCTCCTTTGGCATGTGCACAAAAAAGCAAGTTGGATCCCTACAAGCCCTACTCTGCTGCTAGCGTCACAAGGAGGACCTACCCAATGTAGCATTGTCCAAAAAACAAACAAACAACAAAACACAACTTGATACCAAAAATTCAGATTAGATACTCATTTGCAGCAGTATTTATACCAACAACTTCTTCACGCCCTCCAGTTGACAACTTCACACACAACCACTGCAGACAGATAGACACACAGCTCCGCCTCTCATTAGCAGCTAAAGTTGACGTCCACAACACTGAACAACATTTTAGGAAGAATTTCAAAAGTTCAGTAACATTGAAGTGTTAAACACTTTCCATGACCTTGATGGAATACTGACCTTAGTTGTTTAACTATTAGTAATAACCTGGAGCTATATTAGTTTTCTATTAAGTCATCTTTAAGGCACTAGGTACTGGTTAGGGGCTTTGGCTAATAATAAAATGATAATGTTTGAGCTATGTTATCAAGCCTGAAAATGCTGCATATTGTCACCTGTAAAAAAGTACTTCAGATACTATGAAAACTTACTTGTATAGTAATTTCTGTTGGTTAACTTACTGAATTTGTTAAGAACGTTAAATAACTATGTAGGTTAAATCTGCACTATGAGCTCTTGAATGTGATAGGAAAAGAAGTTGTACATATCTTGGTTATAGAAAATATTCAGCCAAATAAAAATATTATGTATATGCATCTATATCCACGCTGTAACTGCGCCACTATTTTCCTCCCCTGGGACCCAAAGTAAAATCAGCTGATTCTCTATAAGAACCAGATCTTGATTCCCATCCCTCTAAATGAATTATGAAGAAGTCTCTATTCTTTTCGCTTAATGCTTAAAAAACAAAAACAAAAAAGTCTGTTTCCATCTGCAGTACAAAGTAATTTGTACAGAAATATGTTACGTCTGAAGAATGGGCACCAGCTGGTTAATGAGAGAATTAGAAAAAATGGGAAGTGGACTGTAAACCCAGATCAACTGGCACACCTGGATGCTGTCTAAAGCTTCCAGGCAACATTGTGCTTGCCGATTTCAATGAGATGTGACAACCTGGTGGTGTACATCACACCACCACCTGCGACACCACATGTGCTAAAGCTACCGGTACAACTGCAGCTGAAGGAAGGAAGGAAGTACTATGTAATCGATTAATAATCTAATAGTCAGCAATATGTGTTTTTTCACTCTTTAAGGAAAAATTGCTTCCTGCTGCACAGCTTTAACTAGCCAGTCACTGTAATTTCCCATATAGTCATTGAGCCCATCATGTGGATACAAAACAGTTAATCTTGACCACATTTAAATCTGCAAGTCATTTAAAAAGAAATTCCTAAAGACATGTAGTCTCCCATAGCTAATTATAACCAGAACGACACCGGCTCCCATATTTTATGAATCTTTTCCTGTGATATAACAAGAATAAATGTGCACAGCTCTGACTGAACGGAAAACTGAACACACAGATGTTCTCGTCTTAAATTCAATTTCAAGTGTCGTATCGTATCAGCCTTATAAACAGTCAATATATTGAGATGTCTTGAAGGTGTAGGGCTGTGGTAAAAATAGCACTTTATTAGTGGTAAATAGATGCAAGATTTTAAATATTACACACCTTACGCACATTCTGTTTGCCCCCTTGTTGGCTGTTAAAACGGATTTCACTACAATACGTAGAAAAGACAGACTCAAAACACGAAAAAATATGTACATTTATAAGGTCTTCATGCATCAAGTCCAACCCACATATCAAAAATGCATTTGTAAAAACCACACACTGTTCTCCAAATATACAACTGTAATGCATAATGACAGCATAAGGCACCTTGGAATAATATTTCCACTTTATTCCAGATCAACATGACCTCGTCCAAAACATTATAGTGAAGCTCATGCATAAGACCTAGTAGCACCATTGTATTTTGTTCATCTTTCTGCAGACTGTGTTAAACATTTTTACCACGTTTAGACCAAAATTCAAGTGAGCTGCAGGAATATTTCAGGAACACTAAGGCTACGTTCACACTGCAGGCCTTAATGCTCAATTCCAATTTTTTGATCAAATCCGATTTTTTTGTCTGGTTGTTCACACTGCAAATAAAATGTGAAAGCAAACAGCTCTAGTGTGAACGGTTCACGTCCCTCAAAGCGGCCCCGCATGTGCAAAAGAAGACGTCGCAGACAACGCGCTCTGTTTCCGGAAGTAAAAATGGTGGCTACAGAGCTATTAGGTGTTGTTGCAGCAGTCTATCGATTTCTGCACAGTCGTAACCGACAGAATTTTGACAAATTAATTAGAGAAAAAAGGACACTGAGAAAAAAAGAGAGCCCGTGCTTTAACAATGGCTTTGTTTGGAGTAGTGGCTGCTACCTCCGTGCAGAGGTATATATGGACACGGAGTTGTTTAGCTTGAATAGAACTGTCTCCCCATATGCTAATCAAGTCCACTGACTCGCTCCGTCTCCAGTGTCCGCTGCCATGCTTTCTTGTTTGTCTTCTCCGGCGCTGATAATTGCCTTTTGTCTTGTGTCAGTGACGTAAAAGACGGATTTAATGTTGACCATTCAAACAGCAGTCGCTTTCTAAAACATCAGATATGTATCGGATTCATTACCACATACGAAAGTGACCCAGATCGGATTTCAAAATATCAGGTTTGTGCTGTTCAAACTGTCATACCATGATCGGATATGGGTCGCATAGGGTCAGAAAAGCCGGATTTGATGCACTTTCGCCTGCAGTGTGAACGTAGCTTAAGTTTTACTATAAGGTAAATATCACATTAATATTACTGAGAGTAAAACTTAATATGTGAGCAAGTTATGAGCTTGCTGATAATTATTTTTAGATAATTAAAAATGATTCTGTGGTAACTGAATTTGAAAGCAAAAGATACTGTGCTCCCTTTGATTTTGTGATAAAGAAATATCACAGACATCCTCACCACCAAACTGGACCACCTTCAGATCCCCCCGCCACCTGATCCTGGATCAAGGACTTCCTAACCAACTGGCCTCAATCGGTCCGCCCTGACTGTACACCAACCCATCCAACCAATGTCATTGTCACGTATGCCGATGACACCACTGTGGGTGGGCTCATCTCCGATGGGGATAAGACATCATACATGGGAGGTAGAGAACTTGTCCCACTGGTGCTTAGAAAATAACCTGAAGCTGAACGTTCTTAAAACAAAAGAACTCATAATAGACTTCAGGAGGCACAGACAGGTTCAATCTCCTCTCATTATAAATGCCCTGGTAAAGAAAGCCCTCTGCCATCCCTGGAGGCCATCGCCAGCTCCTCCTGTCTTGTTTGCATTTCTCTTGTTTTTTATATATGTATTTCTCCCGATTGCTATTTATTCCTGCCTCGTTCACCATAAATTATTCTTTGCATTAGGTTTTTTTTTTTTTCAGTAAAATGTTTCCCTTTGACTTCCACATACTTCTCCCCTGGTAGCCAAACCCTAAAGCTGCTCTTCTTGTATAAAGTCTTTGGCTGTTGACCAAACAGCTATTTGAACCTGTTTGCTTGTTAAATTTCAAGCAAATAATGTGTAATTCAGTATGTAAACTGTAATACTTCTACTGTGTTTTCTACTAAATAATAAAAAAAAAAAATCACTTTCAAACTGAAACAGCCCATGTACTCTGAGGAACAGAGTTCACAGATGCAGTTATGATGATGATCTAAAAAATAAACTTTGATGCATATCACTTGATGAAAAATACAAATTAGCTCATAAGATGTAAAAAAGTGTTTTTATACACTTTTTTTGGTATATCTACGTCTATATAGTCCATGAAAACCTATTGCAATCTTTTGTTCACAACACTGGAGTCGGCGTGACAATTTCAAAGGCACCGCTACGTTTAAGTATTTTAATCTGTACGGCTTGTTTATCCATAGCTTTACTGACTCAGACTCAACTTCAGAAGGGGTCGGGGGTGGATGTTGCTGGTGGCAAAAAATATGGGATGCACTGAAAATGATTGTGCTCCACTGAAAGTGAGTCAGAGCTTTTCCCAAAAAGAAAGGAACAGAACCCACAGAGTTATGTTAAAACAACAAAAGCAAAATTGAATCCAACAAGTCTATAAACTGGTAATATCTGAGGGACCATTTTAACAAGGATCACACATTATTTTCAACATTTGTGCATTTTCAGGAATGAGCGGTCTGTGTCTAACACCCAGCTGCACAGACACTGGGAAATCTATTCTGTCTTCATTTTGATTCATGCCTGCCGGGGATGTCAGCTAATTGGTTGCTTGGAACATTATTGACCAGATCTTCAGTATATCAATATAAAATTGACTGAAACTTCAAAGTAATTAGAGCACGGATCAATAAATTTTTTTCCCTTTCATGCCGTACCTGATCTAACTGTATATTTTGTCCATGATCCCTGTTCAGTTCTATATTAGCGTCTTGCTGGTGCTCTTAAAGGACCCAGTTTGGCACGGTTTGTGGTTGAGCTGGTTTGTGGTCCAAGTGACCTACAGCCCTGCCCCTGCAATTTTCTCTCTCTCCCTCTTGAGCCACGCCTTATTTTTTTATATTTTGCTAGGAAAACTGGAACTAGGTGAAGAGATTTTCAGGAATAGTTCCCCAGGCTTCTAGAAGGACATTCAAAACTCGTCTTTGGGTGCTGTGTGCTTTTTGTTCTGTTCTCCATCTAGATGATCCACTGTGTGTTTTTCTATCTATTTATCTATTAGTTCTTGTATAATTTATCATACATTTTTTCCCTGCTTCCTTTCCTTAAGTATGGCTTCTTGACAGCCACCCTTCCCCTGAGACTACTTTTGATGAGGTTTTTTCTGCATGTTAGATGGATCTGCAGAAGGCCAAGTTACACCTGTCAAGTACTATTGGTGGCTGTAGCTCAGGAGGTAGAACAGGTCATTTACTAATTGGAAGGTTGCTGGTTTAATCCCTGCCTGCTCAAGTCTACATGCGAAGTATTCCTGGAGGCAAGATACTTACCCCAAAATATTCGTCTATGCATCCATCGGAGTGTGAATGTTAGATAAAAAGAACTTCTGTGAAAGACGCAAGCTGTATAAAGCGCTTTGATTACTCAGCTAGAGCAGAAATGTGTTTCAAAAGAACCAGTCCATTTATTGTACCATCTATTTCAGACTTGAATTTTTCATATTTCTTAACAACGTGACTTTCAGATACCGTTTATCTGCTGTACATTGTGTTTCTTTGGCCTGACACTTGTTTGTCCTCCATTTGTTCAGTTTCCTCATATTTTTGGAGGATGCACTGCATATCATGCTGAGATAAATCAACTTCTGGGAATCAGCTTGGTGCAGAATTACTACTTCATGTCAAACTCTGCTATTTTTCTCCTTTTTAAAGCTTCAGCTAAAGAAATTGGAAAAGAACTTGTGTGTTGCAAAAAGGCTTCAGGTAAAAAGTGCCTGAGACGTCATTGGTTCTTTGCCAAGTTTTCTATTATGTGTAGACACAACACTGTTTCATCCCATAAGTGCCTTTTTATGGTCGAAACTTGAATGGCTCATAGGTCAGTGTTAAGTTGCTTAACAAACAAACTAAAAAAAATCCCCTGAATGTGAAAAAGGACGTTAATGTTCAATGAAAAACTTGATTGAAAAAAGATCTGTGTGTGTGTGTGTGTGTGTGTGTGTGTGTGTGTGTGTGTGTGTGTGTGTGTGTGTGTGTGTGCTCTTTGACCACTTGACCAGTGACTCAATTGTTCAAATGATTGAGGCCCCTATAACACTGGCTAAGCCAAAATAACTGATCAGCCAACTAATTAAATCAAATTAGAAAGGAAACGCGGTGTATACAATTGGCAAATCTTGACAGGTAACCTATGATTTGACATTAAGTAGATTCTCAAACCTCTGACTTTCTATTTCTTTTGACTCCTCTGAGAAACTATTTGGCTGGTCATTCAATCAGGAAAGCAGTTCCGCCATGAATACCTTACCCTTGTCCAGACCCGTGAAACATTAACCTTGACAACACCACTGAAACAGAATGTTAACTGTTGACCTGGTCACTTCTCAAAGTGATGCCCCTCTCTGCCCTGCTGTAAATAATTCATGTGGGATGAGCTTACAAAGCCAGCAGAGCCCAGGCAACTTCAGAGCCAATATACAGGCAAAGTGTACATATAGCACTTTCATTCTTATAGCTATTGATTATGTGCCATGTTATCCAGAAGCTTGGCAATAGATTACAAACAAAACAGACAACAAGATGGCCTGACTGTCGACACTTGTTAAGCGTCGACTTTATAAGTGGAAGGCAGAGTGGAAGCGAGGCAAGCTGAAGGACTGATGGACCTTCGCCATTATGCAGACTTCTCATTTATATGTGGTCCATGGATTGCTGGGAATAACAGCTTAATCATGCCCTGACTTTCAGTGTGGGGTGGGGAAATTTGTTGATGTGCAGAATGACAGATCCTTATATGGAGGATTTGTCCGTTACACCTTAATCCATTAGGAAAGTCTCCTGCTTCAACTGTAGTAAAGCCGATTTGGAGCTTGTTGATAGCATCAGTGGGCATCAGGGAGGTGGCAGTTCTCAGAGAGAAACAGCTTTGCTGATATGCAGATATTCTGGGAGCATGTGCAAGCTCATGGTCTGAGGATTATACCCAAAGTTTGATGGACAATTAAAATATACTTTTACTTTCAGATGCAAAAAATTCCATTTTTCAGTTTAGGTTTAGATTTCAACACATAAAAAAAGTCTTTATTCAAATAAGCAAATGTGAAGCCTCGTGTAGTACAAGTTAAACCAAAGAAAAATGTTTTAAGCAGAGACTGCTGTGCTACATTGCGTCTGAAATAACTGGAAGATGATTTTTAGTGAGTCCCTGTCACGTGTCACATCAGGCACATGCATTAAAACTTTCTCTGACTGCTCGGGCAGTGCTGCAGCAGCATGTGGGTAGGGCTGCTGTGCTCAAAGCCAGATGGCCATGCAAGGGATATGTGCTCTCATATCAGATATGTTAGAAACTAAACGTTAGCACAGTCTGCAGCCTGAGCTTTTGGATCATAGAGATATGGCTGCCTTCACCAGATGCTTTTAAACTGAAGTAAACCTTAAAATTAGATCAGTCTTAGCCAAGTACTGCAGATGAAGGGAACACCTTGTTTTCTAAGACCAGGGGAGTTTAGTCAAAACTTCGAGAAGAAAAGGTAACACTCTTTCTAAAAATGTGTGTTACGCCGGTGTGCTCCTGTTTGACTGAGTTATGGTACGGATACAAATTTTGATGCAAACTCTAGCTCGAGGTAGTGTGACACCTCCAGAGATCAGCTGTGAAAAACGTTCAGTGAAGTCACTGAGACACTGTTTACTGGAGACAATAAGTTTGCAAAATAAGAACTGTGTGCATGCGTGTGTGTTTGGGCCGGCTGAAAGAAGTAGGCTCCAGAGCTTCATGAAGAAGAAGAATGTCTTAAATAAAGTAATTTGCCTCTGGTTCTGCTGCATCTATTTAGATAAATGTCAAACCTTTTTTTATAAATACAACAATGTGGCACAAGTGCAGCTGACTGTTAGAGCTAAGTTCTGTCTTATATGTCTGGACACTTTTTCAGTCAGTTTAGTCTGTGTTCATCACTGACTAAAGATCTGTTGATCTACATACACTGTATGAACCTGGCTGAATTGAAAGCTACTTTAAGACCAGGGCACAGGTTCTTGTAAAAAGATGTCTTGCCAGGCTTGGCCAGCACCTTCCCCAAGTCACACATTTCTATTTAATATATGTAATTACAAGCACTGTGTGCTCCTAATAAGCAAGAAGAGCCAAGTGGCACAGTGACAAAGCAAACTGGGCTAATCCCTGTCACAGTGTTCTGATTTCCTTCCCCGACCGGCTTTCTTCCAGGTTCGGCAAGCCTTTCCTAGCGTGTAAAATCTTAAAGTGATTTACACTCCGTCGCGTCTCCCTGCCATAACATCCTACCTTATCAACAATGCAAACAAGGCAACCTGTGCAATCTCTGCGTTTGAAATTACAAGGAGTATGATTAAAATGACTCCTAGACATGCTGGAGTTTTATTTTTTCGCTGACTCGTAACACGCAGCCTGAAAAAATATGCACAGGATGCAGGAGTGAAAATGCTGTGAATGGACAATCATAGCTGTGGTGTGCTGCACAACGCAAATTAACTCAGCAGTCAGTGAAATTTAGACGAGTGGTGAAGACAGCACTAGGTGCATTTAGATGGGAGGGTAACTCACTTTATGTCTGTTCTGTTCTTGAGGACACATGTCGTGTATTCTATTTTAAGAGTCACAGTGCTCTGAGGTCCTTGGGTACAAAAACTTCAATATGTGCAAGGACAAAAGAAGATGAGTTTTTCTCTATACACTGAATTATTAAGCTCTTGCAGAACTATATACACAAGAATTGAGCCATAATTCTTAACATCTCAATTCAGGTGTTTTCAGTCCCACTGTCACAGGTGAATAAACTGAGCATCTGGCCTTGCAGTCTGCCTTTACTGTAAAAATATTTGGGAAAGAATGAGTCGCTCTGAAGAACTCATTGAACTCAAGCGGGGTGCTGTAATATGATGCCACTGTTGCAACATTCACTTTGTGAAATTTCTGCCTTCCTGGATGTTCCACTACAATCTCAAAGTGGTAGTATTGCAAAATGGAAGCATTTAGGAACCACAGCAACTCAGACCACGGAAAATTAAATGAAGACTCAACAAGTTGCCAATGCTCTGCGGACGGAATAAGTGCAGAGTAACAAATTTCCTCTGGTGTTAACATCAGCACAAAAACTGTGCAACGGGAGCTTCATGGCATGGGTTCCCATGGCAGAGCAGGTGCAATGTATAGGTGGTTCAGTAATCCATATAGCATTCCAGTTATTGCATCTGACAGTCACAACTAAGATTCTAATTTCATACATTTCTTAAATTTTCCATGCAAATAAAAAAGTTGGTTAGGCTGCAGAAGCGAGCCTGATCAAACAGGTCCTAAAAAAACCCCCACATCAGCAGCAGACACCCGATTACTGAACTTGAATGGGCATTACAGCGTGACATATATATTTTTGTGTACCTGCATTCAGGAATGAGGCTGAGGAGCAGGAGGAGCCAAAAGCCAATATCCACTGACTGAGGCTTCCAACGTGCAGCAGCCATAGTCTCTGCGCAGGTCTGCAGAAGGAAAGAGGAGACATAAGTGGATGGTGTTATGTTTGGAGACTCAACCAAAATATCCAGTTTTCCATTCCTTATTTATTCCATAATTTATTTCATCTTCGCACTCTGCACCACTGCACATATCAATATAAATATGCTATACATGTTGTTATTGCGACCTGTCCAGGCTGTATCCAGCCCTTTCTCCCTATGGTAGCTGGGATAGACTCCAAGCCCCTCGCGATCCCGAATTGAACAAGCGGAAGAGAATGGATAGATGGATGCTGTTCTAGTCTGTCTACTCTGCAAAATACATTGAGAGCAAAGAAAATAACAAGGCCCAATTCCCTGTATTTGTGCACATACTTGGCCAATAAATGTGATTCTGAATTACTCAGACTTCTGAATGTATTACTCACAAAATGTTGTCCGATCTAAGTCACGATTATAAACAAACAACATGACTACGCTATGATGAAATAACACAAACAACTGGACTAAATATAGTAACTCAGAACGTCTTTTAGTAGAAACCGTCCTCATCAGTGTTTTCTTGTAGCTGTTTAAAAGCTCCGGATAATAATGTTTTTTAACCCTTTTAATGATTAAACAGCCCTCTTTAAAAACAGACCTGGGCTATGTCTATGAAGAGGTAGAGTGGCACCACTTATTGGAACAGGCAAATGCAATTTAACATATTTCATAGGATATATTACACCCCTTACATACTACATAAAATTGATAGTAATTATTCCCCCAGATGCTTGAGATAAATAATAATCAAATAATCTCAAGGGTAATGGGGATCCAAATTGAACTGGACCCAAAACTATGGATTCTAGGTGACAGAGGTTCTATTAACGTGAATTACCATAGGTGATGCCCCAATATCTAAGTTGGATTATGTTCAGGAGTCTTGGTCTGAATTCCATTCTTTCTCAACTATTCGGTTCTTTATTTGTAGGTCTCAGACTGCCCTGACATACTTCTGTAACACTGTAACACTGTTTAATTCAATTTACTTTACAGTCTACTGCAAACTGTTCAGCCCTTGAGGTCAAAAAGCAGCTCCAAACCAAGTTGCTCCCTCCACCTTGCCTCACAGTTGGGGCTAGTTCTTGATGTCGATGCGCAAAGTCTCCTTTTTCTCCCACTCCAAAATACAAAACGATAGCAGCGCATGTATTTGATGAGGGCCACTTAGGAGAACTCTTTTGTCTGATCTTTTCAGAAAGGCTCTTGAGGCAAAATTGAGAAAATAGAGAAGATACTTCTAAAACAAAGCTTGTCTTGCAATTTGGACACAAACCCAAATCTCCTTCTTAAAATTCTTGCATGCAATGCACCAACAATCGACACCAACAAGCAAAAATATTTTCTTTAGGTTTGTAATAGCAATTGACTGATTCTACTGTGAACAAATATTTTAGCAAGTTGTAGAGATTTCTGCAGGTGTTTATTCTTTCTATTCTTTCTGTTACGCTTTTAAAATTACACAGTGTGCTCTTGGTGTGCTCTTAGTAGGACGCCCACACCTATGGAGAGTAGCTCTACTGAATTTCATCCATTTGTTGACAGCTTTTCTTATTGTGGATAAAGAAACAACAAAGTCTTTAGAAATGCTTTTGGAGGATTTCCAGCTTCTTCTAAGGTGTGATGAGAGCGTTCGTGATTGAAGCATGGCTGCACGAGTCATTCTTTCTCAAGAAAAGCAGACTCAGCAACTGGGTTTTGCATGGCTGAATTCACAGGGCAGGGCACCTCTAAAACTCACACTTCTAATCTCATCTCCTTAATTTGAATGCCTGACTTTAAATAGCTTTAGCACAAAGGTTCACTTATTTTTCCCAGCCTGCCTTTTGAATCATTACAATTTGTTCAGTGAAAATGTGAAAAGTTCAAAATTTTTCTTGCAACTGTAAGTACAGAATTGATTACTGATCAAACCAAACCTAAGACTGCTTTTCTTTTAAATTACTCACCAAAGCCTCAACAATAACCTGCCTGTTCTCCTGTGCTCGATAAGTTATATTCATGGTATTTATGGTGTTTTTCAGTCTTAAATTCACCCCAACACATAATACTGTGAGTCTGTCTATTATGTGGGTTAAAATCAAAAGACGCTTTATGTCCACTCAGTGTTTAAATGATCAGTGTGGAAGAAAAAAATGACACATTGTCCAAATAATACTCAGAAAAGCAATGTGTATAAATTTCCTCTGTGCTTAACGGGGATGGCCTGACTTATTTACGAGAGCTGGCTTCATTTATTCTGCGCCTTTATTTTCTTATCATAATAATTTCTTTTAGGACACTAGTGATTTGAAATGACATGGGCTTATAAGGTTCTTTTGCATCACCACAAAAACAGAACAGGAATGAAGACAAATGTGTCAAAAACAGTTAGATTTCACAGTATTTTTGCATTTTGCATCTCCTTGCATCAGCAGGTGATCTCAAAAGACACTCTTTGTATACATGTGTAACCTTGCAGAAGTTTTGCAGTTTAATGCACCAACCACACAAAACTGCAGCTTACTGGTGCACAGAGTAAGAACACAGACAGCTGTTCCCCATCAGCAAAGACTTCATTTTCTTCCGTGCTGGAAACAGTCCCCTCTGAGTTTCCGTTTGCTGATCCAAAACGAGCCTGGTTAGCACACCAGACAATGAAATAAGGCACGACTCTTTGCTAAAGATGTACACTTATGGAACTGAAATTGTAACCAGTAATAATTATTTTTTCTACATAATTATTTGACTACAATAGTCAGTAATAATACTGTTTATACAGCCTTCAGAATCCCTTTAAGCACATGCTTATTGTAAACTGCATGGTTTAGTACTTAATATATACTTTACTTTAATTAATGATTAGACCTTATCTCTTTAACAAGCATGCATAGGCTATATAAACAACTTTGCATACTGTGCGCTAATTAATGGTTGCCCAAGGGTTTTGGCTATCTGGGAGAAGAACTCAGGCCATGCAGTAAAACTGTGGCTGCCAGTCTAAGTGGGGCACAGGATGGGGAAAAAAGTCTTCAAGACATTGTGTGCATGAGAGGATAACCTAAACGGCTCTGTGGCAGCCTTCATCCTCTCCTTCATCTTCCTCCCTTGGGTTCTGCAGTGAAGTCACATCATCTTCCTGACTTCAGCAAAGTTTAAAATGTAGCTCCATAGGCTCAGCTGTGAACACGCAACATGCACTTGTTAGAAACTTGCTTTAAAATAATCTGCCGGAAAATGTGATGAGGTTTAGATAAAGACTGCTGTGGTAATTATCAAAGACAGCTTGTTAGTTTGTTGTTTTGCCACCACAGGTTTATATTCTACTTGTTCTGCAGGTGTGCAACACGACAGAGAACAGAGTTTAACACTCAACTCAGGTTTCAAGTCTTTGCAAATTGTTTGCAACAATGCTTCACTTTATCAAGAATTGTTATTGACTGAAATTCTATTATCGCAACAGTAACATTCATTTAATTTTCTGAATGTCTTTTTTATCCCTTTACTTTATCCCTTTACTCCACATCCAATTTACTTTATGATTTGAGACCTGACTGGAGTGATATTATTGGGCTCAAGCCCATCTGTAGACAAAGAAGTGATGCATGTGCTTAGTTAAAATTCAATTCATTGTTTTATTGTTTGTCATGAATGTCTTTGGTGGCAGATATTGAAAGTAATAGTTCATAATTGGATTAACAGTATATAAACACATGGTTTCCAGAATGAGCAGGCCCATTAATTCTGCTGTAAAAATGTCCAAA
Source organism: Haplochromis burtoni (assembly GCF_018398535.1). Classification (NCBI taxonomy): domain Eukaryota; kingdom Metazoa; phylum Chordata; class Actinopteri; order Cichliformes; family Cichlidae; genus Haplochromis; species Haplochromis burtoni. The sequence goes on from NW_024582513.1 coordinate 854,473, forward strand.
CATCAATTTTACAAGGACATGTCTAACTATATTTATCCATAGTATTTAACACAGCACAAACTAGAAATGTACAATGACGTGAAAATGATTTTGTCCCCTGTTAATTTCTTAGATTTGTTCATATTTCTTATACATTAATGTTTCAAAATGCAGTCTTCAAATGATGATTTCATTTATAAAGGAGGAAGAAGTCCATCCAAAACTACCTGAAAAAGTAACTGTAACTGTGATTAGTAAATTCGTTTTTGGAAAGCTGAGTTCAGTTTCAGCAGCCACACCCAGGTTTGATTACTGCTACACATGTGGAATCAAGAAATCACTTAAACAGCCTCACAAAGTGAAGCTGGCTTAAAGATCTCAAAAAGAAACAAATCGTACCACAGCCTAAAGGAACTCAGGAACAGATGGGAAACAAAGACATCATCTGTGGTTATAAAGCCATTTCTAAGGTCATCGGACCTCAGCAAACCACAGTAAGAGCCATTATCACAAATGGAGAACTTAAAATAGTGGTGAACCTTTGCAGGAGTGGCTGGCCTACCAAAATTAATCTAAGAGCACATTCACGACCCATCAGGAGGTCTGAAAAGAACCCAGAACAACAACTAAAGAACTGCATCCAAAAACCAAATAAAGGACTTGGATATGCATGTAAATAAAAGCTCAAAAATGGAGATCTCTTCTCTCTGGGCCTGTCTGTGAGGGACATCATATAAACGCAACTTCATAGTGAAATCACGCACATACTGTGACTCTTTCCACAGCTGTTAGGCTAGAGTAAAAAAACGACCCTTTATTTATGCCTTCATGTCTATGTAACTATTACCTACAGCTAAACTGAAACTAAATTCATAAAATTCTAAATACATATTCTCAAAACAAATGATGCTGAAAACATACAAGCTATTATTACCACTCACTGCATGACACACATGTTCAGTTTGTTGCTTCATGTTAGGAACTTCTGCATTTGCTGTTGCACTCAAACAAACAGATTAGTACATGCACCTACATAAAACAGTTTCCCTTATACAGTATATGCGCTCTCTTTATGATGCAGAACAACTGCTATCTTAAAATTAAAACTGTCATTAATAATGCAGCTAATAAGAAGCGGGGCAATTTACAGAAAGGTATTACCTTGCATTAAAAATGAATGCATTCAAAAATTGGCAAAGCTGCTACTGAATGCAGTCTGAAAACACTGAGAAGATGAGAAACAAGAAGCCCGATGACTGAGGTACAGCAGTCACGCAGTCACATGAATGCACGCACACACGTGAAGCAGGCGTGTGGCAATTTCAAGGCTTTCATCATGCTTTTGTGAGATTCAGCCCTCCCTCTCCATTGCCACCGTACAGAGAGACTATCAAACCCTTTCCTCAGGGGAATCACTGATCTCTATGTTACCTTAGAGCACTGACCATTACAGGAGGAGTAAACAAATGAGTGGATGCAAAAATACAACTCGGGCTGGTGTTCAAACATGCAGTCGCATTAACAGTGTTCCAACCTGTGACTATCTTCCTACACTATATCTGCGATGGAGCTGAGGTGAAGTTGTTTCAATAAGGGTGTCTTAATATTGACTGAAGTAGCTAAGCACCAAGATAAGCCAAGATCCACATCTACTTTAAGTCTTTATACTGGCAGCTGTGCTTGCGAGAATTGGCAATTATTTTAAACCGTCTTTGATGCTTCTTGGCAGTTTGTCACCTAAATTTTTCCAAGACCCGAAGTAGCAAATAAAGAGATGCCTCAGTGTTGCTGCTGGTGGCATTTAGGACAAGCCTTCACAATTTCCTTGTCAGATTAAATAGCTAAGACCGCATCACAATGCAAACTGCAATGAACAAACTGTTTGATAAGTAGCAAGAAATCAGGCTCAGGTCAAAGTGGCTATGCTGTACTGACAATCACCTGATATCAAGAATAGCAAAAAAGTTTTCTTTGTTCCTTATGATTGAGTATAAAAAGTACCCAAAAACTGCTTTGTAACCTTTTGACTTGTTTAGGATGCATCCCACCTTTTCTCCAGTGACACGTGGGATAGTCTCCAGCTGGTTCAGAACATCTCCAAAACTTACCACTGCAGCTCTTGTGGGATGTTCCCGGTCTGCAGTGGTCAGTATCTATCAAACGTGGTCCAAGGTAGGAATAGCGACAGGGTCATGGGAGACCAAGACTCACCGATGCACATGTGGAGCAAAGGCTGATCCGTGTGGTCCAGTCCAATAAATGAGCTACACTACCTCAAATTGCTGAAGACCTGCAAAAACTGCTGGTCTGATAGAAAGATGTCAGAATACAGTTTGTTGCCTGCAGAAGAGACTGCAGACCAAACAGGGTGCCTATATGACCACTGTCCAGTGACGAAAACGCCAACAATAAGCACGAGCATCAGAAGTGACCCCCGGAGAAATGGAAGAACATCATGTGGATCGCCAGCTGCGTCGCTTACCTGGGGAACACCTTGCACTAGCATTGCCACAAAGCAAGAATGGCTCAGGGATTGTCTGAGGAGCACAACAATGAGTCTGAGGTGTTGACTTGGCCTCCAAATTCCCCAGATCTCAATCCTATTAAGATGACAAGATGCCCCACCTTGAAACTTACAGGACTTAAAGGATCTGTTACTAACATCTTTGTGCCAGATACCACAGCACACCTCCAGTGGTCTAGTAGAGTTTATGCTTCGACTTCTCAGGGCAGCAAAAGGGGGACCAAAAACAATATTAGGAAGGTGGTCATATATGCCTAATCGATGTATGCTTACAGTCTCTGTTACAAACCAGTGGCTGTCATTGTTAAATAAAGCATCACGTATACCTTTGGATGAGAAATATTACAGTGGGGCTTTTTTCTAACATGGAAACGCAATCCTGATGGTCTCTTTAAAGAAGAAAGAGACGGGATCTGAACATGTTTCCATGCCCACCTGTCACATAATCTTATCAGGACAACTGAACCAGAATTCAAGAGCACTCTCATTATTTCACATGAATTCACCCAAAACTGGGTTACTTGAGCAGCCACATTAGGAGGTGAATTGTAAATGTAGCCATTTGAATTGAGCTTGGTTCATGCAAATCAGCTGAAATGCTACTTTTAATCATTTCAACACATGTCATGCTTGAGGCCATGCCAAGACCCAGTGTCAAATTATACCAATCTTGTACTTAAGAAATGCTGTTCAAACAGGAAGCTGCAGTCTGCCATGCAAGATTTTGTTTTATTCTTTACACACATCACATTCGGTTTCCAGGCTCTGTCTCTCTCTTTCATTCCCTTCTGCGCTGTGTTTTTGTTAAAAATAATCCTGGCTCGTTAGCCATTAAAGATTTTATGTTCCCATAAAAGCTACTTGATGCCCTCTGGTACCAGAGGTATCATTTCCTTGTCTTCTAACGTCTGTCTGAAAATTGCATTGCTAATTTCCTGACATATATTACCACCTATTCGAGTCACTTCCACTCATACTCATCACTGCATATGTGTCATCTTTAAGGCTTCAAATGTCCGGGGTGAATAAATCTTTTGAAAATATGTAGACATTTCTGTGCCCTTAGGCTCAGTCATAACACGGTTTCACCACAAGTAGTCTTTGTAATTTGTGGCTGAAAAAGGGGAGTATTTTCTAGTTAAAAAGATGAAAATACAGAATATTGACTATTTCAAATGACTACGTTAAAAAAAAAATGATGACCTAATTATTTTCATTAGTCAGCCCATAAATTCCATAATCTATCTGTTAATTCATCTAGAAAGCATATGAGACAGCACTCTTATTAAGTGTCCTTAAGTCCTTTCCAATAAAAAAGGCAAACAGGCACTAAAAGGCTGGCTTCTATTCACTGTATACAATTCTGCACCAGATTTACCAATACCTGTCATGTAAATGAGGGCTCCAGCCGTCCCTGGGGCTCAGATTGGGCTTGAAAAAGAGAAAACGAAGGAGGGGGAATAAAGACATGGTGCTTTTGTTGGCAAATTAAAAATAGCTCGCCTAAAGTGACAGTAGACCTAAACCACTTTCCATTTCCTGCTCTTCTAACATTTGTTTTCAATTCTGCTGTCAGTCTATTTTTTTCCTGGGGATAAAAGCATATGTTATGAATAATGCAATCACATTTTACAGAATTAAAGGCTGTAAATGCCTTTGACGCAAAGGAGGTGAATTATCTGAATGGGCAACTATGCTGAGTGATAATAGGTGGTAAAATAAAAAGTGTCAGGGCCTAGTTTCCTACAAGCGAAATGTCACTCTGAGACAAATTTGTTTATTGTTCGTAGTTACACTGCCAGTTGGAACATAAAAGAAAGTGAAATTCAAACTGAAGGTATTATACAGGCCATTTCACGGTGTGCAAAATACTACCGCTGCAGCTACTGCACAGCCGGGACGACGAGGAACATTTAATAAAAACAGGAAATCTAATCAGCCAATAAATACCAATCACTCCAGTAATTGTTGAATTCAGGGCACAGCTCTATAGCTATCTAATCCATGTGGCTGTTAACTAAAAATAGCCCCAAATCCTGTCATATTTGCTTTGATGCAATGATTATGCACTGTGCATCTATCAGCAGTCTATTATTTACAACATACATCAAAAAAGACTCATTGCTTCAAAGTTGAGGGAATCACTAGTGTTCAGGATAGCAGGACACATTAATATCGTGGGGTTTGTCTAAAATCATATTAAAGCACAGAGAATTAAAAGCGTACATTCATGTGGAGCTACTCCCAGCTGCAAAACCAAGTGACAAGTTAGGAATTGAAAATAGCTTCATTCAGTGTAGTTAATACAGAGAAACCCACAGATTTAGAGTCGTAAGAAAGCACAAGTACTGAAACTGAATACGTTTCTTTCTCTTGAAACAGATCATTGACTAAATAAAACAGTCCTAAAGTAATGAAACAAAACAATCATGTCATTGGTAATTAATAGTAATAACATGAATACAAACACGAACAATAATTAGAAAAGATCAAGAAAAAACACATCGATTGGTTTGCTGAAATAACTCCCTACAGTCAGACCAGTGAAAACATTAACTGGTTATCAACTGCTGATATCACCAAGTGCAATGAACTCATGATCTTGTTGCCTTTGAAATGGTTGCTCTGGAAATGGGGACCAAGTCTGCACTCACTTTCAGTCTGTGACTGTTTTCAAAGTTGAAAGGAGGCTGCCAACGTACTTTTGCTGTAGTGTGATTGAGCTATTAAGAAAATAAATGAACAGTTAAAATAGCTTAAAGTAAACAACAGGTGTTTAAGTAGCTTAATGTAGCCTCCTGGATAAGGAATTCAAATAGCAAATGCTAGTAGACAGTTGGAAAGTTAGCAAAAATAACTTGATAAATAGTTCAAAGCGTTAGCTTAAATAAGAGCTGAAACAGCGTGGTCATTTGAAATATTAATGGTAAAACTTTCAAACATTTATGCTCTTTTGGCAGCTAAAATACTAAATAACGATTAACTGTATTTGCAAAATATAATGAATGGTTGAAAAAGTACAGTGAACAGTGAAAAATGGGTTTTGGTTATTATTTGCTATTAAGTGGCTTGAGAGTATGAATCCAGCTAAATGCAAAATGTGAAACTTTATTAGATATTGTGAAATATGGCTGAAATTTGAAACTGGAAAAACCAAAATAAAAACCATAAAATGCTTGAGAGTAAACTTTGCTGTGCAATCAGAATCAGAATACTTTATTAATTCCTAGCAAATGATGTATTATGTGTATTAATGATATGTGGTCCAGTTCATAATAACCTATTTGGAACGTGGAGTGAGTTCATCTGTCTGTGGCCATGTCTGACACATAAAAAAGTCTGGGAACCACCATTGTAAATGATTCCTTCTACAAAGCAGACAGGTGGAGCTCTAATAAGGGAAGAAGCACGATTTTTCTCTCTGCTTTGGGACTGTGTGTGATATAATGATCATCAGACTGTTCTCAACCAAATGATCAATGCATTGGGCTGCAAGGCAAAACAGTTTCTACTGGGACCCATCACGATTATGTTACGCCAGAGATAATTTGTCAAGATTTGGGTTTCTTCCTCACAGACATGTAATGAGAGTAAAATGAATCCATTATGAACACAGCGCCACATGACAATAAGTCTATGTTGCTGTTTTTAGGGAGGAGAGAGAACGATATATTTCATTCAGTTATTTCCATCTCAGTGCTAAGGCTTGGTTTACTCATTTGCAGAGTTGTTCACAAGTGGTGAAAGGAATGATAAAATTATGGCGTGAAACAGCTAAAGTGGCCTGATGGTCCAGTTTAATGAAAGCTAAACATATTTAATCGTGTCTGAATATAAAGCGAAGTGACTTCGAAGAGGTTTTATTAGTGCTGAACTTGGCAGGAATCGAAGTCTCTCACTTCCTGCTTTTACCGAGATCTACTTAAGGAAACATCCTCTCCTGACTGAATGTTAACAGGGCCAGAAAAATGTATGACATCAGTGGTTTATTAGCATAAAGGACATAATAAAAAATATATAACAGATGGAGTTATTTTTATAGAGACGGATTTGGACTTTTCATGCCGAGCGCACACATTTACATGACAGCAGAGAGGGAAAAACAGATATCTGGCTTCCAAAAAAATGAGACCAAAGTGGTTGAAAGCAAAACACTGTCACAGCCCTTAAACCTTTGTCATTTGATGTTCAGAGAGTACTCGAAACTTTTTCGGAAATAAAATGTACACAGTGTGGTGACAGTACGTGCATGTGACATCAAATGAGATTTGATATTCCACAAGGCAAAGCTTTCATGGGATTTAGCTTCTCTCGAGGAAACAAGTGATAAAACAGTGAGAGAAAGTGCAAATTCCTGTACATACTTGCAGCTACCGCACTGTTCAAATGCACCAGTGAGCCATATAAGGCCGCTCCCCGGCCAGTTTGATCAATTACGACCCATTTTTACTTCCCCTTTCACATGTAAGAGTGAGAGAGCAGAATACATTCACAGCCAGATTGATCCAACAGTCCCTTCGGTCTGAATAAAGCCGATTTGGCTAACACCTTGATTCAATATTTCTATACACCATCAAAAGTTCTCACCTGTCAAGCTACAAATGGGAAAGATCTGCAGCATAAAGCTTACCCAGTTGAGCACATTTGCACACATGGAGCACAGCTTCTCTATAAATACTGCTGAGTCGACTATATTTGAGATCCATTTATTAAATCTGCAAAGCATACAATAAAGAAATGGCTGGAATTTGATTCCAAAAGAGCTCAACAAAATGCATTCCCACTCTAACCCAGCAAAGTGAAGAAAGCTAATATCTCATAGAGAGCATCCCATTATTCACAATATTTTCCAGTCGCTATCAATTATTTGTAAAAGTAATTCCTATTATAAGAGTGGAGCTGAGAAAATAAATGCTGAAATCAAACATGATTATAAGGATACTGTAATGGGGCAATTTTGCCTGCAATAACATTCATTACTGTGCTGGGAGGAAGAGATTTCATCAGATAAATAGAATAATCATGTAAATCAGTGTGACTTTTACAATTATAACTAAACTAGTGCGGCTCTGCACACAAGTCAGCGCCGCCACAGCTTGAAAAACTGGAAAGCAGATGTTAAACCGGAGACAGGGTGGCTGCCTCGTAGGTGTAATCTGTCAGAGTTCATCAAGGACTCCTGGTGAAGAGCATTACCTTTTCTAGCACTGACCACCTGTGCACATGCGTTAACGCTGGCCTTGTTACACTGTGTGCAGCTCAAAGCCTGAACAATCCAGAATGAAGACCTTGAGTCTTGACATTTCCATTCTGCACCTTTGATAGAATCTCACTGATACGTCTGCTCTATCACAGATATATTTATCGCCATATGTTGTCCAGAATCTGCTGTTTATGTTTTTTACTTTTTACAAAAGACAAAATATTTCTGTCCTCTATGGTATCGTTGAGGATGTAAATGCTTTGTGTGAATAATAGAAAAATATGAATGACAGAAAAAGTTAATCAGTCATCCATCCAGCCATTCATCTTCTTAACCACTTAGCCGATTCAGGGTTGCGGAGAGGCCTATCCCAGCTGTCAGCTGTTGAGAAGCAATCAAGTAATTTTCTGCTAATGCAGTTTTAACACCATCATAAAATAAATAGAAAAAAGTCTTCACAAAGCTTTTTGGGATAACGAAACCAAGTCCCTGTTTGTCCAAGATCAGAGGTTGTTTAAGAGAAAAAATAACCTTAGATCACATAAAGAAATGAAATTTCCATCTGGTGTCCTTTCAAAAATGCATGAAATGCTACATGTTTTGATCACTAGAAGACTGATTGTCAACTAATATTTCCTTGAGCATTAATTTATCAAGATGAAAAAAAGAAGATTTTGTCTGAGGCACAAATTTTAGATCTACTAACAGACATCGAAAGTACCACATTTGGATCGTTTATAGTTCCTAATAAAAGCCACAAATTTTTTGCATGCTACTGGAAACGAAAACACGTGAGCTTTAAATGTGCTGCTCATTGTAAATAAGAGATGTTTTTTCTCTGACCATTAGCACAAATATATTCTTAGCAGAAAATAGATGTCAAATGGAGTATTTTCACACGGCTTAAGCAGGCAAAATTCCTTCAAAGCTGAAAGCATTACATGGCCAGCAAAGCAGGTCCCCACATGGAGGGAAATTAATATCCCAGTTCAGACTGTGACAAGTTCTGCATCTCCTCAATGGATTATGATTACAGCTGGAACAAAGTCTTTGCCCAGTAGGAGGCGAATCAAATTGGCTGACAATCAGAAGAAGTAGGCACCAGAAGGAAGGGATTGAGAAGATGAACAGTTTAAAGTATTGACTGTTTACAGAGTTCCCCCACTAATGGTAGATTTCTATTAGGCTGGAGACACTTTGATCATCTGATTTTTTTTGTGTAAATGCTTTATTTTAAATGCTGCTTTTTCTTTTCCTTACATATTTCTAAATTTTAAAAAATGGTCCAGTCGCAAAAATGGAAGAACCAATTTCATCATGGTGGCAGTCCACATCTGAGACTGTGTACGTCTTCTACTTCAATTAAAACATCCTTGCAGAAGCCATTATTGACGGTGGAGTAAGAAAAAAACCCCATATCTCTTTAGATGTATGTGAAAGCCGGACTGATAGATTTGCCGTCATCTTACTCTGAAGCTATATTGATGCTGCTGCACAGAACTAAGGCTGAACACAGTGAGACATGTTTAGCCAATCAGTTAACAGTGACATTGCTATGGGAATACAAATGAGCGTTGCCTGGCAAAGCGTGCAATAGATACGCCATGTACTGGCTCGCCAGAGAGAAAGGACATGTGAATTCAGATATAATGAAATGGGGAAGATAACGTATACGGTAGAAGATAAATTGCTCTGAGGCAACTCTGGGCTAATAAAAATAAGCAATAAGGCTCAAAGTCTGGACCCAGTTTCGTTACTATAAATCCATTTGCATTTAAATTATCACGTGAGAAATCAGATTTAGGTGACGATGCACCCTGCTAACTGGCCTGGGGTGGGGGTAACCTGCATTATTCATGTCACAGCATGCTCCACTTGTTTGGATGGCAGTAATTGTTATATGATTAACCTGCTGGCTGCTCGCTTGATACATTTTCTTAAGCACCTCGCCGATGTCTGATTGTTGGAGCAAACCAATCCTTTTATCGCGGTCCTTTGCCAATAAATTCAGGGGAAAATGAAATCGAAAAACAAGTAGATACAGATACATTGAGAGAGCGCTCGCTCACCTTATTACCGTCTAAAGTGTTGGATTTCACAGCAGCCTCAACACACTTGGTACCTGGAGGGGATGCTTTCAAGGCTTTCATCACTGAAAGAAATTTCACAATGAATCCAAGTTCATTTTTCTTCTCCATAACCCATATTAAAAATTACCATGCCAACAGTTGTCATCAAAGATTCGAAGAAATCAGATTAATCTCATGGTCATGTTATGAACTCAGAATAATTAACTGTAAAAGGCTTTCGAGGAAAGAATTTCCATTACTCAGCTATGAACAGTCAGTTGTTCACCGTCAGATGCCAAGTCACAGCTCCATCGAATACGCTTCCCAAAAGAGCAATGGCTGCAAGCCAGAACACAATAAATCATGAACAAGGAATCACTCTGTACAGAGTAGCTCACAATCCTGTTAATTTTTATCTTTCACATCCAATAAAGTATACGGCTAACAAGACAATTTTAAGATGAGGCCAGGAGCAACAGCAGCTCAGCCTCTCACACTTTCACACCGTCTAGTTTTGTTAATGAGCTGTACCATCCATACCATATTGAAGTTTTCAGGCACTATGTAAAATGCTTTTTCCAAGTGCTACTTCAATACATTCTGAAACACTAATGAACCATTACTTTAATCTGCCGTCACATCACAGCGGATTTCATTTTGCCAAGCTAGGTGTGCTTTACTAATTGGTGAAGGGCTGAATGGCACCCACGGCCTGGTTGCCGCAAAAAGGTTAAAAGAAATCATACGGTCACTATCACCGACACCTAAAACGAGTCACAATGTGCCACCTAGGAAACTTTTCTGCTTTATTTTTAATTATAACAATAAACGTGGATTGTCCAGTCTAATGGCTATAAAATAATGACATCGCCTGCATTTAGACTTGGCTTTAAATCTTTTACACCAGCTTGTTTTACATACCTGGGGAAATGAAGACTGAGATGCACAAACACGAAGAGGTAAGTGCTTTTATTTTACTCTGTAGGCTTTGTTTGGTAGCTTAAATAGCAGCTAGTGGAACAACTGGTGTACCTGTGAAAAAGAACCTCATTATCTAAGGAGACAAAGAAGGTGAAGAGGGAAAGTGAAACAAGAGTGAGTCTTGGACAGGCTTGCACTCACTAGAGAGAGGCCCTAGCCTGCAAAGGCCAAATGAAATTCAGACAGCATTAAGTTGACTAGTTATGTAAGGAAAGGTGCCTACTTATGAGCCTAATACGACTGGGTGTTTTAAAAGAGGACGTGACCTGGTCTTTTAGACAGCAATACTGACAAGTTGTCTGTTACCACTGCAGAATCATTTATTTGTTGGTCCATTAACCTAGTGCACCCTGACTTACATCAAAGCTTTCTAGGACATAAAGTGAGTCTGGAAAATGCAACAGCATTAATATTTCAACATAAAAGACCATTCATAAGAGTGACAGATAGTCCCCCAAAGTCATCAGTTAAACAGGGTCTGAAGAAGCAGGGCACAGCGCAAATATCTGTCCAACTTCATTTTGTCCGTAGAGTTGTGTGGTTCTTTCCATGTTTTCAGGTGCATGAGTGCAAAAACACGACTCGGGCTGTTCATTCTCCAGTGGGTCTTCCATGTCATTGCCATCAATCAAATGCTCTGTATGTCACTTTGAATCACTATTGTAGGAAAGACGGTCCGTGCATTAACATGTCAGGGATTCTTCACTGCTAGCTGCAGGGTTTTCGGAGCGGCAGCGTCAGTTTGTCAGACAATTTGCTGCTCCGGACCAGACCAGAATATTTCAATAACTGTCCGATGGATTGACGTGAAATACTGGACAGGCATTTGTGTTCCCAGAGGAGCGAGGCTGACTTTACACATCTTCTGACATTTCCTCTACAGCAGCAGCAAGTCAAAAGAGCAAATGTTGTACGGACGATGAACTCTAATGACTTACAAATCCTAAAGCACAAACATGAGGTTGACATTTGTGATTTGGAGCTAAATGTCTATTGAACTGGTTGCTAAAAATTTTGAAAGCGTACATGCCCCGTCCTCAGGATCAAGTCCAAAAAACTGTGCTAAAGCTATGACGTAATAGAGCTGAATTATTATATTGAGTCATCAAATTTAGATGCCAAAGACAGATGGTCGTGGTGAATCCAATATCGAGATAGACCTCAAGGTAAATACTGACTTCTGCAATGAAAAGAAGATCAATTTGGAACATACATAGCAAGGTTTACAAATTAAATCCCACTCTTCTTTGTTTTTTAAAATAATTTTTGAGAGCTAAGTCTTGTAACTTAAGAGTATCATCGATCATACTGAAAGGGAAAGTACTCACAGGCAGGGTTAGGATTCAGAGTAAGTAGAAGCTATAGTCATTACTAACATGAATGACAGCTATATAGCCCAACTGTAATTGGAATGCAAGGTTTCACTCCCAGGTAATAGCCATACAAAGAGCAGGAGAGTTCAGTACACGCACTATACTGGCCCAACAGAATAATTTGAACCATAAATCAAAAATCCATGCAGCAGTTCACCTTGAAGCTCTACAGGCTTGTCTTTGCCACTTAGTGCTAAATTGTGTTAAATATGAGTTCTTGTTTTTGTATCCTACCTAAACAAGGATATACTGTAAGGATTCAAGGATGTATTATATAACAATACACAATATAAATGTGCAGCAGAGTGAATGGGGATAGTTTCAAAGGCGAGACAGTTGTTTCATTTGCGGAAATAAATTGAATGTGATCTGTTGTTCCAGTTAAGATCGACCTAAATTTCAATTTGAAAAGAGCATTTTTAACATTAGAGAAAGTCTATTAATATCTTGCAAAGAATTAATTATAAAATAAGAAAGGAATAAAACATCAGTCACAACGCTTTACCTTGATGAGTATTTGCAGAAATATGCAATCTTAAAAATTCAACAATTTCCACTGAAACCTGAATAATTACCTTAATCTGATACAGATTACCCAAGTGAGCAAGAAGAATATTATTTCAAATGGTAATGTATTTAACAAGCACCGTCATCGGACTGAATTTTAAATAGGCAATTCGTATTTAGACTTATCGTCAGTCAGCCGAATACATTATGTAGGCTCTGGCTCTGCCATAGGCAAGAGCTGGCCACCCATTTCTCCATATGACACAGAGAGATATTACTGATGGTGTTCGTCCATGGAGTACATTAGGCTTGCAAGAAATAGCAAATCTTATCTCAAGAGCAGATGTGCTGCATCAAAAAAAGGCCTTACGTTGCAAATGTGGATCCCACAAATCTAAAGTAGCACACTGAGTTTCATTGCCTTCTTATTACACCACACAGATGGATGGAAAGACAACTTTGATCCAGAGACATTGCTACAGTGCACAAACGCATGTACAGCAAGTTATTCGCAGCATTTCCAGTGTCTCCTACCACTCCATGTTGTCTTTCCCCGGACTGGATAATAACTGTTTTTCTCTTCAGCTGGATGAGGTGCGTGTGAATCTGAACAGAGCTGCGATCTGCTTTGGGCCCTGCTGTGAGTCTCTGTGGATGAGCTGTTTACTGGCGCTTTTTGTGTGGCCAGTAGGATCCCACTTAGTGTGAATGATGGCAGCTGTGAGGGTGCCTCTGGCAAGTGTGACTCCGACTATGGCTGCTCGGTCTCATGTAGAGTATAACGCCAGCTGCTCAGGCTGAGTAGCACTCCAGTGAGCACGACCGATTGTGGCTGAGGTAAGCACGTCTCTGGCGAGAATGATGCTGAACGCAGCAAGGGGTGAGCACAACCCTGACTGTACCTCACCAAAAACATCATCTTGGTGCATCTGGATGCTTGAGATTGTCACTGCATTAGTCCAACTGTGGCAAGTGCGACTGAGTTTCTGTGGAAGGCGTAAGTGCAGGCTGCTGCCACGCAAGCTGGCAAACTGGTGAGGGTGATTTTGTGATCAAGGCAGCTTTGACTGCTGGAGCAGCAAGTTATCACTCTGGTGGAGTTTGCTGGTTGGGCAGAGGCTGCGATGAACACAACAACAACAACAACAACAAGTGTGACTGCAGCTGTGGTGAATGCGACTCAGTAGAACATGGTTCAAGCTACACTATTTCAAGCACAAATGGAGTGGTGGACTGTTGGGCTCCAGCACCTTCAGTCTGGACACACACAGTTGACTATTATTGTGGTTACAAAGGTAGAAAGCATCCATTAATTTACATGTGGCCAAGATCACTTGAATTTAGTTTTAGGATAAAACCAGAGGTTAATGTAGCTATGGCAACTGACTAGAAGATAGTTATCCTGACTTTGAAACATGTAACTTAAATAACAGATACAAGTAATTCATGAAGAACACTGGCTTTAATGGTCTTGGAAAAGAACTTATCTAATGCACACCAAGGACATCTACACAGGGCTCAGTTATCACATATAACATCACTACACTTCATAATCTTTGACTGGGACTTTAATCTTAACAGAAGTAACAGCTAACCTGTTTTAAAAAAGGCTTATATATATTTTTTTCATACAGAAAGAAGACTCCTTGTACTCTTGCTTTATTCAGGGCCCCAAAATATACACAACTAACTAAAACAAAAAAAGAACAAAGTTTTTCGCCAGCTTCATAAATCTTGGACAGCACCATGGTCGTAATTTCCTGACTTGTATGGTTGCCTTCTTTTCTTTCTTTCTGATAGAAAGTAAACTTGTGAGGTTACAGTCTGGTCTTAAAACAGCAGCCAATGTTCCCAGCAAAGCTGTGAGTGCTTCCAATTCCCGAGGCACCGCTCACAATGACTAATCTTTTCACTCGTCTATCAGTTCAAAGATGTAAATGTTTCAAAGTTCATCTGCTTCACAGAATGCACCTGAGATATACATAGTAATCGTACTATCAGCATTATGGAAAATGACAGTATAAAACACCGCTATTTCTGTCTACATTACCTAACATCATCAAAATTAAATATAGCTTCTACGTGTAATTCTTAATAACACTCAAAAAACCCATCGCAACAAAAACGATATCGTGATTGAGCGTGATTTTCCGCTCCTTCCTTCCTGCCTGCATTATTTGGTTACTGCAGCTTACTGCAGTCAGTCCGTGTAAGGTCACACCGCTTTAGTCTTTTGCTTTCAACACTGAGCAATCTAATTCACAAAAGCAGCCTTTTATCATGAAAAGTACTTAAAAAACATTTGCTGCAAAGTGGTATTTACCCATCAATAGAAAAATCCAGCTAAGCACAGAAACATTCAATCAATTAGTCAAGTGGCAAACAATAATTGTAAGCATTGATTACTTGGCATTTTTTAAATTATAGCTCAGTAGCTGCATTTGAATTGACGTGCATCTTGAGTACATACAATTTATTTTTGTGCCCTCTCTCTGAATAGACTTCAAGGCCAGCAAAACTCCCAACAATGGCTTCCAGTGAGTTTGTATTCACTAAAGCTCCCCTGCTCTTTTTTCCTGCTTTCCTCATCCATAATTGAAAACTTTTAGACTTACTTCTTGAAAACTCTGACCGTAACTCGTCACACAACACTAAACACAGACCACTGGGCAGTTTATTGTGTGTGTGTGTGTGTGTGTGTGTTGCAGGTAAAATTCAAGTCAACTACATAAAAAAAAAAAATAGGAGTGAGCTCATGAGGGCAGGAACGGGCAATATTAAGAGAAAAAGACGGCATTCTTTTTTATGATACGCAAGCTTCCAATTTCACTTCATCCTCATTTTTTTTCTACTGAAAATGTAATAAACCTGACTAACATCTGAATAAGCATGTCATGTCATCCAAATACTTGTGCAATACACAAATGTATAGAATAAGAGACGAAGCCTTTGTTTCAATAATAATTACGAAACTATAGTCAGTTAATAAATATGAAGAGGATAGCTCAAAAGGTCTGAAATTTGAAAATGCAGGTTTAAAAAACATAAACATTCTGCATTAAAATCTACAATATACAGCAAGCTGTGGGTAGAGAGAACCGGTGAGGCGATACATTAATGATTGACTAGATGACTCAAAATAGCCAGTATATCTGTGGTTACTGTGTGGGAAGGACCTGGCAAAAAGGAGCAGTATGTTATGGAGGTTATGGGCTTGTTCATAGGCATTGGTATTCACAATGACGAGGAAAGACAGACCTCAAAAGGTTCTGTAGCTTCAGTCTTGATGCCAGATAACATAGTGCACCTTTAGAGCTCTTTTCAGTCCAGACTTAGGCAGCGTGTTGACCTTTCACATGGAAGCATGTGAAAGGTCAACAGCACATTAGATATGGATGCTTTTGGCTCACTGGAGTATGTGATTCATAGAACTTCATGGCAATAAAATATAATGTGTCAGAGGTGTTCTATTGGATTGAGGACAGGTGAGCCTGGTGGCTAGTCAATGGTATCCATTCCAGGAACTGTTTGCACTCACCATAAGAGGACAGGCACTGTCATGTACCAGGAGGACCCCGGGACCCAGAGCACCAGGTAGGATGTGTAGGGACTGACAGTGGATCCAAGATTACATCCCAAAATGTAATGGCAGTCACAGGGCTGTGGCCCAGCCTATAGAGGTCTGTGTCCCTTCATGGATATACCTTCCCACACTACCACTGTCCCACCATCAAACCGGTCATGTTACCACGTCCTCTCTGGACCCTTTTTTGTCTGTCACATGTGCTCACGGTGAACCTGCATTTATCTGTGAAAAGAACAGGGCACCAATGGTGGGCCTGTCAGTTCTTCTATTTTCTGGCGAATGCTAATTGAGCGTCAGGATGCTGGGCAGAGAGCACAGAAACCAATGGAGGATGTTGTGCCCTCAAGTCACCATGTTTGTGATTTTTTTTTTTTTGTCAGACACATTTACATCAATGGTCTGCTGGACATTGTTGCGTAGGGCTCTGACAGTGCTCATCCTGTTCCTTTTTGTACAAAGGAGCAGATTGCAGTCCTGCTGATGGGTTAAGGACCTTCTGTCCAGCTCTCCTAGAGTAACTGTCTGTCTCCTGGAATCGCTTCCATGTTCTTGAGACTTCGCTGGGAGCCACACCAAACCTTCTGGCGATGGCATGTATTGTGCCAGACTACCTGTAGAGCCTCTGTACGGTCCAGGCATCACCTTATGCCACCGGTAGTTACACTGACCCTAGCCAAGTGCAAAACTAGAACAGTCTGAACAGTCAAAAAAGATGTGGAGGGAAAAAATGTCAATGGCCTCCACCTTTAAAACTATTTCTGTTTTGTGATTATTTCATTGTTGCCCCTCTAGTGGACATGTTTTTAATTTCATTAACACCAAAGTAGCTGAAACTGATTAACAAACCCCTCTGCCAACTCTATCCCACAAGTTTAACTGTGAATATGCATCAACAGCCCCAATTTGCTTAGACAATATCTTGAGAGGAAGCTGTACCTGGAAGAAACCTTTGCAGGCACAAGGAGAACAGGAGAAAAGTCCGCCTGGTGGGGTTTGAACCAGGAACCCTCTAGGGATGAGGCAACAGTGTCCTCTCCACCACTGTGCCACCCAGTTAAGACAACAGAATCATTGAGCTATATAATTCCACTGACAGAAAATGTACTGCATCTTTGCAGGACTGCCAGCTCTTCCTATTTTAAACACGTAGCAGAAATGACCACGTTATCTGGGGGTCACTCACGACAGGTTTTACAGGAGGACAGAATCACCACAGCAAGTCATTCTGTCCTCCCAGGGAACTGTGTTCACATTCTTGGCAAGAAGTCAGGCCTATTCAAGGTGGGCGTCTCAATCCAGCAAAGTTGTCACCTTGCCTGTCTGCGGTTTTCATTGATATGTGTCGAGGCAAAGCCAAGGTCTGACTCCACAGCTCAGGGACATTACAGTGGTATTCTTGCTGATTACAGAAAAACATCATCTTTTCATCATCTTTTCCACAGTTGGGTTTGCTACTCACATTTGTGCACATCGTGTGTTAAAGGCTTTGTTTTATATAAATATCACTACCCTCCCATCACTCTTAGAGGACAAACTGACACTGCTGACAGCTGGGATTGCTGTTTGTATAGCCCTAGTTTCACAGTGAATAACCCTTCACAGGTCTCTCCTTTGGCTCTTGTATAAAGGTTTCATAAAAGTGTTTTTAGTGTAGTATATATTTTTTATGCAAGATGCACTATCACATCAATAAAAGCTTGTGGCAGGCTGCAACCAAACAGCGAAAACCTGAGATATAAAAGATTTTGTTTTTGATGTATATTGTGTCTACAATGCACTTTCATGGGCAAATACAAAATCTAATAAAGTGGCACTGTCTCTTGATAAAAGTGCTTGTTAAGCCATAACATTTTAGAAAATCCATGCTTGCTTTTTTGTTGCCTCTCAGTAAGTTTTGAATATTTATAGCTGCAATAAAAAACACAGCAAAATGATCTTTCAAATATCTAGATAGCATTTTAAGTGCTCACAATGACTGCTTTAATATTGCAGCGCCTGCTTTGTCTAAGCTGCTTGAAAGCTTTTCACTAAAGTGAAAGGACAGGAGCATCCCCTCTGTTTTACCATCTCACTGGACGCCTGTTTTAGCATTGATTTTTTTTAGAGCTCCTAATGTTTAGTAGTCTTTGAATGACCTAGCCCTGGCTTGTCTCTGAACTTAAGCTGCCTTATGGCTCGGTGTGCAGCCTGAAATCCTCAGACAGCAGCAACCTGACAGTTTTTCTGTCAAGGTTAAAGACTAAAGGTGACCATGCTGTTGTTGTCAGAGCTCCGAAAACTTATGAGCCACTTTCCAGCAAGATCATGTCACAATTACAGCTTTTTTCTTAAAAAAAAAAAAAAATCATCTTTGATATTTATTCTTCTTGCATCCCTGCTGCTTTGACGGCTCTCGGGATGTCGCATTTCTTATCCCTAAATGACTCCCTTTTTTTAAGGCATTTATGTTTGTCAGGCATTATAACCTAGACTAACAAATTTCCTGTGGCGAATGGCGAGAAATCTCATAGTCACAGTTGTTGACAGGAACACTTTATGTTGTAATATAAACTGTAAAATCCCCTTTTGCATCTTAAAGATATGTTTCAGCAGCTATAATGACACCTACTCTATGTTTGTGCACGGCAATGCAACAGTGATGTAAAATAATCTGTGAAGAATACATTTTTACTGTGCGGTACCTGGTGTAATACAGTGTGGGCTTAGATGACATGAAGGCGGCCAAAAGCTACACACATTAAATAAAACCAGACACAATCATCTGGCAGTTTGTGATAAAAAACAATAAACACTATGGTTTCAGAGAGCAAAAAGACAAACTGTCTGCATGCAAATATGCTTTGAATCACATAGAAATCTCTACAGTACTTTGCATAGACTATGTCTTAAAGGGACAGTTCACGGTGCCAAAATGATTTACATATTTTCCCCTCGCCTTTAGCGCCATTTATCCATCGAGATTGTTTCGCTGCAATTTGCCCAGTTTTGGGTCTATCTGTTGTACAGATATAATGGGATGTGATGGCAGTTGCTTGGGGAGCTCAAAGCACCAAAAAGTTACATTTTTAAAAACTCAGCAACAACGTCTCTTTCCAGAAATCTTGACCTAGTTTCTCAAAAGACCACAAAGTTGCAGTGAGTACTTTCATGTATAAACTACTGAACTACAACACTTTTGCAAACAATATTGCTCTGGAGAAGAAAGCAATCATCAACCAATGACAAGATGCTCATGCTTCGACTACTCTGACAGGATGTAAATGATGAGTGTGTCTTCTTTGACTGAGCTTTAATGTTAGCTAAGTGTAAGCTCTGCTTGACTGCCAGATGTAGCTCCATTTAAATAAAATAGTTCTCACATGAAACCACCCATGGAAAGGTTTGTGGACTTTTTGAGAACCTTGATCATAATTTCTAAAAAACAGATATTACTGCAGTTGTTGCTTCTTTTTTAAAAACTTACGAACACCACAAAAACATGGCACCCAGTTCCATTATAGTCTCCTCAATAGGGCAACACACACCAAAACAAGCTACAGAGACAGGCAGAGACAGGCTACAGAAAAGAATAATGTATATTGGACAGTGAGATGGCTGTGTGAAAACGTCATGAAAACTTTTGAAAATGGATGATAAGTAAAGATTTACTCTTCAACTTTGTTATGAGTTTTGATTAGTCGCTACCTAAATAATGTTTTACATATTACTCCACATTTAATGCAATAAATTACTTAATTACTCAGCAGAAAAAGTCATTTGTTACACTAGTCATTGGATTACTTACACATTACTGCATTATTTAAGTATTAGTTGATATATCTGATTTTTTAAAGGACCAAATATCGGTATAACTTTTAAAAATCTTATATCAGTCGGGCTATATATTCTTGATAAATCAAATTTTAGTGACACCTGAATGAAGCACGCTGTATCTTAAAGCCCAAGATGTCATCTTAAAACTGCTTGTTCTGCAACTCGAAGGTATTTTACTACCACACTAAACACAGGCAAAAGAATTAAGTGAGAGGATAAAATACTACTGTTTTCCATGCTATTCAATATTCCAGCTGAGACCTACAGTAAGTGTTATCTTAAGGGCAGTGCCAAGCCTCGAGTCAGCGAAGGGTTAGATAAAACGTCTGTGGGTCATTTGCACGTACACATTTTTGGTAGATAATATGAAGCCATTTAAATTGGTTCAAAGCCCAAACTCAACAGGCACCATCTAGATGAAAGGGCACAGTCAGATTTTGCCCTTGCTCTTGTGTGTTTGATTATTCTGCTTTTATTTTTTATTTTTTATTTAACAGCTCAGTCAAAAATATGCATAAAAGGACTGCCAGTAGAATTACAGCAGCAAACACCAGGATGTTACATAATAATGAACAAACGTGCATGCCCCTCACATTGATCTCTTGTATCTTGATGTTCCACACACAGTCCCACTTGATACAGTAAAAAAATAGTCAAATACTTAAATATAATACTTAAAAGAAAGAAAGAAAGAAAGAAAGAAAGAAAGAAAGAAAGAAAGAAAGAAAGAAAGAAAGAAAGAAGAGACAATTAAAGCATCTCTCTCTCACCCCTCAGGACCTTTGGTTCCCAATAATCCCCACTATCTTCAGCCGAAAACACTATGTTACCAGGGCAACAGCTGCATTGATGGTGTAGCTTCATGGAAGCGTGTGTGACAAAAGCGGTACCTGAAGCATCACACTTATAATTGCAATCAAGGCAGACCTGTGGCAGAGATGACTGGGGCTGAATTATTTCTGTGTCTCTAAGTGTGTGGTTTAAATTCCATACATGCACGACAGGAGACAAGAACTAGTGTGCAAGAAATTTATGTAGTCATGTAAATCTTTGCCCGTGTGCCTCCACTCCCTCTGCACACATTACACTTCACTGCATTTTTTACCAAGCACCTTGATTCATGAAAAGTACACTTGCCGTCTTTGCCAATAACCTTTAAGCAATGTTTCTCAGCTTATCTGGATCATAACCAAAAATCAGGCTACTCAATGTCTTTGCTTTAAAAAGCCAAAAATACCTTTTAGTCGACTGCCAGCCTCGATCAAAAGCCCCGATTTAATACTTTAAATCCCTTCCACTGATAGATGATGAAATAAATGCATGACTTAGGTAATTTCTTAGCGGACACACGCATTTTTAAAGTTATAAAGAAAGAAAGTATCCTTCTTTAAACACCATTTCAGATCCTGAATGTCTATAACAATCGCTGACATTTTATGAGTATCTCAGGACCTGCAAAGACAGTCTGCCTCTCAGGAACAGGCGGTCCCAATATGAAGCTTTAGGCTCTTAGAAGATTCTGACATTTGAAAGATTTGACTGTCAATCTTAAAGGTCATTGACAGTGTGAAAGACGCGTGGGGTTTTGAAGAGTGGGTGAAAATAAGTCAGAGCAAGGTGACGCTATATGTTATACAACCTTCAGCTTCTTATGCATTCAAGTCCTTAAATGACAATTTTATTCCAGGGATTACAGCATACAGATTATATAGAGACTCCAAAGCTGAAGAACGTTTCATTTAACTGTAACTGTGTGCCTGACACAGACTTCATTTGGGTGCACTGCTCAGATAAATTAAAGATCACTCATTTGAATGTTTTGTGTTTTTAGTATTTTCTCTGTCTTGTTGGCCGGGTTGCTGTTGCAGCTGTCCTGATATCATTCGAATATTTCCTCAGAGAAACATACTCCAACTTCAGCATCTTTGACTGCAGCTGGTGATAGCGATCCTCCACTCATAGTTGGAGAGCCACTTTAAGGCCAACCTGCAGCAGATGGGTGAACTGTGGCGAATATCATCACCAGCTGCAGTCCAACATGGTGGAGGTGGAGTCCATCCACAAGATAAGAGACTCACTGGAGAGGCAGCTGATTATATTGATTTGTTGTGCGTACATCTATATCCACCACCCCACCCCACCAGTACAAATCCATTCAGCTGGAAACACTGAAAAAAATAATGAATTCATTAAAGATAGAAGTGTACCGAATCCTGCAACATGCTGAATGTTCGTCTAAAGGTTATCTTAGCCTTTATGAAAAACGGCTGAATTGAAAGAAAAAGAAATCATCCAAAAAATAAAACATCATGTCTGACCTCTGATGATCTAACAAGAAAAGTTGGAATTGTTGTTGGCGCGTTGCGCAACTACAGTTCGGGCTCCTGCAGTCTTTTATCAAACAGCAGATGATAATTTGCTCTGCTCATAATGCACTTGTTGAAAATGCTTTATGCAGCCTTGGCAGGCGGTTCTCTACTTCCTAAATAAATGACTGGGATTTGCGTTCCACACATGATCATCCTCGTCAGGACTGTTCTGTCTCAGCCAAAAATACAGTAATAAAAGTCACCGCACTGGCGGAGGCTTTAACATAAACTACATTTAAAGGAGCAACTGCTCGCAGGGTGAAAATCAGTGACAATCATGGGAATTAGCATAAATCAGCGGGCGTCTGGTGGTAACGTTATTCCTGTGTGAACGGAGCTTCTGTGATTAATCGTCTCTCGTGCACAGAAATGGGGAAATGATTGGATCTCACATTAAGGGAAAAAGACTAAGGCAAGTGCAATTCTTGGAAGCTCCAAGTATGCAGACAAAGAAAAAGAAAGTTAAGACAAAAGAAGTCAGCAGCTTCAACATACTGCATTTCTTGACTTCATCGAAAACAACAACATTAGGCTTTTCCTGGATGAGGAGAGCATCCAGAATCTGTGTGCTAACCCTGCTCTGCCTTCCCATGGTCCTGCTTTGCTCCACCTCTCATCATCACTGTCACTCTGTGGAGCCAAGCTGTAAAATTTCCCCTCAGAGCTTATTGGTCGTGACTGACACTGTCCTGGTCGAGGTTTCGGTGTATGTGGATGGCTCTGATGATTACCTCTTGTCAGCTGTTATCATTATCATTCTCTGAGCGTTGCATCATGCCTGACTCCTGTGCCCACTTGACCTGTGTGGTGGAACCTCAGAACACACTGCCATCTCAAAAACAAGACTAACTTGTACGGAAATTCAGTGAAGTGGAGGGTAACGCCATTATTTATGCAGGAATTATTTTCTTTCTGCTCACAAAATACAAACTCACAATTATATATGTATATATATGTATATATATGTATATACATATATATAAATATAAACACTTATACTACTTTTCCCTGGGAGCCATTACCCCCATTTATTTTCTAATCACTCAAGATACTTTGCATTTTTACTGCATCACGTCTTACGGTGCCTCGAGTAACAATAATGCAAATCCCTGCAACAGTCTGCCTCTGTCTTTTATTTGCCTGCATCTGCACGCTGAATCCCAACAATAGCAATTACAAAACAGATTCTCTAATCACTTCAGATGCGACGGGTTCACACAAGTCTCACACAAGCACGGCACATCCATCTGTAGCTCTCGGATGAGACAGCACCTTCTCCTTCAAACAAAATCTGCTCTGGCTGACACATTCCCTGCTGGACAATAAATCTGAGTTTACTTCCTTTTTCACCACACACCCATGCACTGCGAAAAGGGTTCTGTGTGTGTGCGGAGACTCTCTCTCCGTATGTCTCAACAGATGAAGAAACTGGCTGAGAAAAGTCATTTACTTGTGGTCACACTCACGGGCGTCATCGCATTACGAGCCCTGTAGCGTGCAAGACTGAGAGCCGGATGACTGTGCATCAGATCAAAACATGAGGTGTGGTAGGAAGAAAAAAAACATTCATGCATGATGTTGCAGAGGAGCAAACGCCTGAAAAAACGTGGCAACATCAGGGTGAGGGAGGGAAAGGATGAGCACCATTCAGTGCTGTGCTTGAGCGACGCCTCCCAGGTCTGGCAATTAAAACCAGCTCCTGGCCTCTGACACAGGCTGGATTCAAGCGTGGAAAAGATGAATGCAAGGATTCATGCAGGTGTACCACAGCTCTTCCTGACGTGTGTCTGCATATGGAGCCTGCTTGTTAACCTTTTCACCGTGACACTAAAAAAAAAAGACATGCAGGAGCAGATGTCTGAAAAGGTGCCACACTGTCTATTACAAAAAAGGAAAAGATCAGAACCAAAGGACTACCCTGTCAGGGACTCCATTCAGCACTCTGACAGCATGGATACCATTTGTTGTCACCCTTGTCTCAGGCAGCAAACAAACAGGAGATGCAAATTCTCTAATTGTGTCTTGTTTGTGTGTGTTGACCCAATTTCACATGATTTTAAAGAGGGGCTGGGATTGCTGGATTTACTTGTGCACTTGGGAAGCTCATGTCATTATTACATTTGCATCATTCCAGCTGGACATCGCTCAGCATGTGCGCCCACTGACACTCCATAAGCTACACCACGCGTGGCTAACTGACAGAGAGGATGACGAAAGAGATAGTCGTGTTCCCTCTCGTGTTGCGCTACGGCAAAAGCACACAACTACGCCGAATTTAAATGATTAAGAGCAAGAAAATCGTTTAAATAAGAAATAAAAAACGCGCATGCACATGGAACTGTTTTTCCACTGTCGTCATCTCTTAATCTGCTTTTTTTTTTGGTAAACTTGTCAGTCCCGGTGAATTAAAGAAAAAAAAAAATACTGATATTAATAAAAGACAAACCGCAGTGGTGTTTATTTCACTGGCGGTGGAGTTGAGACCCTTCGCTTTAATGGAAGACGGTTTTTAATCCAAGGTTAAGTTAGCCTGTGCTCAACAGTCTTGTCACAGGTTGCGGTAGCTCGTTCCGAACACGATTCCCAGCACGCGGGGTCAAAGCACGAGCCCGGAGTTCCTGTGCAGGTGCGGCTTTTTTTTTCCTTCTTTTTTTTAATCATTACCAGAAACGTCTCGCGCGTCTTCACCGCTAATTGCCCATTAAGGGAAAGTAACAGCCGCTCAAGCAGTAGTGTCGCATTGTGCTGCTATTTTGACTGTCCTTAGAAGTCGACCTAAGCTTTTAAATAAACAAACAAATAAATAAAATTCAACCACCCCTGTGACAGGTGTATGTCCACAAAAACAACCCCCTCACATTTGTTGCTTACTACTTTAATTCGCGGGCGAAATCGTCTTGGTTGAGCAGAGCCAGAGCTAGTCGCATGCAAGCCCCGCATCCCCCTCACCGTGCATCCTTTCCACTTCAGCATGCGAGGGGAGACCTGTTAAACCATCAATTATACTGCGGTAGCTACACAAACAGCAGTTGTTGCATGTGAATGAAACATTGCCGCTGAGCCCATTTGCAACCGTCTCCGGCAATTATCCTGCCGGCGACGTGTGCGAGATCTTAACAAGAAGAAGAAGAAGGAAAAAAATCGCATCACAGAAGACACAGCAGAGGTAATGACTAATAATAAGAAAAATAACAACAGTCTCACCAGCAGCAATGAGGATGATGTTCCTGCTGTTGTGTGTGTGTGTGTGTGTCTTCTCTCTCTCTCACTCCTGGCTTTCCTTGGAGTTGATGAGGTTCTGCCGTTTGGTCCGACTGATTTCTCCCTCAGCTGTTACCGGCCACTGGATTTGGATAATTTTTCTCTTTCTTTCTTTTTTTTAATCCAGCGGTGAAATAACGGGGGGAAGCGGCGTCCTCTCGCAGAGCTCTGCCCTCTTCAAACTAACCTTCCCGCCCCCTCCTTCTGCCCATCTCAGATTGGCGCTGGGCGGGAGGGGCAAACCTTGAACCCGGGGGCTGGTTTAGGAGGGGTGATCTGTCGCGCTGATCAAATCCCGCGTGGATGTTTGCGGGAGGGCTCACTGTTAACTGATCAGCTCGTCACTGATCTTCCCGACAGCTGGAAGGGGGCTCTCCCCCCCAGCCCCCCAAAACACACACCGCCCCCCACCGCCCCTCTTGTGCAGTTATTGCACAGCAACCTCCCAGGCGAGAGGCAGCAGTGAGTGGGCCCACTTACTCCGGCGGATTGAGCACTGACGCAGGTGCCCAAGGTCCAACCGCGACAGACAAGAGATGCCAAGCCTAAGAGCTGCTGCTGACAGTGATACAGCAATCTCATCTGAGTCATTGCAGTGGTAGGAAATGGGAGCAGATCATCCCCACTCTGTGACCTTGGAGGGGGGATGTTGTGGTCTGATCAAGGAGTGGAGATGGGAAAAATCTGGGCAAGGCAGTAGGAACACAAGACGTCTCAACCTCTGTTTGAACAAAGTGCCCTTTTTGCATGGCGCGTAATGCCACCTCTAACCTCTGCTCAGTCAGCAGCAAATAGTACAAGACTGCTCTTGTACTCTGCAACTCCCGGGTGTGCCGTGCCATACACAAATCTGTCAAGAACAGACAAAACTGCTGCAAGTGACCTGCCAGTGAAGCCTGCATTTTAAGTCTGCAGGCGATATAAGAACCTTTTTTTTCACAGTTCACAGTACAAATCCGCACACTTCTGTATTTCTGTCAATAAAAAAGACCACAAATTGTGCCTCCTGTCAGTCTTCATCTACTATCTGTTGCTTACATCAACTGTGCAAAATGGAAACAGTGCAACACCAAGTCAACAAATTGTTATTATTATTATTTTTTAAACGAAATACACTACACAAACTTTCACTACATCCACCACTGCTTTCCTGGAAAGAGGGGAATTCCTCGCTGTGTGGTCCAGCCTAAGGCATCTCGCATCTTGTCCCTAATTAGGTTTCGTTGAAAGGCTTTTCTCCCCGCTCTCACTGGGGGTCTAAGGTTGGGGTGGTGTGCCTTTTTCATTTATCATTTTCATTTATTGTTTCATTGTGAAGCCCTTCGAGACTGTAATTGTAATTAGAGGCTGTAATAAACTTGATTTGCTGGGAGCTGCTGTGGGCGAGGGGAAGGAGAAGGAGAGAGAGGTGCTGGCCAGTTCTTCAAAGGAGCATGTGAGCTGAGGAGAGAGAGCGCTGGTACAGGATCCAGGCTGCTTCTCAGCCACGCATCCCAGAGCTATAACGTTCCCCACTCGGGTGTCTACATCACGGACGCCACAAGCCGCGGAAGCTTGTTTGTTTGTTTTATGTGCGCGTAAGAGTCGACGCCTCGCATAAAAGGGGACCAGCCGAGAACATTTCACATCTGCTTCACTTCTTTCCCACGGCGATAAAATGAATTGAGCACAATGTGCCATTTCCATGCTTTCTGCAGTTACCAAGTGCTTTATAGTTCGCCTTATTTCCCTCCCCCCAAAAATTCCTTGAGCCGGCATAATCATGTCCTCCAGCTAATAATTATAAACTCTGGAAAGACCGACACTGAGGTGTGTGTGTGCGTCTGGGCTGCTTTTCTTAATTAGTCGGACAAAGATGAATCAGCCTTTTTTTCTTTTGGGGGGGGGGGTATGCAGAAATAGGACCACAGTGTATTTAAAAATAGATTTGACATGTTTTGTGTCATTTAAAGAGGAGTCACTGTCCATAGTTTAGTCGCAATTTAGTAACTCTCATTGCTTGATAACAACAGCTTCTGGGGTCACCCTGAATGTGGCACTTGTGCCTCAAGAGGTGCTGCTGGCCTAAAAGTCTGCTCTCAGCATCCCATGTGAAGGATGTGAATGTACATAGCCAATATGAATATGTTGTTAAGCTGTCTCATTGTTACATCCAACCCTTTGCCGCACCTAATGAGTGTGACCTTTTAGACATTTCGTATTCTCGAATATGAGTCTCCATGCTGTGTTTTTTCTACAATAATGATCTCATACTGAAAATTCAGGCAAAGGTGGCTCACTTTCCATTACGCCGTGTGGATGTGTGTGTATATGTAGCCAGGTCTGAGCCACAGGTGCACAGGTTTTCAGAGGCTCCGGTAAACAAGTGATTTGTGGAACCTGATGGCTTTGCTGTCATGAAGATGGAGCAGGGTGTTGTGTTCTTGCAGATGTGTGCATTGCCCTGTCAGATTAGATCATCACTGTAACTAACCAAGTGCGGAGCCCCCTTGTGGCATCCTTGAGCAGCTGCTTAAGTAAATGAACACTCCATTCCATCACCATTCATAAAGCAGGAGCGTGTGCGTGGTGCGTTAAATGTGAGGAAGCGGGGTATTTAGAGATGAAACCTTCCGCGAGTTTGGGCAGGAAACAGAACGCATCGACTTGCCATCATCTGATCCTTATTAGCGTTAATTACCTTCACCATTTAGTGCCAAGCATTTCATTGAAGCTTTCAGCGCTTCATTTACGGCTCACCCCGTCTTGCGGCGGTTCTACAACACCGCCCGGCCACTTCCTGTTCTATCTCCTCTGTCAGTAATCAAATACAGTAGCTTGTGGTGTGTTTCTGCAGACCTGTCTCCTATGACGATGACATTTGCAGGCATCTCATGGCACCCTGGTCGTTTTCATCTTGAACTGTGTGTTATTCTCATGGGAGGAAAACCCCCCCCGAATGGAAAGCAGAATCTATATAAATGGACATTTGACACAAAACACCACATCCAACTACTGCATGATGCCTCAGCTGGAGTGACTGTTTACTGAGGAAGTGCTGGCATCATCGCCTCGAAATCAAGCCACACAAATCATTGTCAGCCCTGCAATTAACTGAAAGATATTGCTACTTCATTAATATGTCCTCACATCATCCATCAGTCTATTTACTTTCAGCAGCTTTGCTTATCTCCAGCAAGAAACAGATTTTTTGGTGTGTTTGTGTGTGTTTACGCGTGTGTGTGTGTTTCTTTTGTCAGAGCGCTGGGGTGGAAACATTCAGTGTGTGTGTGGGTGGGGGGGAAGGGGGGTCAAGAGGTCCTCCCCCAGGACAATTTGAGCATCAGACTTTTCATTACCTACATTCTGGTGAATTTTTATGCACCACTCTGTACCCTTTCTGCTCTTTCTGTTTATGGTAGAAATGTCCGGAAGTCTCTTGGCCATTCTGTGTCGTTTTCAAATAGTTATCATCGACTTTTCTCGTGGAAAACCTCTCAACACACTTATAGACACATGCTTAGCTCTTCCACCCTGTTTGCAAGACTCCAGATGTGACAGAGAGCACAAAGAGTCGACAGTTTTGTCGGATATTAGGCTCCGTTTGCTTTGGGGAAGTAACCTGCTTAAATCTGCATGAGTCACCAGTTCACATCAATGATAAGTTAATTTATTTTAATTTATTTTAATTTATAAAGCCACAATATCAGACCTCCTACTCCTACTCCTTTTCTTTATGGCCCCACTACGATTATAAAGCTGTCTGCCCTGCTCTCCAGAGCAGAGTGAGAAGACACTGTGTTGCTGCTGCTGCTGCTGGAGATCAGAGCACTGCGTGTGCATGCGGTGAGGATAATTAAGTTTACCACCAAACATTCAGTGGTGGTATGAACTGATTTTCTAGTTGTATTTTGGGAGTGAAAAACAGACCCACTGTTAAAGAAGAAAAAAGACACTCAAATACAACGGAAGCAACGGAAGCCCAAATGGCCAGCTGCCCATCTACAATTCCAGTTTCCACCTACTTTCTTTCCCTTACACTATGCTATAAAACTGTTGCATGGCTTCCCATTAGGCCTCATTGATAGGGCCTGTTTGCTGTGTGAGTAATTTTTTTTTTCTGTGCCCACATTCGTTTTGCAGTTTCATTTAGTTAGTGACTTTGCTGGGGTGAGATTTAAATGTATAATGAGGCCATGACTACCACTTGCACAAATAAAAGACTCGGCAGCAATCTGAATTCAGACCATTTAGCTCAAAATAATCCCAGATGGGACTCTGGCATTTTCTACACAAGATGTGTAGCTGCTCTGAGGACAAGAGGTGCTTAGAGCCAAATGCACTACAGCAATGCTTCTCAATCCGGTGCCTGGCGCTTGGGCTACAGGCTGCTTTTCTGTTCCATCAACTCCTTAATTGAAGCTCATCGCATTTTTCTTAGTATTCTGGTCCTTAATCAGTCCTTGATTAGATGGCTGAAAAGAAGGCCAAGAACTTATTTAAATAGAAGCCCGTGCGCAGTCGTCCCCAGATGTATATGTAAAACAGGTCTCGTGAGACTACATAAGTATTTCTTGTCCCAGAAGTGTGTTGAAGCCTATTTGATTGTTGAGCACAGAACAGAAGTTTATATTTGGTCTCAAAAACAGTCCTCCAGAGACCGCACAGTTGAGCTATTGGATCAGACTGACTTGAGTTCCCAGTAGTGAATCTGTGCTCTTTATTTTACAAAGAATTGTTCTAACTTGCCATGATACAGCAAGGCTTAACTGATACATACACAGATACAGTAAGTATTTTTATATTTATGTACAAATGTACTGTTTATTAGATGAGAAGTTATTATTACGACCCAGGCTCAAAAGCTGCAACATAAGGCAGACTAAAGACTCACACAACGGTTTGTAGAAACATTGGTTTTATTATATATTACTTAGTAATCTAACCCCCCACCCACCTAAAATCTTCATCCTCACCTCTTCAGTTATAAACAATCAACAGCTAAGCCTTAGCAACACTCAGAGTCTCTTACGCTGTTGCTGCAAGGCATGCAAGGGAGGCAGAATGAGTGTGACAGCGTGACCAGCCTATGTCAAAAAAGCTGTGGTAAGCAAAATTAATATAGAGAATCTGTGAACTGTGTCATCCTCATATTTACCAGAACACTTATGCATTTCTTCTGCATTTGGAATAACTAGAAGTGTCTAGCTGAAGCTTCAAAAAACTTAGCCTCTCCAAGGCTGTCTGAGCTGCTGGGGAACGCTCCGACACTGTGAGAAGGGTCTGGATGTTCACTGCTGCATGTGGCAAAAGGAGGAAACTAATGTTCAAGTGGCTGAGCGAACTTACATCTCAGACCTCTGACATTCTGACAGGAGACAAATGCTCAAATGAGATTTTGTGTTGGCGCTCAGTTTACAGCACTTTGTACTCACAAAACCCTCAAAAGTCTGACGTGCAAAAAGGCAAAAAACACGAAGCAATTTCATAGAGTAGAAAAGATCAATTCCAAAACTATCGAGATATGGTTAATCAGCTAAAAATGACAACATCTGTAAACAGCCATAAGCATTCATTCATAATCATTCATTATCGCTGATTATTACCACTAATAGCTAAGGCTACTAATGGACATCTCCAGTCTTATTTTACTACCAAAAACACTCAATCAGAATCACATTTTACAAGTCATGAACTAGGTCTAAGTATTGTTAAGCATGGCTTTGGAAAAATATCTTAATAATTAATAATTATTCTATAAATCCTTGGACTTAAATGTTAAAAAAGTTAAAAAAAACAACCTTTCCTTAAATATGAAATGGTTTGAAGTGAATGTGGAAATTCGTAGAAAGCAATAATTTTCCTGACATTTTACTGGAAGATATCAAAATTTTTTTTTTAGGAAACTTGTATCATAATAGATCCCAGGGTTCAAACTGGATCACACAGAACTCCTTCTGCGTAGCTACAGCAATCGTAACTGCTAGCTCTCGGTTTAAGCTGCTGTTGCCAAATAGAATAATAAGGACACGATGAATAATGCACATTTAATGTTAATATTAAAGGAAAGACATTCAGTAAAAGCTCAGTTCTGTACGAATGCCACGGTGATAGTGATACAACGATGAATACTATTGACAGTGCTCATAAAATTCTAATAATGTTGGAAGAGCAGCTGCATTCTAAATGTCTCTTTCTATTCCAAGAGAGAATTATGACACACATGCTTCGTATTCTAGTAGTGAAATTGGTAAAAGAGTTTGAATCTACGAGTAGTGGTTTTTATTTTATTTTATAAATCTCTATGAATCAGGGAGATTTAGAAGGAGGACAAACATCGCAGAGGGTCCAAATTTTGAAAGTCTGCACGTTGTAGCGGTTAGCCTTCTGCATGTCTGCTGCAAGGCCACTTACATTAGAGCCCTGCTGTACATTTTGCACTTTTTTTTCTTAATCTTTTTTGATGATGCAGATGCATGCACCCTGACTGGATAGCCTTAGTAAGATTGTGATTTTGAGCACTATTTTATTCTCTTAACATAAGGTTTGATCTTTCACTTGTAGACTTCACATAGTGTCTGTTTCTTAGATGTGCATCTTCAGACTGGCCCTGATGATTTCAGCTACATGGAGCATCACTGAAAGAGAACCTGCCTGCCAGTCAGCTCTATAGGCTTCAAAGAGTTTGCAGTTGTGATTTGGATTTTATGAAGCAGAAGCTATGCTTTCATGATTTTGGGTGTTGGAGAATACCCAGAAGAATGACTTCTTATTTCCTGCAGCAGTCATTCTGACACAACAGCTTTAGATCACTGAATTACACCGTGGATCTGACATCACCCTTTCATTTGAATCAAATGAATTTGTTACAAGTTAACAAAACTCGTTTGTCCATATTACGTGAATGTAGGGTTTTATCTGCACAGATTTCCTTTCGTGATTCTTTCCCTCCAACGTTTCATGGCAAAGAAAGTTTTTTATTTAACAAACATTGCTTTCTACAAATCCCTTGTTGTAGACAAGGTTTTCCATGTTAAGTAGGAAAATGTTATGAATTCTGAAAATGAAGAGGAAAAGAAGCTTATCTAGAAAAAGGGGAGACACATGAGAGCTATCTTTTTGTAGATACAGCTGGCGCTGGCAGCACTGGCATTAGCTACGCAAGGATGTAGTAATTCAAAGTAAACCAAGAGAAATTAATTATTGATGTGTTATGAGAGACAACCATACATCATTATGGCGTTTTAGATGGAAAAGCAAATAAGAAAGAATTATAGAGTAGGCATTAGTTAGGCCAGCCACCAGGGAAAGGAAAACGCGAGTATTAAAAACATCAACTTGCTATCCTGCCCATCACTCAGCTTTCTGTTTACACTGGAAGGCGGACGCTTTAGATCAGGCATATGGAAGAAAAAAATTAGAAATATGACAAAAACTAAACAAACAAATAAACAAAAAACACGCCCTGACCCTGCATCCAAGGCTGAACACACTTTACATCTTAAAAAAGATGTGGATGTGGCCGGGCCTTTCATCAGCAGCCAAAGGCATCTTCAGAGGCAGATACAGAACAGAAAAGCGGGTGGCTGAAATGGAAGAGAGACGACTTTATTGAATCTGGGACTCAAAGTCAGGAAATTTATCACGAGCAATGGATGCCTTACAGGAATAGATAATGTGCTATAATATGCATTTACCAGTCATTGTATTTCTAAATGCATTCATCTCTGTTTGTGGGAGTGGTGGAAAGTTTATGTTTTTATTAAGATGGATAACCTCGACATAAATCACTGTTAGCTCTTTTAAGAAATTTAATGAATACTATTATTATTTCCAGGAAATAAAATAAAATTATTGATTATTGCCCATTTTCTGACAATCAATAAAACCTGTCTGATGGCTGGAATTGATCAACGTGGCAGGAAAGAGAGGCTGACAGGAAGGGTCGTGACCTTTACAATGACTGGAGGAGGCGCGGTAATGAAAGGCACAGAAGCAATTATCTCGTCAGCTCCGGGTTTCTCTGTATGATCAATGAAACAATATGGCTTGATGTCTACATCCACCTTAAGTCTTCGGCGCACCCCTGAATGTACCGGACCTGTCAAAGTGAGCAGTGCTGTATTTTACCCCGAGGAATTTGGGTGACTTTAAGCCCAGATTCAAATGTCACAACTCAAAGCACATCAGCAAAGCCTCAGCACATACTAAAGGACAAAGTTACAGTTATCAAAGGGAACACTTTCTAGCACACACACACATATACAGAGATACAAAGAAGCGCTGGTTTGAGAAACATTTGTGTGTCTCAGAGAGGGATGCATAGGTGTGACAGAAGATAGCATTTGTGTGCAGCCAAGACTGTGGCTCGTCTTCCAGTGAAGCATATTAAATCAACAAAACCAACTCCATGGAAGGGCTTAGTCATCCTGTGCTGCCTGTTTGAATAAAAAAGCCGAGCTATACTTGGGAACACTCGCTGTTCTTACTCCAAATAATTGTTCTACACTTTGGAGTTCTGCACCTGTTTGTGGGTTTGGCTTTTAATGTCATAATTTTTTTAATCAATTTTTATTGTTTACATATGGATATCAAAATGAACAATGACAACAACGAGATTCTGATTTGTTTTTAGAATCAGAATACTTTATTAGTCCCAGGGGGAATTGCTTTGTTACAGACGCCCACTTGAAAGTATAAATATGAGAGGTAGGACACGTAAACCCTATCCCAAAAAATTAAGCAAAACTAAGGCGCTAACTAAGATAAAAGAATAATATGTAAAGTAAGGACAAGATATTACAAGTGAAAATAGTCTTAAGGTGTCATAAAGGGGTCTTATGAAGTCTTGTAAGGATTTTGTGTCCTTTTGCAAGCCTAACAAAGGAAGATCTCTTGCAACATGACTAGAGTAAATCACAGAAACCTGCATATTAACCTGTTGCCAGTCTAATAACAGTCGTGAATGCCAAGACTTGCGGAAAAAATCTTCCAAATCCCCAAACAGAATTAGGGTTTGACTTTATTTGCAGCGTATTTTCTGACAGCACTGAGAAAAAAAAGAAAAGGGGGAAAAAAGGACTGTATTATAGAAGTGAAACTATACAAGAATTAATACACAAACAGCACCAGTGATAGAAAAAAAAGGTGAAAAAGCTCGATACCCTCCTCGTACATGTAAGACTGAGAAAGCCATCCCAAGAGCTGGTTAGCTTTGCTTTACAAAATAACTGGAAACCTTTTAACACTGTGTTAAATGGTGAACATTTGGGTTGCTAGTGAATGCAAGTTGTGACCTTTAGATGAAGCCAGAGCACCTGTTTCTCTTTTCCCCCCCAATATTTGTCCTAAATTATAGCCTACCTCTGGTTGTAGAGTCACATATAAACATGTTTAACAAAAGCATCCAAACCAACAAACTATGTTCTTAACAAAGAATATATTTTTAAGTATTAGATTCTGTTTCACTGGTTCTGTCCTGATATAAAGATTTCTTTGTCTGCTGTGAAAATCTCCGAAGCTGCTAAATTATACAAAGGCTTATATTGCTGTTGGACTTTAGATTGCTATTGACCCGAGTGCTTCTTTTATTTTAGTGGATCCAAATGTTTAAATTTCTCTGATTGCACTGCTTCACAGAGCAAAGATACTCTGTGCACCGAGTAAAAAACTTGCATGCAATAACACTATCTGGATATAGCAAAGTGCAGCGGAACTGTTATTTCTCTTTCGAAACTCCCATGAGGGATAATTACCAGAAAACAGAATCCGTTTTTTTACTGTTACTTGTGCGCACTGATAATGTGCACATGGCCTGACATTTAAGGAGCCTATGTTGAATTTGATAAATGACTATTTTGATAATGAGGCGGCTGTTCCATCACACTGTGGGATGCTGTTGTGAATAACATATACAAACAAAATACCCACTGTTTGATGTGAGCACAAAGTAGGAGTACAGCAGTGAGCTGATTTGCTATACATTTAAACCCCTACCACTGGGACAATGGAGCTCAGACATCAAGGTGGGAAATGCAGACTCACACCCTGAAGATATCCACTACCCCACTACTGATCGGATTCTGTGTGGAGGAGAGAATGAGTAACACTCTACCTTAGGTAACACAGTGGGGAGTTTTCCCAGTGGCACGCACTCACGCAGTCACACAGTCAAGAGTGGTCTTGAACCCACACTGAAAGCAGCATTATTTGGCAAGCAAGAAAACAAAAAGGGATAAATGGCTGGTTTTTGCTCTTATTTTTGATGGTTAAGGTTTCACTTTTTCCTCCACAGTTGAAAATATAAATTGTGGGGGTGGCTACGCACCTCATAATGCAGTTTATTGCTTACTTCAGTGGTTGGTACAGTTAAAGTTCAGAAAATCAAACCACAAATTTATATAATAGCAAAGTACAGTCAGGTTGTACTGGTCCTAATGCTTCTGGATACTGGTGTATCCTGCTAAAATAACTCTAAAACCAATGCATAACATTTTCTACAAACATTCATGAACCTCTGAGGATGTCAGTAAATGTTCCCCAGAACTCTAGGTTCACATTTATAGTTTAATGTCTTGGAAAGTGTTTCAGTTTTAATTGCAGTGATCCCTGTGGTTTCATAACACCTTCTGGTTCACATTTGTACAAAGTCATGTTCTAGTTGCTGGGTTGGAGGGTTGCGCTGTTTGATCCTGTTGTCTACAGCAACACATGGCAACAAAACTTACAGTCTGACCGCAACGTTAAATACCCAAAGCTATAAGGTAGCACTTGACAAATCTCAAACACAACAGTTTGACCTGCAAGATCCAAAGTTCAAACAATTAATCAGTTTGATCTTATCTTGCAATTAAGAAGACCGTGTGTGATTCTTAGCCATGGTCCGATACTATAGTGAGACCCCTGTTTGCCAAAAGGTTTCTGAGGACACTGAGGTCTTGATTTCTGCTGTTTTGACTGTCCCACATATCACTGAGCCTCTTTTCATCTTTTTTTTTTCCAACTACAAATGCATGCTAACAAATTAGGCGCTGGGGATGGTCTGCTGCAGATGAAAGAGACCGCAATTGACCATGTAGTTCGTCTTTATAGAGAAAGTTTAACTCTTACCAGTCAAACTATTTGATTGCAGAAAAAGAGGTGCTGTCTCTCATTTGGGGTTTTGCAGCATTTTCAGTTGTATGTGGAGGATGGTAGCAAATATCCTGTGGCATGTACAGAACACAATCCCTTCCAGTGCCTCATTTCATTGTGTCTTTGTGTACTCCTACATTTTTATCTTAGAATGAGTATGTTAGCATATCGATCACTTATTTTTAGCTAAAAGAAAGATCTTACTAGGACACCTGTAGGCTGTTATTGGGAATCCACATCAAATGTGGCTTAAAGGAAAGCAGCAGACTTGAATCATAAAAAATACATGGACTGCTGGGGTTAGGCTGGATAGATACATTTGATAAAAAAGAAAAACATCTCTTGTGAGTGCCTGGCAGGTGAAGGATGTCACAACTATACCTTTGGTATGTGGATCCTTTAGTTGACATGAATGCCACAGTGTGACATTTACCTGGCCATGGCGCTTGTTATCAGGCTTAGTTTTCATTAGACATTAGCTGTCCTAGCCCTACAGTGTCTTTCTAGTGTATACAGATGACAAAGAACGATTGACTTTGCACTGCACAGCTTCGTTCCACACTGTCTTCCAAATGGGACTTTAGTAAGTTCTTCTGACAGAGGACAAAATATGTAAAATAAGAAATATGAAAAATAAATACATATGGTAGAATTTCTGCCTTACAGTGTGCTCCCAACACATCTTTCTCCTGTTTGGAATAAAAACTGACATGTTGCAGTGCACTTCATCTGACAGCATACTGTAGGTACACTAGGCACAGCAGTGCAGATGGTGGAACAGAGTATAAATTGGGAGAGCTTGTCAGGGATCTTGCCACAGACATCAGTGCAGTTAGTGTGGAAGAATATAATGTGTAAATTTTGTTTTCTGCCAGCTGAGAATGTTCATCCCCACAGTGAAGGTTGTCTTTAATTTGAAACTGCACATTTCCTGCAGGATCTCAATCTGTTTTATAACGTAACATCAATTTGGCTTTTATTATAGAGCTTAAAGTGAAATACACAATGAAATGAGAGAGACAGGAGGTGGTCTCATATTGGATTTAATTCAGTGATGCTGCTTTCAGGCTAGATACTTCAGTGACCTGACCGGCAAGAACGCTCATTCTATTCTCTCTTTTTAATGATAACATGAAGAGGATGGTTCGTTCTTTCTCCTTCTCCTTTATTATCCCTTGGTGACCTCAGGAAAGCAATCCTTGCTTTCATCTATTGTGGTCTAGATTAGTTGAACTTATCATGGACTCTATTCTCAGTGATTCAAGATGCCTTATGCCAGAGCTTCCCAAAGTGTGGGGCCTGCCCCCTAGGGGGGTGCAGAGCCGTATGAAAAGAAAAAAAAAAAAAGAACGCTTGGACAGGAGATGAAGCATAGCTGAATATGTTTCCAAACCAACTTCCTTCCAAGCCAAAGACTAGAAAATATAGTGAAGCATATCTTCCCTGTGGATTCACCTGCACAAGTGCCAAGGAAGGTCTCCCCTGCAGAATTGGTTTTCCCTGCGTCGGGAGCACGCGCTGGGCTGTCCAAATCACGGACAAACAGTATCCCACAGTTGTTTATGTTTTTAAACCCATTTTGCACAGAGAGGCATTTTTTTGAAAAATGTATTGATAGCAATGTTGAATATTATTACACAGGAAAAAAAAAACAACTACACGTAAAACTAGAAAATGCATTTTCTGAAGAAACTGCAGTGTGGATGCTGATAGCTGAATGTTTTGAGCTGAAATGAAATAATTGCTGCATGTTAAGTTAAAAATGTTGAATGAGATGAAAAATACAGAAATTTTCACCTGAAAACAAAAGTTCAGAACTATTGAAAGCTGACATTCTAACAGAAGAAGTTAAAAAGTAGGCGAACATGTTTACAATGTAAATTAGAAAAAGCTGAGTAATGACAAAAGAAAATGTAGAGTCAGAATACATCTGCATAAAAAAATTGAAACCTCATATTATTTTAATCACTGAATGACTGAAATGTGGGAAAACAGACAGCTAAATGCCTTAAGTCTTAATCATTCAGTCAGAAAAAATGATTCTAAAAGTCATCATCTGACTCCAAATGCCCAGATCTGAACCACCTGCGTGCGGAAGAAAAATCCACCAATGAACAATAAGTTTGAATTTAACAGGCCAATCAGAATACCCTATTTAGTTGGCCTGCTAAAGTTGCCCACTTTTGCTGCTTAAAATGAACAGAAAAGTCAGGCGGAAACAAATCGTTCCCAAATGAAAAGTACAAGTCGTATTGACAAAATTCTTTCACCGTGAGCGACAGCAATTTCTAGTCTATTGAATTCTCAGTTTTCATGCCTGTGGAGTTTATTATATGGACGTGGTGACAGTGGAAAGACACCATGCTCTTCTGATTTTCAAACGAACCTTCTAAACCATTTAACATTAGAGTCCATGGAAGAGTTGGAGGGAGGAGGCTGTGCATTGGTGACATTTACGAAAGAACCATAACACCTAGTACAATAATAAACACATTGGATGAAAGAGGACAGCGATGGCTACGTTTTGAGGGTAAAATCATACCTGTAGAGCAAACGCTGCGGACACAGCAGCAGTTTTAAAAATGATTTTAAGATTAATTTTTTTGCTCCTCTCACTCTAGCAGTTGAGCTGTCTCACTCTAGCCCCAACATTCCGTCCCATACACACCAATTATAAACTCTGAAACGGGTGAAAAAACATCATGAAACTTAAACTGGAACTGAAGAAAAAGTGTAATAGATATTGAAAAGATAAATACAAGTTGAATAGTTGAATGTCTTGTCTTCGTTTTAAAGTTTGAATGGTGGCTCTACGTCAACGTATGTGGAAGTAGTAAGAGTTTAAAAATGAGTAAGTTGAATGAGGATTTGAAGGGTCTCTCCATTGAAATACATGGGAAATTTTTGTTGAATAAAGTTGAATAATTTAAAAAACAACATAACAACCAAAAATGAGAAAAATACAAGCACACATCTCCAAAAGAAGAGGAATCTAATGGTGCTTGAATGGTTTTTCTAAGTTGAATGGTGATAAAGGAAATAGCATACAAAAAGCGGGTCTACTCTGTGACCAGTGTTGCCAACTTAGCGACTTTGTCGCTATATTTAGCAAGTTTTCAGACCCCCTTAGCGACTTTTTTTCTAAAAAGCGACTAGCGACAAATCTAGCGACTTTTTCTGGTGTTATTGGAGACTTATTTATGACGACTTTTTGACGTGAAAGCGGGTATCGCTTTTACTCTCAACAAGCAGCGGGTGCTGCCGTGGGTACCTCGCCCGTTCCAAAGTGCTCACGGGCGGAGAATAGTCCCCCCCAGCTGCTATCAGGGCAGAAGATGTTCACACCTATGCCTCCGAACTGCAAACGAATGCTTTTCAAGCATTCACACTAAATAGAAGAAAGAATAGAAGAACAATACTGTGGATTCTTAATCAACATCCACACTAATGATTACACCGTGAGGCCTCTGCCTTTCTAAATGGAGGGACAGTAACTGTGTGTGTATATGTAAGCAGGTAAAACCTGCAGATAGTCAGATTAACAGTAACAGTATTTTGTCTCTATCTGCCATTCTGCAATTCATCTCATGTAAACAATAACATGGCGCACAGCGTGACGTGAAAAAAGGCACATACCTTTGATGTTGGGTGACGAACTCTGTATTCCTCGTCCACATGTAAACGCAAAAAAAGAGTTTAAAAAAAATCTCAGTTTTCGGTGATTTGAAACGCCGTTTACGTGTAAACGAAAGGCCCAAACACATAGAAACAGCTGCGTTTTCAAAAATACCCGTGTAGGTGCGGATGTAGCGTAAAAGAGTTGTTAGTGTATTTTATTACTACCTGTAATTTATTGCAGATTACTTGTATTTGTTTAATAGTTTTACTAAATGTTTGAGGTGTGAAATAAACTGCAGTGGAGTTTGAAAACTAAATATGGGTGTATGTGGTTGGAGGATGTGTTTGTGCAGAGGAGGGGTGGGGTGCTGCCACTATATGTTTAAATGAAAGCATCAGGATCATATTGTTACCATATAAAGGAGCTCCCGGTATGCTCTGAAGTCCAGTGTTAAATTTTTACTTCTTGTTCAGCTGTTTTCTTTGCCTGATTTATAATTTTCCTGTATTAGATAGAAAACACATTTATATCAAAGGTTCCTGTAAAACATTTTTCAGTTGTTTATTCCTTAAAAAATATCTCATGCCAACTGAGGTATGTCGTGGTAAAATGAGAGAGCTGAACCTTAGCGAAGGCGAACGCTGCAATCAGTTGATTTCTTCATGTTTGATAACCAAGGGTGGGGATAATCTACTTCTTAACTTCTAGCCCCCAGTAAGCTCTGTGGAATTGTTGAGCACTTACTTTCTCATCTGGTGTCCCAGGAGCGGTGAGCACAGCTTGATAATGCAGGAGGATGCTGCTCAAACTCCACAGCATGTATCTGCAACACGATCACAAATTGTAAAGTGTGATTTCATTAAAAAAAGAAAAAAAGGGGGAAAAAAAAGCAAACCTCCCATAGTTTACATCACAAGGGTGGCTTAGGTGTAGCCGTGCATGCATGACTCTCCCAGCAGCATTACTGAAGCATCAACTGCCAAATGCCAGAATATGTGTTAGACATTTCTTTTTATCTAACTGGAACAATCCCCCCAAGCCTGAAATACAGCTAAACTTGGCAGAGAGCGGGATACAAAAAACTGCAACAATCATTGCAATCATTATAACTGAAATTATATTAATTTTAATACTAAACTGATCAGGTTTTAAATCACTGATGACTGTGATGACAAAAGGAAAATAAACAAACACTTGGTAGCATGTCTATACTAGGAACACACAAAAGCCATTGCTTGTTGATTGTAAAGCCACGCAATGAAAAGACTTATTTGCTTTAGATATTCTGCTTTTTCATAATTAGATATTCAAGTAAAGCCATTCGGAACTTGAGTGTCAAGTACCTTGTATACAGTATCTCACTTTATAATTTACTATTTTATTTTGTAGTCTTTGGTACTTCGTGTCTTGTCTGTACTGTTACTGTATATCTGGCATTTTCCTTGATTATGTTCAGCTGTGTCCTGTTACCGACCGTCCTATTCCCTTGATTAGTCCTCAGTGTGTGTGTCTGTGTGAGAGTATTTTTTTTTTGTCATTCTTTTGTATTCACTGCCTTTCTTTTTTTGGATGTTTATTTATTGTATCCACATTATGTGCCTGTAGCTTTCTGTTCTTCATCAGGTGGCATTTGGGTCTTAAGCTCACAATTCATGATAATTGATGCAAAGTGCTTAAAATTTGGTGGTTTAGCCTACTAAATAAGGTTAACTCACACGTGAACCTTATTTAGTAGGCTAAAATATTACATGTGCATTATGGCTTTGTTAATGGCTCAATCCTGGGTGCTGATATGATCATAGTCTTTGCTCATCACATCCCAGCACTTAATAAATGCTTTGCTAATTCATTATGAATCCAAGTAAGCTACAGGCCACAGTTTCCTTTGAAGGCATACCTGTTATTCAGAGCAGCCATGCCTCTATCTTTAAACCTAAAAAAAATCCAAATGGGTAAGCTATAAAATAAATCCCTCTCTCAGAGGTCATGAAGGAAGAAATGAGTTATAAAGCCCAAAAACCATTATTTGTTGTTTTGCTGCCAGTTTTTTTTACTGGACATTTTCACAAAAATTGCTAAATATCAGTGAAAATAAGTTAATTACACCTTTAAATGAGATGTCTTAATATAAGAAAAAGAAATGTAATTTCGACAGTATGTCTTAGTTTATCTACACGATAAAGAAATGCTGCTCGTAAAAAAACAGAAACTTCTATAGCAGATGGTGGAAAAACCAAGAACTCTTCTGTCATTAAATTGTTTATCTATTACTCAATTACTTTGGTATAGCATGACTGAGTTTCACAAGTTTCATTTTGCATTATAATAGGCTTTTATGAGTTAGTTTATTACATGTGCTTCATGCTTTTTTTTTTCTAATGAAGCAAGAAATGCAGAAAACATTTCTTGCTTTTTAAGTTGTACTGCA
The DNA here is from genome assembly GCF_018398535.1 of Haplochromis burtoni. Classification (NCBI taxonomy): domain Eukaryota; kingdom Metazoa; phylum Chordata; class Actinopteri; order Cichliformes; family Cichlidae; genus Haplochromis; species Haplochromis burtoni. Next base: position 897,297 of record NW_024582513.1, read on the forward strand.
CTTGCATACTTAAAAAAATAAAATAAAAGGCAGTTCACTGAACTCCAGATATTCATGGCCCAAACTATGAATATTCTTCATTAAATGCTTAAAGGGTTTCACATAATCTCTAGATCCTTCCATGTTTAAAGAACTGCAGGTCTGCTAATGTAAGAAATGTAAAATCAAAAAGGTTAAATCAGGGAAATAATATAATTTCGTTGACTTAAAGGCATTTTACTTGGTAACCAATTACTCCAGCACCACATAATCATATGTTGAGCTGTAAAGTTGGGGATTAGCCTTGGCCCATTTTTCCCTTTCTCACAGTACACAGAAGCTTTTCTACTTCCTCATGTGTCTTCCTTTCCCCTCTTCATCCTGTTTCTTTTTGGCTCTTTATTACAGTACCACAGCCCTCAGTGATCTCACAGGAGCCCAACACACACATGATAATTTAATCGTGCACTGGTGCGGCTTTAACACTAAGCTTTGATGGGAAGCGCTGCACAGCAGTAAAGCAGAAGGTATTTTAGTGTGTGTATGTGTGCTGTTCTTAGCATTTTTGTACACTTTTACAATTTTCTACACCGTTATCATTTCAGTATTTTAGCATTTATACAACCCAGTGTCTTTTTACCTTTAAAATATACTAAGAAGTACTGTGTTAAACTGGTTCATGCGACTATAAAATATAAGCCTTATAACGAACAAGAAAGTTTATAATGGAGAGGTGAGGTTTTCTTTCTTACTGCCTGTAAAGCTCTCACTCATAGTACTGTGGCCACACGGGTTCATTGGTCTGTCCTGTTCACTCTGGGACTTATTCATTGGTACACTCTAATCTGCAGTGGCAGTCTGGGTCTGTTTCCTTGCTATTTGTGCTCTTGCAGCACCAGAGCACTCAGTGAAATCACTTCCCATAGCTACAGTAATTGTTTTTGCTATCAGCACCTACCATCCAAACTGAATTAGGGAAAGCTTCTGTGTAGTCTGCTCCCTCTCTTTTTTTCTGACAGCTGATGTGACAGCAGTTCTTTGTGATGCCTTTCTTCCATTATTACAATAGTGGTGTGATGGATATTCTCATGTTGTGTTCAGGGCTACGATGCATACATTCACCAATGCCTTAACAAAGAGGTTGTTAGTGAGTGCAAATAGGTTGGAAGCTCATATGATGCATTATGTAGCAAGTTGTACAGGTAATCCTCTTAATATTGTTAGTTACACCTCTGATTTTCGCTGTATGATAGGTGAAAATATCCACAGAAGACAACTGCAGACATACTGCATACTGTACAGCTTTCATGGACAAATACAGGATGAGACCTGGAACCAACTTGTTGTCATCCTTCAAAATAAATGGCTGCAATATTTAATGAACCTCAAGGGGAATGGCTGTAACCAATCTGTCCTGCTTTAGAATTCAAACAGAGAACACTCACCCTATTTTAATTTGATGCTCTTTCATTGGTGAACTGCAACATATCACCACAGTCTCCAGCAAGTCAGCTGGTGGTGCAGCAGGGAACATGATGGTGATATAGTGAAAAGGGGTAAATGGAGATGAAAGATGGAACAACAACAAACATTTAATGTCAATTTAAACAATACTGTATTCATGATATGTCATCACTAGAATTAAAAACTGTTCATGCTTCTTAGTTTTTCTTAAAGGGCAGCAGATTTTGCACACAGTATGCTAGTATTTGGCAAATTTTTATTGATTGGTCCTTTAAGGTTTTATGACAGAACAGCTTGATGCCACGCTTGCAATATCACAACAGAAATGTATGTGCACAACATGTAGAAGAGGCAGCTGGTTTCAGTGGTCGAAAGAGTGCTAGTAGTATTTCTCTCCTGGAACAAACTTCTTCCCTGAAATATTTTTTTCATGTCACTCTTTACTGCAACTGTATTAAGTTTTAATTAGCTGTAGTATTGAAAATGTTATCAGTGCTTGCTGGTATTTAATAAATTGATTCATTCAATTCAATACACTTAGGGAATATTAAGCAAATACTGATGAATGTAAAACTGCCTGCCTAGAGACTCTGGGCAGACATAAAGTAAGATGTTTCATCCAGGACAGAGCAGCAGTATATATATTACAGAATCGGCAGGTTTAGCCAAATTTAAAAGATAAAGCATTTTTATGGACTACGTAAAGAAATGCATTTATTTTATAAACAGGGAGCCATCCTCTCAAGGCTAGCCATTCATGATTCTATTCAATGTTCAATATGTTGCAATTAATTCACTGTATTAATACAAGGGGGAGCACTGCTGTTACATACTAATCACAATCTGCTATTCCAGTGTTGCTATAATAATGTTGGTTCAGGATCATGTATAGGAATTTCTTTTACTTATGTATTAATCACATTATTTTATTGTATAATGCCTTGGTGCCACTGGATTTTAACATGTCTGACACCCATACTGTAAGACAAATGGTGGGGGTGTAGTAAGGAAGTTGGGGGAAGCAGACTACAGGAAGAGTCTTTTGTCTCTTCGAGGACTCTGGGAGGTAGCAAGGGAGTGTGAACCTTAAGGTGTGAAGCAGCTGTGTACTGCCTTTTGTTCCTGGAGAAGGTATTTAACTGAGAGCCATGCTAGGCTCAGTGAGAACTCTGCTGACCGTCTGTCCCGCGGACATGCAGGGGCTCCATCAAGCTTGGTTGTCTGTTGTCTTTGTGTGCTTTGATTAAAGAATGTTAGCTACCGCTCACCGCTCGTCTGCAGGCTTTATTTTAATGGAAAACTTCCACAACAATCAACAATGATGCTGATCAATGAGCTTTCAGTTAGCATTAGTCAAGAAGTTAGCTGATATTTGGAATAACTATCACTAACAAACCAATATGAGTAACCTAAATTTGGCTAATAAGAAAGCTAATATATTTATTATATTGTATAAACTAATTAAGAAATAATACTAATTAAGACACTTAAAATACTTACTACTTGTTTTTAAACACAGTTCTATATGAACAAAGGTTGCCCCGCCCATCACTAGTATCACCCGCATGATTGGTAAGTTGCTTGTTACCAGTCATGGGGGTTGATCCATGAACATTAATATGTCAAGGCAGGAATAACACCCATATGTACGGTGGCCCTGAGAGGCCAAACAGACTGCAACTTAAGAAAACACCAGCAATAAGAAAAACGCTGCAAAAGCACACAAAATACAACAGAAATAGGAAAAACGACAACAGAAATAGGAAAAAAATGACAATGGGAATACGAAAAAAGAAAACAGAAATAGGAAAAAACACAAGGGAAGTGTTTCTGGGGGAGACAATAACCCGACAGACCAGTTGCCGGAACTGAAAAAATGGTAGGTGTGTTTTATCATGATTCATATAATACTGATGACGGATTTTTAGGCTAATAGTTGGGCTAACACACTTACCTCTCGTCTTTTCTTTCCTCACAAAACTAATAGATACTCCACTTCTTTTAAGTGTCTCCCAGCCCAATTCTTAGCATATTTTGGTTCCTGCAACTGGTCCGTCGGGTTATTGTCTCCCAGGAAACACTTCCCTTGTGCTTTTGGAAATCTGTTTTTTCCTATTTCTGTTTTCTTTTTTCCTATTTCCATTGTTGTTTTTCCTATTTCCGTTGTATTTTGTGTGCTTTTGCAGCATTTTTTGTATTGCTGGTGTTTTTTTAAGTTGCAGTCCGTTTGGCCTCCCAGGGCCACCGTACCTATGACATGTTGCATGTTTAGAGCTGGAAATACGAGTCCGTCAAACAGAGACATTTCAAGTTCTAGACTCAACACTTGAAGAATAAGTAATTCTTTAATCATTGAATGCTATAACACCAAAGATAACAGTTCAAGGACACACGTTCCCCAAGACATGAGTGAACGTGCAGCAGAGTAAATGATTATCTGCAATAACTGCAGAGACTTTACCAAAACGTTTGCCAAGTTGCAAGATTTGCCTTGAAATATTTTGGTCAATATACTTAGTGATAGAAAAGTAATTTTAGCTATTTCAGTTATTTCTTTTATTTTCAGACAAAGACATAAAACGCCTGCTAATCCAAACTTCTGCTTTCTACTGTCTCACATTGCTGCAAACTATTTCTATTTTGTTAAGCAGAGAAAAGCTTTGGAGGACAGCACATGGGTTGAACAAACTCTTTCAGCTCTTTGTATTTTTATTGAGGAAGAAGAATTCCCCACACTGAAAAATGTTATGCAGAATAATAGATAATAGAAATGAATTGCTGCTGACCTGGTTGCTTTGCTCGCTTACCCCTTACCACAGTAAACATCCATCTCCTGCAACACATTGCTTATTGAAGTAATGAGCACAGTACAAGAGAGAAAAGAAAATGGATGGTTGTATATTTTTCTTTGCCTTTAATTCTCTTACAGCAGTGTCCAGAGCCAGATTCACAAAAACACACATCCATTGTTCAAAGCTGCTACTTCTTGGCACAGTTAAGTATGACTAATTTGCCATGAACACTATGTAAATGAATACTTTTTTTAGTCTGAAAAATATATAGGAATCCCTTTAAACTGTTTAGCTCACTCGAGCAGAGAATATTTGCCCCCCGCAGAGAATGCATCAGAGTTACAGCAGAGCTCAGCTGCAAAGGATTCGCGGTCTAATGAGGGTCAGTACAACAGTTAACTTGTAGGTTATACGCTCAAATGACTGATAATGTTTTCAGTGTATATTCCCTGCGTAGTCACCAAAAACTCCCTTCTCATGCCTTGTTTCTCAAACTTGTTAGGGAACACCAAACATGAGACACATGTTCCTCTTTTTTTGATCCCATGGTGCAGCTAATCAGCAGGAGGCACTTACTGTTACCATGGAAAACAAGGCTTTAGCTCTGATAGACATGCTAGCTTAGGTTGGCCTAAAACGGACCTGACACGACAAACAAGTATTAATGCCTACAGAAATATCAGAGTGAAATTAGTCCCATTTCATATCTCATGAACTTTTATTATATCTTTCTGTCATTTGCATCTATAACACCTAATCTATGCTTCAGACCATCAGGCTCCTCAATAATTCCAGCTAGGATCTGATTAGACAGGTCCAGTTGTTAATTATGTTTAACATAATTAACAATGTTAACAGTGTTGTTAAATATCACTGTGTTACATAAGACTGTCATAAATTAGATGGTAAGAAAATACATTATGAATCCCATTTCAGTTTAAGAGAGAAAGGGGCGAACAGAAGAGCACCAAATATTAACAACAACTCTAATAACTAAGACTGAACTGACAATCTGTTGGATTTGGGTGCCAAGTGACCTTGGCTATGTCTGGAGTGCTGATACATGAGGGGGGAATTGACGTAAATGTAAATCATGTACCCCTTTAGCTGATTAGAGTGCCAAATGCAGTGTAACGGGACAAAATATGGAGGACCACCCTACTCCTAGGGTGCAAAAAGCACCAGAGATAATGAAACCGCCCACCACGAGCAGGTCTCCAGAGAGAGTGACAGGTTTATGTGCGGATTCTAAATAGCATGTGTCCTCTGTAAAGACAGCGTGCATAAAGTGCACTCTGAATGACTTGCCCTCATAACAGTCCGACGGACTAAGGCGGCGCCTCATAATATCAAATGGTAGAAAGGTCAGGCTTTTATCAAACATGTAAGAGAGTAGACACATCTGGATACTTCATCTATGGATATTGCGCCTATCTCTAAAAACGTCCTCATATACTGTATATAAGGGCCCAAGGGAAATTAGAGTGATGAGAGAAGCTGCGGTGTGGCTTTTTGCAATGTAAGCTGGGAGATATGCATGTGTTGCATGAATAGGGCTTTGGAGCGTGATGTCACGGGGGTGGGCGTGGAAAGGATTTTGGCCCGATCCGCCATTTTGGGGGTCTAAGTAAGGAGCGAAAGCATAGCCATGGTTCGTACTTGCTGTGTGGTCGGCTGCAATGTTCGATCTTACGACCGGCACGGGAATAAGTTTCGATTGTCTTTTTATGCTTTCCCAACCTGGAAGCAACATGAAGGAGCTCATGTATCGGATATTACCAAACGAAGGCGTCTAGCCTGGATAGCAGCCGTGAGACGAGCTGATATCAAGTTCTGTTACGTCTCCAGATATCAGTTGGTGTGCTCAAGACATTTTCATTCCGGTAAGTTCTAAATATGTTCACATCACACTTTATAGCTGAATAATATCATCGTTGGTGGTCTCGGAAGTTATAGAAATTGCGATCAAACATAGAATGGAGTGACTTGATTGGTTGATGTAAAGACAATAAATGAAATGAGACAGGAAGGACACAAATTGGCGTTAATAATTTACCCGATTATCAATGTGTTAATTTACATGTACTTTACAATTATGGGCATATAATATGATAATGATATTTTAGCAGTTCAATGATAAATGTGTAACATTAATTATGGTGGGGGGTGGAAAATGGCTATTTCACTCGGTGCACTCCAGCTGACTTACTTTGACCACATACTCAGAGTTTGGCGGCTTGAAAATAGCCAAATCTTGCACCCAGCCATTTGTAAATTGGATGTGCGCCTCCAGTGACTTGTAATTACGAAACTGGTTCGCTGTGTAAGCGCTTACTCCACAAACAAGATACGTGAAGATATCGGGGTAGGACAGTGGCGGTAAGTCGTCTGGGTCTTTACTCCACTGCCGTATTTCATATGGGTCCAGATTTGCGATGCACTCTATTCTTTTTCAAGTACCGCTGCTTCGCCTCTCGACGCAATCGGTCTCTATACCGTCCGTTTTCTTTTGAGCTGCTTTTAAGCATGTTTCTTGTCGTCGTCGTTCCAACACAGTGTGTTTGTTTTGATTCGTAGACCCCGAAAATGGAGCTGCGCTCCCACAATGCATTGCGGCGTGACGTCAACTCCAAAGCCCTATAAGGGCTTTGGAGTTGACGTCAGGCCCTCGGAGGTGAGGGTGGGCTCTTGTGTATCTGACTAGTGATGGAGTTGTTTGCTCTTGCTCTTAACTATGGAGCGTGTCTGTGTGATTGGTAATGAGGCCGAATTTTTAGTTCTTGTTTTTTTGCAGTCATGATCAATTATGGGGATAAAACGCTAATAAATGTAATGTTGGTGCTGCAAGCTTTTTGTGTTTCTATCTAAAGTGCTGGAGTTGGAATGAGAAAGCAAGTCCATAAATGCCCAGCCACTGTGACTCCCTTTCTGCTACTGTGGATTTCTTTAAAATCTTTAAAATCATATTTATTTCCCTTGAAGCAAAGCGAGCGAAATTGTGGCTCACAACTGATATTAAAATCAGAGGTTTCATTTTCTTCTTTAAATTTCATCAACTCATCGAATAAATTTCTAGTGAAGATTATATAAACCTCCTGCAGAAACAGACTCAGGGAGAGGCAACCATCTGCCAGGACCGGTTGGGGGTGAGGGGAAAATTATTTGTTGTATTCTATTTTTGTGGATTTGTATAAAAGAAATATGTTGTATATAAAATTACATATACACGTTGCTGTAAAACCTCTCTGCATATGCTTTATAGTTTAGCAATGGTTTATATAGTCAGGCAAGGACAAGGACAAAGTTGTGGTTTACGTCACCCTCTTTTTAGATTTTGTGAAAATATTTTGGTTTAGCTTACAATGTACCTTTCATGAGGTTAAACAGACAAACTTCTACAACATTTCCATGATTAGCAAAGTTGCATGTGTAGTGATAGCGTTGGTCTCATGGCAGTCTTATCTTGCACAATGAAAATGATGCTAAAAGAATATCCAGTGCATTACAATGTTTCAGAAGGGGATGTATTGTGAATGAAAACAGGTTGACCAGGCTACAGCAAAAAAGGTACTTAAGCTACTAGTTGACACAATAATGGAGCCTTCCTAAGTCTGTATATAAAAACAAACTAGCAAAAAACAGCAGTCTTTGGTATAAACTCCTATTCAGATCACACAACCTTCATAAACATTTGCCACGTTATAAATTTGCCCCATACTCTTTGATAAATTGTGCAACTGAATACAAATCAATATCTAATTTCAATGAATTGTCTTCTATCTGTCTCTAAAGACAGATAAAATGCCTTTAGCGAGGCCTCTGTTCCCTGAGGATGACATTTTTTCATTTTTATTTTTTCAAACTTTAAGGTCCTTTCTGCCTTGTGTTACCGAGAAATGTCAAGCCAAGCTAATTTTGTCTTGCTGTAAATAAACACAAGTAGGTGTTGCTGAATCCTGTGAGTCTCATATCATGAAGGAATTGGGCAAAAACCATCACACGCTGAGAATCAGAGCACGCATGCTGTGGGTTAATAGGTTACCAAAGTGATACACCTGCCTTTGTGTAATCTAATAATAACCCTGTTGCTGCAACACTTCATTAAGTACACTCTTTAATTGCAGTGACACTGAAAGCCTGCTTCTAACATCACACAAATAATCTTGGAGTGACACCTTCTAAAAATGATTTTTCATTGTTTTTCCTTCAGCAGCCACACATGTCTTTGGATAAAAATAGCTTGGCTTGCCTTAAAATACAAACAGCATACAAATACACATGCAACGAATGTGCTGATAATGAGCCATTCCCTACTGTGTCTGAACACTGCTTTCTCGGGAAGAGCTCTGTGGGCAAACATTAAACTTACACGCTGATCATATCCTTTGGTTTCCACAGGCCTGGGAATACTTGATTTAATTGCAAGCCACTCCACTGAAAAAACAAAACCAAATCTTTATGTGTGCATGAAAATATTATGTAGAAAATCACTTCCACAATTCCAGTAGCCAACATCAGAGTTGCTGCTGTCATCACAAGATTATATATATATTATATATATAAATCATATATATTAGGGGTGGTGGTATTCGGATAGGCACGAATATCATGTTTTTTACGAATACTTATTTTGAACAAATACTTTAAAAAATATTTGTATTCGGGAACAAGAAAAAACATTTTATCAAAAAGCTGAGTTTCCTTATTAGACATGCATGCCCAGATGAGTGAGTGACGTGTAAGAGGTGAATGACACAGGCTGCTGCACACAGTGAGGGAGAAGGCTCGGCTGAGCCATAAAAGTCGGGACTGCATCGCTGTTTTTGTTGAATAGATTTTTTTGTACCTTAACTGGGTTCCAGAGGCAGTTTATAACTTTTGTGAAGATCTGGAGATTATTCCATTACGCTGCATTACCGACGTCTACAGTCGGGTGTTCTCATGTTTGCTCTGTTTATGTAGCTCTGTTAGCTCGGTCATTTAGACCAGCGGTCCCCAATCCCCGGGCCATGCACAGGTACCGGGCCGTGCGTGTTGAGGTTCGGGTGTGAAATTTATGGTTTACAGGGTTTTTATTCGTTTTTATCGTTACCTCAGTTTCCCTGTGTCTTTCCCGTGTGTTATGAATACATTTTACTTATTTATTTTTGGTACCGGTACTCGTTTTATTTTGTTTTATTTATCCACGACACCTTAAAGGCCGTCCCGTAAAAATATTGTCGGACACAAACCGGTCCGTGACGCAAAGATTGGGGACCGGATTTAGACAATAGGCTGTTGACAGAGTAACGTTAAAGTCCGGTTTGAAAGGATATAACAATGCTTGTGTAGTTGTGTCGAACTGTATGCACTTGTGGGAGTTATATGGTACATATAAGTTACTTTGTCTTGTGCAGACAGCAAGATATAGGCTATAGGGTAGTTAACCTTAGCATAGCTTTCCGTCACTCATTAACTTAGCTGAAACTCCCCACATGGATTTGGTCAACCAAATGGAAAAGAGTGTTGCTGCTGCTGAGCCACCTCTTGGTCCTCCACCTGTTAGGTGACGGCTGTGTGCGGACAGGGATAGGACCCAAGATGCAGACTCTAGAGACAAACTTAAACCAAAACAGCTTTAATGCTGAACGCAAACACAACATAACTAGGGAAAAACTCAAAATAAACTAACACCGGTGGACTGGCAAAACACACAGCAAAATAAACGGTAGATCGCAACATGGACACAGAGAAACACAGGGCTTAAATACACAGAGGGAGCAATCAGGGAAAGGGCAACAGGAGTGAGACACAGCTGGGGCAAATCAGGCCTAACGAGACCAGGGGAAGCAAAACCAGACACATTAACATCAGACATGGACTTTCAAAGTAAAACAGGAAACATAACACAGACTCACAGGCAAGCACTAAAACAAAGGGAACAGAGACGTGGGACCAGGGCAGACACAGACACTGACTAGACGTGGAAATACAGCAGACAGGGAAGACAGCAACAAAGGAACACAGACAGAAAACCAAAACACTAAAACTCTAACCAAACCCCACCCAGAGGACCTTAACTTAAGAAAAACCCGTAAAGCAAAGCTAGAATATAAAGAAATAACAAAATCAAATAACCAAAAACACAAAACACTGGGTCACCGACCCAGGAACCCTAACACCACCAGCCAAAACAACTTGATCAAGTTCTGTGTGGAAGCATTTTACAGTCAGTGCTGTACCAAAATAATATGAAATGTGTGCAAAAGTCAGATCAGCAGAGGCAGTTATATCAAACATCTGTCAACATCTGTTATGCATAATCACATGCACTTAAAGCATCTTATTCCTGGTACTGTCTGCCAACCCCCACCAGAAGCACCAATCCCCCACCAGCACCAATTCATCATCACAGCCATGTTCTGCCCCTCCAAGTCAGTTTCACTGTTTGTTCAGCGTCCTTGGTGGGGGGTTCATAATGTTCACAATGGTATTTTATTAGTTGTTGGTTTTAACCATGGATGAGGCGATGGCTGTTGTTATTTTCTTTTCAATGATGTTCCTTGTTACATGTTCATTGCTGGATTTATGCAAAAACATCAACTAATATTGCATATCCATAATTATTATAATGGATATAATGAAAGAATACTTACACTATAACGTTAATCAGAAGTGTAATGCAAAAAAAAATAGATTTTTATGCCTATTTTGAATTTTACTCGAATACAAATACAAATACCGGCTGCTTTGCACTTCTCTAATATATATATATCAGGCCGGGGTCTTTCTGTGTGGAGTTTGCATGTTCTCCCCGTGTTTGCGTGGGTTCTCTCCGGGTACTCCGGCTTCCTCCCACCGTCCAAAGACATGCAACTTGTGGGGATAGGTTAATTGGATAATACAAATTGCCACTAGGTGTGAATGTGCGAGTGAATGTGAGTGTGAATGGTTGTCTGTCCTTGTGTGTTGGTCCTGCGACAGACTGGCGACCTGTCCAGGGTGTACCCCGCCTCTCGCCCTATGACAGCTGGGATAGGCTCCAGCGCCCCCCGCGACCCTGAAAAGGATAAGCGGAAGCGAATGGATGGATGGATGGATGGATGGATGGATGGATATATATATATATATGTGTGTGTGTGTGTGCGTGTGTGTGAAATCATAGATTTCATAAATAAACTAAAGTAAAAAGTCAGTTAACATTACCAGAAGGGGGAAAAAAATCAGGATCATTATCTTTAAATATAACGAAGTCCACATTTATCTCTTTAGCACTCCCTGCAGAGTTAACAGCTGGGGGGAGCAGATGAGTTCATTTGTGTGTAGCAAACAGCGAGAGCTTTAAAAATAATGCACCAATATGAATTCTTATGCTGGTTGTCTGTATGCATGTCATGAAATCCCTGAACTCTTACAGGGGGAAAGAAAGCATACAGGTTACAGACACCATCCAGAGGATCAGAGTGGTATTACAGGAAGTGAGCACAAAATGAGTTGCAGTTGAATTTCTGTCTTTGCTCCCCCCCCCTCCTCTCTCTCATTCATATGTGAGAAGTTTCCCTGAATCTCTGCAGTCGTCACCAGATGGTGCTGCAAAGGCAGGTTTGATCCATGTGTTGCTCACCCAGGCAGGAGCGTGAAGGAATGAGGAAGTGCAGGGGCGCTCGCATCAACGTAATCATCATAACTCTGGCGTCTGGCATGCAGACAACTGACTGGTCTATAAATCCAGACCAGGAGAAAAGAGGCTATTATATATGCTGTGGAGGAGAGTGATGCGTTGCACTTTGGAAATTAGAGAGGTCCAAGGGGGGCATGATGCTCCTTACTTCCTAATGGAATACCCATGTCATCACCACAGACGCTTCATAATGTACTTGTCAGCTTGAGCAGCTTGAGCATCAAATGAATGGGGTGTTGTTGTGCAGCACACCACATCTAAGATGGAAAATGTGCCTGTGCTTTAAAGGATCTGCTTTTATTTACAAATGTGGTGAAAAGTGAATTAATCCTAGGCATCTCCATAGTTTTTTTTTTTTTTTGAAAGAGCCATAGGAAGCAGAAAGCAAACTTACAGGACAAAGAGGCTTTTTTGTGCTAAAGGTAAACATGAAAGCACCGCCTGAATGTTGCTGGTGCCATAATGTGGTTCAAGGGTAGCATTACATATTGAATATAGGTATATGAAATGTACTCCCTTTGCATATTTGAGTAAGATGTCAGCCATCCGGTATATAACACAATACACAGTGGATTGCTGGTTTCATCAAATCTGATCATTTGGTCTTTGCTTTCATCCACCACAAAAGTTGGAGTGTCACTGTGCATGATAAATACTGTCATGATATGATGAGATGCCATTTAGCAGCGGAGCTCAGGACATTTTCTAGAAGCCCAGAGGTTGGAACAAGGATGGGCGGCAGGCAGGAAAACAGGAGCAGCAGATGGAGTGTCCCATTAGCAGTTGTCCTGTTAGCCACGGCCAGCTGCCACTCTCTGGGTCTCTCTCTGGGCCTGTCCTCTCCCCTGAGTCAACAAAGTAAAACCTACTTTCATTTCAGGTTTGTTGCTTTTCATGGGTTACTAGTTACACAACATCTGCACGTACAAAACTGCAATGCACGGAGAATTATGATGTCAATTTTACAGTCGTGTACCTTGCTTTCACATCCTGGAAAAGAGTAGTTTAAGAAAGAACGAATGCATGACACGAAAATTGCACAGAGCGAGAAAAAGGCAAAGTCCAAGAATAAAATAAAGCAAACATGTGGAAAAATTCACATTAAATGTGGCAAATGCCTTTTTTACTTGAACCCACAGATTAGTAGGAACCAATTTATCATCACTCACTTGTTCTTTTTAACTTGTTCGGTTTTTTTTTCTTTGCGCGTTGCATTATGGGAGCATAGAGTCAAAAGTGCAGTCAGAAATCAGCCATATTGAATATGCACGGGGTCTTTAATGTAGCACATTTCTACTCAGAAGCTGTCAGGTTTGTGGTATGAAATCACATGCCACGAACACAAAGCATGCCACATCTAATACAGACACACAAATGCAGACATACTGTACAGAATGAGAATACGAGCAAATTGTTGCTTTCTTGATGTCATTTGGGAATGATGGGAATTTCTTGCTCAGACAAGCTGGCTGTATCTTTCACTAACTCCACTCCAGTGTTTAAAGCATGGTCGTGTGGTGGCTTCACACCTTTTTCATTCACCAGTCAAAGATGTACACAGATAACGGAAACACTCATGCCCTTTTATACACACACGTCACACTTTTTCCCCCCCACAACCTTTCTTCTTCACTACTCTTGTCTTCTTTTTCTTCTTTTTTTTAATAGCTCTTTGTTCTCTGCCCATGTCTATTTTTATCTCAGCGTTCACGGGAGGAGTCAGAGAAATGACGAGGCTTGGGAGACTTGCTCATCTCCATGGCAACTATATTGCAAGCCTTTATTGTCTAATATAGTCCCCCCCCCCCCCACCCCCACATTGTATACATTTGTAGCACTTATCTTATTATCAGATTTGTTCAAGTCTCTATTTCGGCGCGCTCCCTCACCGGAAGATCTGTGGAGGTCCTTTTTCTTAATTATTATTTTTTTTCTATGCATGCTTCCTCGCTTGGATCCTCCACGCTGTCCACCTCTCACCAGCCCCTTCCCCCCAGGAGCGGATTGAGCTGTCTTTTCCTCTCTGAACCAATGGGCGTGCTGTTGTGGAGTAATTCTGCACTAACCCATGCCTCACTCATGAGACACACTTTGGATGCCATTTGTCTTGCTACCACTGTGAGGCCTGCTTTCATGAGACTGAAAATCTCTGTGGGTTTTGTTCAGTTCATGGGGGTTTTCCCATACCTCCCTGCCCCACCTCTCCAAACTCCAGCCCCCCACCCCTTTACTGGATCCTGCTGAGACAGCAGATTCACTGACACATTCCCCAGCCAATAAGTGTGGTCTGACACCGTCTTTTGAAACACTCGCCATTCCACGGACCTAGTTTATGATTCGACCAATTGCAAACATCTATCACTGTGAAGTCCACAATGCTTTTTAACATTGTAAATCTACCTGGGGGTATGATGATGGACCTTCTAGTAATTTAAGCAGTACAAAAATATATCTACATTTTTTTTCACTATGGATTTTCCCCTTATTAGTCACCTCTTCAAAAAATATTTTCAGCTGTTGTAACATCCTGTCTCTTTAAAAAAAACAGGACATGCATTCAGTTCCACATGTGGGATTCCTTCTTGTCACGTGGCTAGGCAGTGCAAACATATGCTATCAGCAGAAGCTTGTGTGTTCATGGCATTAGGTGCACAAACACACATAAGGGAGAGAAGTGGAGACAGTCTTATGAGCTATAATGGTACAAACATGAATGGGGGTGGGAGCTTCTGAAGGAGGCGCTCAAACATGAGAAGGAGACAGAAATATACCTTGGAGGCGAATAGATGACTGATGCAACCCCCTCACATTTAACACAACCTGCGCCACCATTAAAGCATTAAGAATATGCTAGCAGCACCCAGACTAACAATGCCAGGTGAGATAATGAAGTTAATTATGTGTTTTCTTTCGTGCCAGTCCACAAGTGCCAGCAGATGCCAGCCCTGAGGATCTAAGTGCTCACCCATGGTCCTCCAGATTGCCCTCTGAAAGAAACCCTTTCACCGGTCCGCCTGTTCCCTATAGCAGCAGTCATCCCCCTCTGCGTCACCTGCCAGCCAGGGAGCAGGTGGGCCCAGCGGGGCCAGGTTGAGACTTCACCTGTCACACTTCCAGAGCTGTCCCACGCATGCCAACACAAACATGAACGGAGGCACAAATAGTCCCAACCTGCAATATTTCAAGCAGATTTTATTATGCAAAACACATGGAAACAGCTGAGCACACACCAACACATGTAAACACACACAGGCATATATAAATAGACGTATCTACATGTGTTTAGAGCACATATAGTTGTCTTTAAAGGTGTTTTTTCCCCAGAGGCTGTGTCTGAATGAATCTGTGACAGTGCATCTTAAGGCCGGCCAAGCTGAGTCTATTTGGATTTCACAGCTAATTTAATTTGTGAGAATACTTTTGTTTTATTGCAGCAACATATGTTCTTCTGCTCCATTTTTCACCCAAACAAGGGCTGTTTATTTGTCCTGTTTCTTCTGCTTTAAAAAAATGTGGTGGAAGGAAACTACTGTAAGTACAAGTTTATTATGCAAGCATCATTAGATGTGCCTGCTTTAGTATAGTAAGGCAACAGTTCCCCCTGCCTTTAGGACCATATATGTTTTAAATGCAAATTTTGTCCAAACAACTTCATGACATGCAGCTGCAAGGACTTGTGTTCATTTAGCATGTGACATGGATTCCAGTTTTTGTGCTGCCTAGAACAGTTTTAAAGTTTAGCTAGCAATGAGCCACCAAGACTCTTGTAGCCATTAATCACATCCAGCTAATATTCCCCTTTAGTCTGGTGGCTAAATATTTAGTACAGGTGTATTCCCATTACGCTGCTGTACAAACACAAGTGGAATTCTGGGAATTCTGGCATTAATTTAATAGCTTTTACTGAGACCAAGCATTTCCACCACTGCAATGTAGACGATAGCTTTGCACATGCACAGCACCTTAAGGTAGTAATCAGTCAGAGTGCTCTTCATGAACAATAGAAGGCGTGAGCTTATAGGGGTATGGCAGGGTTGGGCGAAGGCTGTGTGTGACCCTTGATGTGAAGGAAGTGACAGTCAGGCAATCCACAACAGTGTCTGAGGTCAGAGCCCCCCACCCTCAAATACAGCACGATCAATACCAGTGATGAGATATGGTGTGACGAGTGGTCTATCAATACTGCAAGGCAGAAGGAGGTACATTCATCAATCAATCTTGTCTTTCAAGTTCTGATTGCACAAGAGCACATTTAGCAGCAGAACAGAAAAGGGATGTCAGCAGTTTACTTGTTTTTTTTGGTCAAACAGAAACAGTCCTTCCAAGCAGAAAAAATGATAAAATAACATAATTTATTACCTTCTATATTGTACATCTCAGGTATCTTTTGTTCTTAGTAATATACTATATAATTTTTCATCTGCTTATATAGTATTCTAGGAATGAAAGAAGAATTGCTGAATGGAGAAAATGAAAACATTACATTGTTAGATTTTAATATATCTTGACAAAAAGTGATGGAAAACTCCAGGTCCAGAGAACAGCACTTGATATTTTAATATGGACAATGTAAGTTAAATCCAAGTGCCATTAAAATTACATGTTTTTTTTCTTCCTTCTTTTTCAGTCCCTGGCTGGCCTTTCTTGTCCTTCACTGCTAATGGCATGATAAATATGCAGGGAGACAGTTGCACGCCACTTCTGGGTTGATAGTGTGGGACGAATGATGCAGTGGCTTCCAAAAGAAACCTATAGCTTGTCCTGGATCAACCACAGGATGAAGTAGGCCACATCTGATGCAAGTCTTTTACAAGTTTTTTCTATTTCTTTTCCATATGGGATGAGAGCTGACACTGTGGACAATCTGATATTAATCTCAGTTGCCTACTAACTGGGTACATCTTATCCTCCTAAGAGGGGGAATATCTTTGCAAGGGCATTAGGGTCTGACCTCTGCTTCCGCAGTTACCATCAGTTGGGAAATCAATGAAGCGCGTGTGCAAAAGGGCTCCCATAGGACTGTTCGCATCTGCACGAATCAGCACTGTTTTGTCGCCACCATTTTTTCTCAACTCTGTCAGATGAGATCAGAAGGCACAAATGTGGCACATTTCACACACCTACACTGGATCTTCACACATAAATAGGCATGGGATACTCAGGGGACAGGTGATGCTGGTCATATGTCACGCATTGAAACAGTGAGAGACATAAGGCACAAATTTTAAGTTGCTGTGTTTATTTGAATATTTTGATGCACGACTGCAGCATCAACAAGCACCGATGTGCAACCTGCGCTTTAGAACTTCAAGTCTCTTTTCTCCCTTGCAAAAACTTGTATTTGCTTTCCAGGCCCTGTAGTTGGCTCTGGTTTTGTCTTTGCTTGATACTGTACAGTATATGAGTTTCTTCCCTCAGGTCTCTTAGACATGCAGAATACTGAGCCGTGCACATTTAGGTTGACAGATTAGTTTGCATTTGGTTTGACACCACAAGAGAAGGCCTCGGCTTGCCTGCAGTAATGGCTGCTACTTTTCTGGATTGGTTTAGTGTGAAAGCATGGCCTGCCAGGGGAAATATGTAGGTTCAAACCCTGACCCAGTAGGACCTGCCCATGACTTCACAGTTCCCTGTGCTTTGGGAATAAGAGGTGAATCATCTATATGTGAATCCCTATATACCAAGCAAAGCAGACAGAAGCCCTGGGGAAGATTCTGTTTCTAAATTAGTGGCCACTGAAGGCTGCGTTACGGAAGAATGCATAATCAGGCTTCAAGTGCGCTTAATTCAGCACTGACCATCTCAGACAGAGAGAGGGAGAGAAAACAAGTCAGTCAGTCATGTGCTTATTTGTAATACTGACTGTGATTGTAGCATAGGCCTGTGCAACGTGTCCTTAATGACGGCATAAATCATTTCATAACCAACTGAGTCTGATGCTTGCTTTATGAATATTTACACAGTTTTAATCAATTTATGCATTTAGAATCAGATTCGACGTGATGACAAGTTTGTCTCCCTTTAAAAAAAAAAATGTGGCCCATGATGAACTGCCATATCACACTAATATGTGCTACTTATACCTGATTAATTTGTTCCCATCTATGTGAGGCCACCTCTCTGAAAGAGTAGCACAGCTGCTTTGAGATAGCTCAAGTCCCTTAGGTGAAACTACACCACACAAACACACAAATGTGCATGGACAGAGACACACACATGCAAACACATATGCACACACCTTCTTTCCCCTAGTGTGGGCTCTGCAGCTGTTCCTGTTATGATTTGGAACACCAGGGCCATGCTAAAGTCTACAGGAATCTAGAAAAGTAGGAGCCAGAAGGAAACCTGATACAAATGAAAAGTAATGTTGGATATTAAGTAAAACATACTCCAGAAAAAGCCTCACGTTCCTGTGCACTTATACGCCCCAACCGATGCTTTTGAGAATGTCTCATGAGCCACCAAGTAAAGTGTACTCAAAGAAGGCATTTAACCTCAAGATGCCCCAGCAGAGATGCCTTGTGGACAATACATTTGTTTCTGGCTGTATTTGTACACTCTTGCTCTATGGTAGCTGGGCTAGACTCCAGCGACCCTATTGGATGGATGGATAAATGGATAGAAAAGTGTGTATATAAATACAAGACTGCACAGAGTCCTGTTTATGAAAACTTTGTTTTTCACATGATGTTATTAGACCTAGGACTTCATGACCCTGTAACGTTAGCTCTAATGCTAAGCTTGACAAGTTTGAAACTTGAAGATTCAATAAAGAAAGAAGAAACAATAAAAATGGTGTTATAGGATGAGCGTGAGGGTATTGACTTAAACTTATGGTTAAACTAAGACCTGCTTAACAAAACAATGAAGAAATAATGATATTAATTATTTTAATCAATATAATTACTAACAGATACATTGTTATGTCTCTATGTATTGATGTAATTACAATCAGCATGAGTAATGAGGCATAAACAGCTTAGTGGCTGATAATTACTTTTGACTTTCATCCTTTTTTTTAAAAAATTACCAGAGCTTATAGATATTAACAATATACTATAGCTTACTCTGAGCCACCCACAGTGTCTCTAAGCTAATACCTAATTCTATTACAGCAGCAAAGCAATAGCAACAGTGACAGTATCCAATTCAGTATCTATGCAGATGAAGAGAAAGAGAAGAAATCTATGAGAAAGTGTCAACAGCAGAATTGAAAGTGGCAATATGCCACTGCAGCTATGTGTATGTTGGTGTCACATGAAGGCTCTACGCATAGTTAGCACATTGTCAAATGGGGCAGACAATGGTGGCCTTAGTTGTTTTACTACAATTTCTATCATCCAATTATGCCAGGGTAGATTTAGCAGTGGATCTGGATAGTTGAGTGCAAATTGATGATCCAGATGATGTCCTTTAGTGGTTTGGCTTGCACACTGATCTGAATCTTATGGGTGCCAACCGGTCACACTTTGTGTAGTACTTGCTTGAGCAATGTTAGACTGCTGACAAGAAGAAGGTCAGGGGATAGTAAAAGGATTTCTAATCATGCTTGTTGTTCTTAACTGCTGATTTACAAATAAAGTTTGAAAAAGTTGTCATAATGAAGGGTTTAAATGATTTCTAAATCATTGCATTCTTTTTTTATTTACATTTTGTACAAAATGCAGGTCTTTTGGGATTGCAATGGCCGGATATGTTACAGATGTGCATGAAAGGCATACACAGCTAGACCTGGACAGTGGATGGTGGTGTAGTAGGCTTCAATGGAAACCACAGAGTAACCTATGTGAAAACAAAAGTGACACTGTTTTTTTTTCATGGAGACAGATGTCCTATTTTGGAATCCTAGTAAGCAGCATCTAGTTGTCAATGATTTATTTAAGAAATATAATTAGCCATTACACCTGGAGTCAAATATTTTCTATTTTTTTATTTGTTTTTTAATTGGAATTTGATCTTTCAGAGATCCACACAGAAAAGTTTTTGAAAAGATTTGATGGAAGACTAGCACAGAATGTATCTGACCCCCTGTTTGTCCAGCATTGGAGCCCTTCCTTCCTGATGATTAAATCACATACTTTCAACCATGCACGAAATTCAGCCTATTGTGAAATATGGTAACAAAAGCCTTCTAACCTGCTGAAGATAATATCATCCCAGATGGAGCATTTTATATCCATAGGAAGTTGCAGATCCTGGCACAGATGCCTGTTTTGTGCTTTTAAGCATAAAGAAGTTCTTTATTTTCAGAAAAAGAAATGGTTAAATATTTTGGTCAAACTTTCAGACCTGTGCAGGTTAGGATAGTTTGCAAATACATTTTACAATGTATTGACGCATTCACAACAGATGAATAACAATTTGGCAGCCAGTCTTCTTGTAATGTTGCAGGTTTATGTGCTAAGTTCCAGTTACAAGTTAGTAAGAGCAGTCAGTTTTGTTGGTATAAAGTGATATACCACCATATCTTGAAATTTTCGGCTGGTTATTAGCTTGGTTGGCAGACACAGATAGCTAGGAAAGTCCTGCAGGCTTGTCCGTTTAGGGACACATGCAGAGGCTATCATTGTTCGGACTGTAACTGCAGAGAACAGGCAGCTATGTTTTTGATAGTGGTTCATTTAACAGCCAACCTGGACATGGCGGCCCTGGGCTGTCATATTTGTTTTGGACTTTGTCCATGGTTTGGCTGAGTAGTTCTCTCGAATATAGTGCACTCTACAAGACATGATGATAGCGGTTATCGTGGGTCATTATGCATACACCATCTGTCACAATGGCCCACTGTTGATCTCTAATACTCTCTAACCCATTAACTATGATTGCATTAAACAGGTTCCAGACTGCGGTGACCACCCAGAGC
Source organism: Haplochromis burtoni (assembly GCF_018398535.1). NCBI lineage: Eukaryota > Metazoa > Chordata > Actinopteri > Cichliformes > Cichlidae > Haplochromis > Haplochromis burtoni. The sequence goes on from NW_024582513.1 coordinate 918,055, forward strand.
TTGCTTTTCTTCTCCTGTGGCCAACTTTTGGTACGGGTCATATTGTAACACAATGTGAAGCTTACACTCAGTATTGGGAAGGTTACTTTTAAAATGTATTCCACTACAGATTACAGAATACGTTACTCAATGAGAGTAACGTATTCGGAATACTTTGGATTACCTATTATATTATCATGCTTTTTACAACTACATGAATGTACTATTACCGTGTGATTTATTACTTTTACTGAAGGTTACTTGCCATACCAATATCGACTAGATTTTTAAATCTTAATATAAAATGAGTAGGGTAGGGTGGACATTAGGTAAAGCTGCACTTTTTGCAGAGATCTCGTATAGAAAACTGTTTCACGCATATATAAAACAGGTCCGCGGCTCCAAACCATAGTAAAGGGACCTCTGGCTAATACGTCGGGTTCCGTGTCGGGTTCCGTGTCGGGTTCCGTGTCGGGTTCCATGTTGGGTTCCGTGTCGGGCTCGTAGACGAAAACTAGCTTTACTTTGTTGTGTCAACTTTGCTAGCGAGAAACAGAGAGAGCGTTGAAAGGCTGCTTCAACAGAACTTATTGTTTTGGAGAAAAACATGAACACAGTGTACAGTCAAGTCTTAATAGCTTACTTACAACTGGGCTCGTCAGTCACTCTTTTTGGCTGCAGTGGTCATTATTATATATGCATGCTTCCATCTCCCGCTTCTGGTCGTACTTTTCCCCTCTCCTTTTTCTCCCTCCCTCGCGCTCACAAACACATAATGGGTATGGCAGTCCATTCTCCCTGCAGCACTACACTGCCCATGAGGCCACATTCTTTAGGGCGATGCCTGTAACACTCTGCCTATTGCCTTCATATTAAATCATTTTTGTGAATACTTTTTTTAAATATTTCTTCAAGTCATTATGCGGGCCACAAGTAGAGGTGACATGGGCCGCGAGATTGAGACACAGGCATCAGAGCCTCTTAATGCGTGTTTTGTTTGGGGCGTGGAAACCAAAAGTAGAGAGGGCATAGCCGAACATATGAAACAGGAAAATACCGCCGTGTAATCCCTTTATTTATAGAGTGCTTTGAGTACTCCATATGCTGCCTTTATAAGTTCAGTACTGGCCCTGTACTTACTTGATATCAAATCAATACTGAAATTTGCAGTATTGCACAGCACTACTGCACAGAACAGCATTTCAGTATAACTCAATCCAATCCAAACCAAGATCACATAACTATTGTCAAGCTATTATTTCCAGTCGACCAGTGTCCGTGTGGGTAACCAGTGAAAAATGTAGGTCCATCCTCGTAAGAAGCAAGTGACTTTCTGTTGAGTGTGAGAAGTAATGTTTCTATCACATGGGATCTTAACAGGCTCCAGTTTTAGTATAATATCAATCAATTTCACAAAATGAGAGAAAGGCCATGGTCCATGCAGTGCTAACTACAGCGTCTCACGTGGTCTACACTCTCTCACTGGTATACAGAGTGTAGAACTTCAGGCCCACAATAAGGTTTCCAAAGTGGAAGACAAAATAAAAGGCAGAACAATTGTTTTCCCTTCAAAATGCCGTTCCAGGAGACAGAGCTTCAGGAGAAAACCACCTGAATATCCTTAAAGAATACGTAATAAGTACAAGACTAAATGATGTTTAGATGAGCAATATAAAATATTCATGTAGTATATACTGTATGTTTTAGTGTGGTGTCAACATTTCTGAGGAGTTACAAAGGACTTTACAGATTCATGGCTTTTTTGTGCAACCAAATGGTTGGCTTTGGATTGCCTTCCATGATTTCTGTGAGAAAAACCCAGTCTCAAGATTTTAGCCAAGGATAGCTTAACTGCATTCTTGGGAGTACCCAAGAATGGGTTTAGCTTGCTGGCAAAGGCAGGGCAATGGGAATAATTGTAACTGAGAAGGGAAATGTGCACCAATGATGCAACCAGCCTTGCCAAAGAAGCATGAGAGGACAGAGGTTGTTCTTTAGGCTGACATGCGGCCAATAGCTTTGGCTATGATCACCCTGGCAAGGATGAAGCCTTTTAAAAGAGCTGAAGTAATAGAATAAAAATTACATTTTTAAGTGGCCAGTGATGTTTTAGGTTCTGGCAGTGTTAGTGAAAAGGGGACTGAAAATATATGGTGTACCTTTGTTTTAAATACAGATTCCTTTCTTTGGAAAGGAACCTCAGAGCCAGGGCTGGACCGATAATCTGGCATACCGAGCATTTTCACGGTGGGCCAATGTACTTTTGGGCCGATGGGCCGGTTAGAATGACTCATTTTGACTCATTTTCATTACTGATACAGGGTTTCCCAATCAAATCTCTGAATGCGACCGGCCCTCCCCTACCTTCAATGTGAGCTCACGCAGCTTATAGAAAAAGTTTCGTGGGCCAGAAGTGGCGAAAAGGTGGAGCTGAAAAAACAAAGACAAAAAATTACAAGAAACTAAAAATAGATGCAGCAAAATGTGTCAAATCAACAAGTACCAGCAACAACTAGTACCCAGCCCTCACAGTCACAGGAGGCTACTGCTGTTGCTAGCACCAGCTGTGGAGAAGTGAGGAAGAAACAGAGGAAGATGAAGTTAATGTAAGAAAATAGATGGAGGGACATAATTAGGAAGGGAGAGATTCAAAGATTTAGGTCAAATGAATGGCTACTTTGACCATGAACCACTATTAATAGTTAAAGTGTAGCTTTTAATTATTAATTATTGTCACGTACTGCAGTGCAAGTAAGAAATAGCACAACAACAACTCTATCAACTTGATTAAATCCTGTTTCACTATCTATAATCAAACAAAATGAAATGTGTATGCATGTTAGGGGCAATTTTTTTGTCCCAGTCCAGCCCTGCTCAGAGCGGTGTTTATCCGTGTTTCCTTCAGTGGATAGTAACAGCTTTGTGAAGCTCTGAAATGTGGAGATTCTGACAGAAACTGGTAGGTGTGTCAACAGAAGTGGACATGTTGACAGAAATGCGCATGTTGACAGATTAGCTGTGAATAGCTGTTTGGGTTTAGGCAAGAGTTTGAAGGTCAGCAAGCAGCTGTGTCTGAAGACGTGCCCCGAACCATGGCATGTGCTTTGGATTATATAGCATAAAATAACACAACCATCTCATTTTTCATTAAATAATGTGATGCCACGAAAGGTGCAATGGAAAAAGAATTACCAGGGTGCAATAGTTTAATGATTCCAAAACTTTCTGGCTTTTGACCCCTAATAGAACTTCACCATACGTTATGATAAACTGGTTAATTTTATTGTTTTTATAGTCATTCATTAATATTCCGGGAATAAGTCAGTGACAACAAATACGAAACTAAGCCAGATAGCACATGAAAGGGTAAAGGTGGGTTGCAAAATGGCTTGTAATGTACAACAAGAGTGGAATAAGTCAGATTACACGGCGAGCCTGATATAACATTTCCACAGGCTGGCACTGACTGACTGATGCGAGGTAATTAGATTGTTTTAAATCTTTACTGACAATGTTTCATCCATGTAAGCTGCTGGGAGAAGAGACTGTTTTTTTCTTTCTTTCTGGTTTTAAATGAAAATATTAAATAATTAAAATATTAAGTTGACACGCATGGATTTTTGTACTTGTCCTTTATAGCAGCGGTCCCCAACCTTTTTTGTGCCACGGACCGGTTTAATGTCAGACAATATTTTCACGGACCGGCCTTTAAGGTGTCGCGGATAAATACAACAAAATAAAATGATACGACCAAGACAAAAACTATGGTATTCTGTAAATGTAATAATAAACACAAATTCACTCTTGCAGCTCGGTACCAAATGACTCACGGACCTGTACCCAGCGGTCCTCAACCTGGACACCGCTATTTTATTTAGCATTTTTCTTCTTCTTTTTAAATTTTGGAACACATTTTATTTGAAAAGTACCCTGAATAATAATTGTGTGCCCAATGGACAGGTATGTATTGTGAAAGGATTGTGGTTGAAATGCAGGTTAAAGTTCGGCATATACAACAGGAAGTGATTCAAAAGCGAAGCAGGCTAGATAATGCATGCAATAAATAACGGCTGCACATTACTGTAACGGGGTAATAAGTGAGATTTTACTGCCCCGGCATACAAAATGACAACAATATATCTGGGGTGGGTTGATCAATCAATTCCAATGAATCAACGCAGCTTAACAGATACAGATTTCCTCTCTGTTCAGTGGAACCTCAAGACATTCCCTCGCTTCTCCTTACTTCCAGCTTCACCTGCTACAAGCTGGAGGACAGAGCCATAAGAACGACTCCCATCACAAGACATTTTGTTCTCATACCAAAAAATGCTCCTTGTGATTCACCTTTGAGTTTCTGTTACTTATCATTACCCTATACTTTTCTTTAACAACCCCACTCCCAGTTGGCAAAAGTGTCTTGGAAATAATTAGGAATTCTTGAAATATCACTTTATGTCAGTTACAACTGGTCTTAGTCATGATTCTGGAGGTGTGGATGGATGATGGAGACTTGTGACTTGACAGCATTTGTGAGAACCACCTGCCGACTGAAAAGTGCTGAGATACATCACAACAAGTTGCAAAAAACTATGATTTTTATTTTTTCATTCTTTGTAGTTTGAGGCTACAGTTAAAAGCTCTAAATTCTTAATAATAGCAACTGTTTCAAGGGTGAATATTAAGAGAAGATTTTATCTATATCTTTAGGATCACTAAATTTATCATTGTAACTCTGATGAACGATGACTTGGGAAACACATTGACTCTAGAAGAGCACTCACTGATAGATTATTTATATTAAAATAAAACTATACAAAGTACTACAATATTTCCAAAGCTATTAGGATGATTCAATAAGGATAATCTTTACTTGCTGTACCTCTAATGGTGAAATGCCATAAAACTATAACAATGTAACAAGTTTAGTACATCACCATGGCATAGCCCTCACTTCATTTTTCATTTTCATCTTTTTAAACTTTGTCTAAAATCTACAGCTTAGAAACTGATTCAACTGTGCATTACTTTAGAAAATTGTTGTATAGCTCAAATTGTAAAGGAAGGGTGTTTTCTTTGACTATGCACCACCTCTCCAATAAACTCCATGGAAATCTGTCAAGTTCTTTTCTACAAAGTTCTGCAAACAAGCTGTCAGTCACAAGGTGTGCTTCAAATAACTAATGTGCACTCTAAGAACCTTCGCTTTCTCTTAAAGAATTGTTTGACGTCTTGGGCCTCCATCACACAGGCCTAGACTGATTGGCAACCAACTCGCAACCAACTTTTGCTTGATTTCCAAGCAAATCATTCACAAAGGAGGTGCTGTGCCAGAAACCTCCTTGTCATTGCTTTGGCCGAAAGCAGATTTCCTCAGTCACTCATAGTTTTTATTGAAGATGGTGACCTTTTGCCAAAAATTCACTAACTTGCCAGTTAGCACTGAAACTTCAAACTGAACTATTCATCTTCAGATTAAAAATGGGAACAATAAACTTTTCACACTTTCACTATGAGTCAGCTAGTAGCTGGTAAGCTGTTCCTAACAAGTCAGCATTTTCCATGCTAGGAATCGACGAGCGCTGCAATCTGCTGGTTACCAACGCAATTACAAGGAGGTTTTTGGTGTGACACACACTTTGTGAATGATTTCACCAAGGGACAACCAGCAGTCACTCACCAATTGGTCTGGGAATGCAGTTTTTGTTTCCTTGTGACTGATCTCTGGCCCTGTGTGACTAAGGCTCTACGTTTTACGTGTTGTATGTGTCAGACTATGTCTTTGTCCGAGGCAGTGACATCCCATAGTAGCCTTTGTGTATGATGTCATGTAAAAGCAGTTCATTTTAATGTTTTCTTTTTTGTTTGGGATAAGAAGTGCCTACATGTTAGCTAATTAGCGCTGCAGACGCTGCCGGCAAATTTGTTACCTACACACAAATCCAACTGACTGCTTTCTTATCTCCAGTGGAGATCCTAAGATCAGCTAATCAGCGTCTCACTGTATCTTAATATCTGCTGTACAGACTTGACACTTGCATCAGTCTTCTTACTGAACTCACTAAGCAAGAAAATAAATAAGTCTATTTCCTTAAAAAAACAAACATCTGGGAAACAATTATTTCCTTTTGTACTGCCTAAAACCCTTTGTGTTTATATCCTCATTACTCTTCCTGTGCTACAGATCCTTTTTTTTTTTTACTAATTTCTCTTTCTTATGAAAAGAAAAGATTAAATAATATTATATTTGATTTATTGACTGAAAAGACCTAAAAATGTACTTTAAATGTCTTTATGTAAAGCTGCCATGCCATGTCAAGCTATAAAAAAATGATAACGTCCATTCACCGCTCATTTAGCAAAAAAGACAATATCTCTTCACATACCTGCCCGACAAAGTCACCGAGCCTCTGACTAATTTGCTTTATGACTTAGCCTGCTTCTCCGTGTCTGTGTGATAAGCTATGATAGTCACCTAATCTTGTAACTTCTGGCAGCTGTGAGCTATCTCATCAATTAAAAATTCCCATGGGAGGATCAGATCCCAAAAGGAATTACTAAAAAATATTATCCAATTATGATCTCCTTACAGCTGTGTAATTATGCTTGACCACAGTTCATGCTGCTGTGTGACGAGATGGAGAGGTAGCTGAAGTCCATCACTTTTTAATTAACCTGGATGAATGTGGTTTTAAAAAAAGCAAAAAAACTTGCACTGGTCTGGTCCCGTGTGATCCCCAACCTGTGACATTTACTGAATAACTACAGCTGAAGTTGTGTTGACTTCTGCAAATGACTCATTTTTGGTTAAATGAACATAAAGGTGTGATGTAAGCTGTGGCTGACTGAATTCATTTTAACACAAGTGGTTTCTACTCTCATTGTCTTTAGAGGTGGGCAGATCGATCCAAATATTAATAGTTGGTAACAGATCGATAGTAGCGTGTTAGCATCGATACTTTGTTTCTATTCTCTATGTTCAGTATATATTCCTCTGACTTGTGTTATATAAATTTTTTCCTTGGAAATAAAAAATATATATACCTCACACATGTACTATGAAAAACGTCTGAACCTTTTTGTGTTGACTTTAAACAACAGAGGTTTAGGGACAGGCACATTTACGCTTCAGTTCGTCAAAAAAAACCCAGTTTCAAAATGTGTAAAAAGCTGAGAGGTGTGTTTTGTTGTATGAACTAATTACTGTGGAAAGTAAAAATAACGGGCATTTGGTGCTCATGAAAATGTGTTTAGAATTTGCAAATTAATGATGATTCATCTCAATAAATCATGACACACCACTTTCCACTACAAAAGCTGCTTTATAGGTTAGTATAAGTATCGGTATCAATATCGATACCAAAATTCACAGTATCGAACAGCACGACTTTTCTTATAGCCCTGGTGAGTTATGTGGTTGCAAAGCATGAAGAAAGTTGAGTGTGTTTCTAAAAAAAAGCACATAAATAAATGGAGCATGCTACACACGTCCCGTGTAATGGGACCCGTGAGACGCATGCTGATGGAATGTCCTTCGGTTCCAGGGAGACTCCAAAGTGCACAAGGACCGGGTCCAAAACGGACAAGAAGCAGCAAGTTGCAAAGCAGGCTTATCCTCCTTTAGTGTCAGTACTTGTCCCTGTTTATATTTTCTATCTCTTTGTTTGCTTGTGTACCGACACACCGCTCTGTGCTGCCTGCACCTACAGCACCTCACATCACTATGCTAACTCCTCTCTATGGACTTAAAAGCTTTTTCAATGCGTCTGAAAATATTTATGAATCTAAACACAGTTATTTTGCTCCGGCAACTGAGTGCCAGTGGTGAATGCCTGCAGAAGCCGACCTATAGAGTCATATTTGCAGACTCAAGCATAAAAGTCCATTTGGACGGAGACTATTGACTCAGTATTGGGAGGATGGCTAATGGCACTAAAAGAGCATGTTTTTGTGCCGAGATGGATTAGGTTTTCCCACCAGCACACGACGTGCCGTGCTGCCCATTTTCAAAAACATGAGCAGGACTGTATAATCTTAAGGGACAAATAATTATTGCGTGTACAAATGCAGTGTGTGTGCGTGCGTCTGTGTGTGCGCGCAGGTGGCTTTGATTGATTTTCAATCCATTCCTTCTTTTTCAGCTCAGCTGCGAGGCACATTGTTTAAGGTCTATTTCATATTGTAAATTAATTATTTTCTGCTGGAATTGTATTAGTGTGTGTGTGCATATGTGTGTGTTTGAGTGTCTGCTCTGCATGCATTTACTTTGTTATTGCAAGCAAAATGACATGGGACAGTATTATTTCCCATCTACAATATCCAGACCTCACGCGTGTGTTTTTTGTTGTCGTTGTTGAATGCATCAGCTCCGCGGCCGCTGCAAATGCATCTCCAGTGTCAATCACATTTCTTTGAATTTGGAAGACGGAGAGCAGGAGATGGAGGGAGGAAGCAGGGGTGGAGGTTACAATTTGGCTACTCCTCACTCACAGTTGCTTGTTAAAAAAATAATAATAATCAAAATTCAAAAATCTTAAAATGCAGTTGTGTGCACTGGAAAGCCTCTGCTCGCTGAATTTCAAAATACCTTTGGCACCATTGTTTTTTTTCCCCTCCTGTGTGTATACAAGCTGCAAGCAGTCACGCAGCTGTTTCCATGGCAATATCTATCTGTGTGAGGAATTCATTAACCCTTTCTCGCAGGAGTTCCATGTAGAAATCCCACGTAGAATGCAGATGGGGGGTGTGGGGGGATGCTACAGTGCTATTTTTGACAAAACCTACTATTTATGAAGTGCAACGCATTTTTTTTAGTATATAGTGGAGAATCCATGTCTGCTTTAGTATTGACATCCATTGTTTCCGTGTTATCCAGACACCAAAGGCTGTATTGCAACAGGCTCTGACATTTGGACGTAAGGAAAACTGAAGTGATGACACTTTGAATGCAAATAAGGGCATCACATGAGCTACCCTTTGCCAGATGGACAGCAGAATAACCCTTTGCGGCTTGAAGCCAATCCTCAGAGAAACATAGTAAGGCTGCGTTTGATAAAAGATAAATCAGTGGCATGCTGAAGTCTGGAAGGAGAAATATATATATGGCACTTGCATGCCAACAGCATGTCCTTAGCAACTGTTATATCCGCTTACTCTAACGCTAAGACAAAGACTGAGCCTGCTAAAGACTTCCCTGGGTGTTGTTGGCATTACAGACATGCTACTTTGATATTGATAAACCATTGAAGAAGATTAACCTGATGCCAGACCTTTACAAACACTTAATTATTCATTGTGATTGTATCAATAAAAGGCCACAAAGGTCTGCTTAAATATGCCCCCCCCCACCCAAAAAAAAAGTGCTATAAAGTGAAATAGTGCACTGAGGGCTGCAGAGGGACACGGGTGAGGTAAGGGACAGAATTACAGATTCCTATTAGTGCTTCTCCTCCATCAATAGCTATTTAGCATCAAGTGTTGCGCCTCGCCCATGCTAATTTTGGAGCTGGCGTGCCATGTGACTGCTTGAGATGTGCACTCATCTGGTGTGTGGAGGACAAATGAGCGTTTCAGGTCAGTTAGTTGTGTGCCGCCTGCAGGGGTTGCGAGCCTTTAGTTTTGTCACTTCAAAGAATGAACAGGTAAGAGTGTGTTAAAGCTGCCGGCCTCCTGCGGACTGTGCCACACGAAGCTGCACAGAAACACACGGGGTGGGTGGGTGAGGGGGATTATTTTACAATTATGATGATACATGTAACCTTTGTTTAATCTCATTCATTATTCAACTCCCCCACCCCCTCCCCGAGGACAAGCGCCACATGTCATCATTTTTTATCTTAAAAAAAAAAGAAGAAGGTACATACTACATTTTAGCTCATTTCCTTCAGGCTCTCTTGTTTTTATGGCCAATCAGAACATATCTGTTAATTTCCAGTTATGTTGGAATATGCTGCTGTGAGCTCACCAAACATCAGAAATAAACAAATCGAGCCGTGTGTGGAACACCCAGTGTGTTCGGTTTTGATGAGCGTGTTTAATAATCACCAACAGATGTCATTCACGCCAGTCTGAGGTCACGAATCATGAGCAGGATTTCCACTTAGCATCCTGCAGTTCATACTTTATCTGAGCAGAGGTGGATTATTCATGTGATGCATCTGTCTGACTTGTTTACATGTATTTTTTTTCCTTTCTCCCCTGCAGTAACCCAAGGCGGACAGAACGGAAGCATTAACGCGCATTTCTTTCTTTCTTGTGTGCAATCCACGGTTTGAGTGTAAACAGCGCTCCTCACAAGTATTTGGAACACTGCGGTGCAGTTCAGCCTCAATGAGCAACACACTGCACTTTGATTGGGCTTTCTGTGGTAGCATAGCAACAATTGCCTGGTAGCCTGCTTCAAGGTAGTGCTTCAGAGTCGTGTGCCGTGTGCTTTCAAAGCCTCCGATCTCATCGCTGCGGTCAATGAGCGGCGTGATGCACACTGATGTTAAACCTTGGTTCTCTCAGAGGTTTGCAGCGAGCGCGAGGTGGTGAGCTCCCGCAGTGCCGCTTTGACCTATGAGTGTAATCATAGTTTATTATGGCGAACAGAGGAAAAATCATAGAAAAGTCATGCAGTGCATACATCCAGTGCCAAAACAAAATGCTCTGCTGCACCTGGCGCTGTGCTTTTGCATGGGCTAAATGCTTCAGCTCTGCTCTGACTCTAGGGGCCTTTTGGAGGGTTGTCCAAGTCATTCTTAATTAGGTCATGAGTCAGGAGGGCAGCAAAGCTCAGTTTGGCTTGTGTGTATGTGCTTGTGTTTGAAGACCTGAAATCACCTGTGGATCTTTGAATGCTGCTGTCAGACTTGTGTGTCTATTTGCACTCATCTTGATCCCATCACTCATATATATAAATGCACTATATTGGCAAAATTATTCAAAAGTATTCAGGTGTTCCAATCACTTCCATGGCCCCAAGTGTATAAAATCAAGAACGTAGCCATGCAGACTGCTTCTAAAAACATTTGTGAAAGAATGGATCCCTCTCAGGAGCTCAGTGAATTCCACAGTGGTACCATGATCAGAATCAGAATCAGAATCAGAAAGGGTTTTATTGCCAAATGTTGAGCGGGTTTACAACATTAGGAAATTGCTGCGGTGCTTCAGTGCAAACATACTGTTATAAATTAAGCTTAAATAGACATGAAAATAAAAATGAGAATAAGAATTAAAAGTGCTAAGTAGATAGATAGATATATACATGATATATACATGAGTGCAGGTGGTGATCAGTGCCAAACATGGAATGATGCAGTGAACACAGCGTAGGGTCATGTGTTAGTGGTGGGAACAGTCATACGGTTATTGTTCATGTGTTCAACAGCAGAGGGGAAGAAACTGTTCTTATGGCGAGAGGTTCTGGTGCGAATGGACCGGAGCCTCCTGCCTGAGGGGAGCAGGTCAAACAGACTGTGTCCAGGGTGAGAAGGGTCAGCTGAGATCCGAGCTGCACGCCCCAGTGTCCTGGAGGTGTACAGGTCCTGCAGAGATGGGAGTCTGCAGCCAATCACCTTCTCAGCAGAGCGCACAACACGCTGCAGTCTCTGTTTGTCCCTGATAGTGGCTCCAGCGTACCACACGGTGATGGAGGAGGTGAGGATGGACTCGATGATTGCAGTGTAGAATTGCATCATCGTCCGTGTTGGCAGGTTGAATTTCTTCAGCTGCCTCAGGAAGTACATCCTCTGCTGGGCTTTCTTAATGACGGAGGTGATGGTGGGCTCCCACTTCAGGTCCTGGGTGATGGTGGTACCCAGGAAGCGGAATGAGTCCACAGAGGTGATGGGGGTGTCAGTCAGGATGATGGGGGGGAGTGGGGCTGTGTGCTTCCTGAAGTCCACAATAATCTCCACTGTCTTCTGGGCATTCAGCACCAGGTTGTTGTGGCTGCACCAGGACACCAGACGTTCAACCTCCCTCCTGTAGGCAGACTCATCCCCGTCCGAGATGAGTCCATAACGGTGGTGTCATCTGCAAACTTGATTAGCTTGACAGACTGGTGGGTGGAGGTGCAGCAGTTGGTGTACAGGGAGAAGAGCAGAGGAGAAAGAACACAGCCCTGAGGGGAGCCGGTGCTGATGGTCCGGGAGTCCGAGACATTCTTTCCCAGCCTCACATGCTGCTTCCTGTCCGTCAGGAAGTCAGTGATCCACCGGCAGATGGGATCAGGCACATTCATCTGGGAAAGCTTGCCTCGGAGATGGTCTGGAAGGATGGTGTTGAAGGCAGAGCTGAAGTCCACAAACAGGATCCTGGCGTAGGTTCCTGGGGAGTCCAGATGCTGCAGGATGAAGTGTAGGGCCATGTTGATGGCGTCATCTACAGACCTGTTGGCTCTGTATGCAAACTGCAGGGGGTCCAGGAGGGGGGCCGTGAGGGTCTTGAGATAGGAGAGAACAGGCGCTCAAATGACTTCATGACCACAGATGTCAGAGCCACGGGTCTGTAGTCATTTAGTCCAGTGATCCTAGGTTTCTTGGGGACAGGGATTATGGTAGAGGACTTGAAGCAGGCAGGCACATGACATGCCTGCAGTGAGGAGTTGAAAATGCCAGAAAACACTGGGGCCAGCTCGTTTGCACAGTGTCTGAGGGTGGCAGGAGACACACCGTCTGGGCCGGGAGCTTTTCGAGCATTCAGACTCTTAAACTGCTTCCTCACACCTGCTTCATGAATATGAAGAGTTGTGGTGGGAGGAGGTGGTGTGAAATCCTCTTTTGTGTGGGGTGAGGAGGGGGGTGTTGTAGGTGAAGTGTTTGAAGGTGGTGATGGCTCTATGGAGGGGGGAGAGGTGGGGGAATGAGTGTCCAAAGTGTCTCTATTGTTGGGGCCGTTGGAGGTGTGAAGGCTGCCTGATGGCTCGTCAAAACGGCAGTAAAAGTCGTTAAGGGTGTTGGCCAAGAGCAAGTCATCAGTGGAGTGGGGGGTTTTAGGCTTGTAGTTGGTGATATTCCTAAAACCTTTCCACACAGAGGCCGAGTCATTCTCTGAGATCTGCTGCTGCATCTTCTCAGAGTGCTGATGTTTAGCAATGTCCACTTCTTTAGTGAACCTGTACTTGGCCTCTCTGTAGCAGTCCCTGTCTCCGCTTCTGAACGCCTTTCTCTTTTCCAGCCACAGCTTTTTGAGTTTAGGAGTAAACCAGGGTTTGTCATTGTTATAACTCACCCTGGTGCGTGATGGCACAATGCTGTCCTCACAGAAGTGGATATAGGAGGTGACAGTGTCCGTAAACTCGTCCAAGCTGTTAGAAGCAGCCTTCATTGTGTCCCAGTCTGTAGACTCCAAACACGTGCGAAGCTCCTCCACAGCCTCGTTGCTCCACAGTTTTTTGGTCCTCACGACAGGTTTGGAGAGCTTCAGCCTCTGTCTGTACGCGGGGATTAGGTGGATCATGACGTGGTCAGAAAGTCCGAGTGAAGCGCGGGGCACCGCACGATAGGCCCCGCTGATCGTGCTGTAACAGTGGTCTAATGTCCTCTCCTCTCTGGTCGGGCATTTAATATACTGCTTGTATTTGGGAAGCTCATGGCTCAGATTGGCTTTGTTAAAGTCCCCAAGAGCAATGATGAGAGAGTCCGGGAATGTCCGCTCCATGTGCAGTGATCTGCTCCGCGAGTGCGGGATGTAAACAGCGGCCAGGATGAATGAAGCAAACTCCCGCGGAGAATAAAACGGTTTGCAGTGAATAAAAAGGTATTCCAGAGAGGAAGAGCAGTGCTGAGCAATCACTGTTACATCTGTGCACCAGCCACTATTAATGTAGAAGCAGACACCTCCACCTTTGGTCTTACCAGAGAGAGAGGCCTGCCGGTCCGCGCGCAGCAGATGAAAGCCCTCCAGCTTGAGCGCGCTGTCCGGGATGTCCTCACAGAGCCACGACTCCGTAAAACATAAGACACAGGAGGAGGCAAAGTCTCTGTTCATGCTTCTCATCAGGGCCAGCTCGTCTATTTTATTCCTGAGTGAGCGTACATTGGAAAGGAAGATCCCAGGAAGAGCAGTTCGCAGTCCACGTCTCCTCAGACGCACGAGTGCGCCGGCTCGCTTACCTCTCTTTCGGCGTCTCACTTTCCTGATCAGAGTCTGCAGTAAATCTGCCGCAGATGCGACAAATATTGGAAGTAAATCCACAGGTGTTGTAGTCCTGTAGTTAAGAAGCTCTTCTCTGGTATAAGAATATCTAGAGGAGTGCCCAGACACAGAAGTTATGCACAAAAACAAAACAGAAGTAACGCACTGAAGCACCAGGGCATCCATACGCGGCGCCATCTTGGATATCAATCAATAAGTGATAGGATGCCACTTAACAAAGTGGAAGCAACTGGGAAAAGCTAAGCCATGAAGAGATTCATCATGTAAACTCACAGAGCAGGGTCAGCGGATGCTGAGGTGCATAGTGTGTAGAGGTTAGCAGCTTTCTGCAAAGTGAATTGGTGCACACCTCCACATTTCATTTGGCCTTCAGATTAGCTCAAAAACAGTGTGTAGAGAGCTTCATTGGAATGGATTTCAATGACCAAGGAGCTCCATTCAAGCCCAATATCACCAAGCACAATGGTGTTGTAAAGCACTCCGCCACTGGACTCTAGAGCGGTGGAGACAAGTTTTCTGGAGTGACGAATCACGCTTCTCTGTGTGGCAATCCAATGGACAAGTCTAGGTCTGATGGTTGCCAGGGAAATGATACTTGTCTGACTGTGCCAGGAGTACAGTTTGTGGATGGTGGATTATGGTGTGGTTTGTATTTCAGGGGCTGGGCATGCACAGAGTCCTGACCTCAAACAGATAGAAGACCTTTGGGATGAATTAGAACAGAGACTGCGAGTCTGGCCTTCTCATCCAACATCAATGTCTGACCTCACAAATGTGCGTCTAGAAGAATGGTCAAAAATTCCCAGAAACACACTCCCAAACCTTGTGGAAAGCTTTCCGAGGAGAGCTGAAGAGCTGCAAAGGGTGGGTCAACATCATAGTAAATGCTAAGAATTTGAATTTGAAGGCATATGAGCAAATACTTTTGACACGTATTTATGAGAATATTGTAAAGCCTGGTTTCCAGTTTCAGACCAACATTGCTATCTTTCCAAATATTCAGCCTCTTCAGGTCATCAAGCTTCTGTCCTTAAACTAGTCACAGGGATCCCTCTTACAGTGAGAATGAGCAAACATGAGCTAAAGCTTTTGTTTCACCTCACAGTTAAGGACTTCATTGCTGTAAATTAAACCCCTTCGCGAGAAGCCTTGATTGTGTTCTTTAATCAGAGGGAGTGTAAAAAATCCCACAACAAATTAATGTTAAATGAACTCTCATTAACTTTCCTCCCCCCCACCACCATTGAAAACACACCTATCCACTCATGTCCCAGACTGATGGTGAAGTTGTATGAAGAAAGGATAAAGCATGTTGTCTAAACACTTGAGTTAAACATACAGCATCATGTGTTACTAAGAGTCGATTGGGGCGTTTGACTGATGTCTATGAACAGCAAGAGGAAAAGCGAGTGACTGGAAGGCACCAATGCATTAACCATGTGATACTATTTATATCTGAGGAGCAAGGGTGACCCAGTAACTCACACGTGTTATGCAACATATGAATGGCGCAAAAAAAAAAAAAAGTGCATGGAACATGCACATCTCAGGGACTTGGGTCTCCTTGTCATAGATGCCAATGAGAGTTAATCGCATTAATCAGGGAATGCTGTGGATGGGAGAGAAAAACTGTCTATAATGTAGAGCAGACTGTGCATGCCCAGACACTGGAAGTATTCATCTAGCTTGCTGTCAGCCAGGTTTCAACTCCATATTACGCTCCATTATATACTGCCACTGCTCAACTGTGGCTCAAAAACGTATCCTATGAGAGCTGAACTGCCTTCAAATGAAACACATGCGGACAAGTAGCACTTATCAAACCTACAATTCCTGTTGCTTTGGCACGTAGACATGAGCAGACCAATTAAAAATGAGAATACATTGAGCTAGTTTGTCTTCAAAGAAAAAACTTGAACATTTTAGCGTTGAACGTCTCGCTTCTTTTGAAACCAGATATCACATGTGAGAGATGGACCCAACTAAAAATGTTCGCTAGTTAATCACAAGTTAGCCTCACTCGAAACCATTCCCTGTTTTGTCATCACTTTGAGTCCAAATAGGACCACATTCAAAATAATGAACTTTATATTCTATTAAATATACTATAAAACGACATACTGAGACAACTAACACATGAGGAGAGCGTTTATTGAGGCACTTCAGTTGCACAAACAGAGGAGTAGCCCCCTGCTGGCCATTGCAAAAATGCACATTACAGGATTCACTTTCCCAATGGAGGATTTGCTTCTTTTATGTACAGTTGAAAATCAACCTTAAGCTATAGCTAGGCATTAATCATTAATTAGAACATCTACAATCATCTTGTACTCGTAAACTAATAATGAGGAAACTAGTGACTCTAATTGTATCACTGTTATACTTTCATTTTTTTTGATAAAGAAAAAAATAACAGACATGATCATTAAATGATCCTGAGAAACAATGTCCAATTATTGTTAATATGAGTTTTTAGGGCCATTCAAAATCACTTCTCAAGTATCCAGGGATATTACCTCTTAAGCCTCTCTTTGGAGAAATCCCCAGCTGAAGAGCAGTGAGGTTTATGATAGGAGAAATATTCTGCAGAAAAACAAAACTAGTGTTCAGCTACCAAGTGTTTCCAACATCATGAACAAACTAACACTCAGTTTGCTGAATCAGATGCTTTACACCAGATTTGGAGCCATCACACTTTCAAGCTTGTCTGACTATCAGCTCCTGTGATGCAACAAGTATGAGTGTGTGTGAGAGCCAGTCGTAATTGCCAAGCCCTTGGGTTTCAGGTCACAGTCAGTCATGATCTTACCAAAGTCTTTTTTAGAATATTTATTATATAATTGAATGCATCTGGTGTTACTCAGTATATAAATAGCGATGCAATAGCGATAATGGTTATGATGGTCAGAGTCAGGCCGCTCAATGGTCTCTTCCGAAGCTAAAGCCAAAATACAGCAATGGCATGCTTTATTGTGTACATTTAAGCATCGGTTAAAATAGGAAGTTAAACGGGATAACTATTTTCCTTCTCTGCCACTTCCTTACCCTTTTGGCTCAGTGCTGTGACATCACCTGTGGGGGAGGGACAAAGTGAAATTTCCTTAGAATGGAGGACAGCAGAGTTGAGGCAGAAGCAGCAACAAATGCTTTGAGTGTGCTGAAAAAGACATTAAAAGGAGAAAAAAAGCAAGAAAGGAAGAAACTAGAGACTGGTTGCCTGGTTATTCGTGACAGTGCTTGTGGCCATGACAATGACGATGATGAGGCGGTTAAAGTACAGTGCGAAACCCCGAGTCACACCACATTTCGTTCTTGCATGCATTTAATGTAACACAAATGCCTCGGTGGTCAGCTTCATCAGTCGCTGTTTGCTTTTGTCCCACTGACACCACAACGGCGACAGAGCCGGGTCTGCTCCTTTAAACGAGCCTTTGCGCATAGCCTTCGAATCACCACAACTGCATCAGTGCTGGCTGGGTTGCCTAGCAACTGGACAGCACAGAGATCCCTGAAGAAAACCTCTTCCTCTGTATAAAACACAAGCTCGTGTGATTCTCCGATTGTGGTGTGCGCGTGTTGCCAATTTCCCAGTGTTTATGTTACTAATGGGGGGGGGGACATGCTGAAGAGGAATGAAATAAATAAATAAATTCGACGTGCGTGTTTCCATGCCGTGGGTGCGCTCGCGAGTGTGCCCGCATGCATGACTTGTGTGTGGGTGAGCGCCTTCATGCGTAAGTGCGCGTGTTTCAGAAATGTGGCAAAGTGGAAGAAACGCACGGAAACGCACCGGCACACACTTCCAGCATCCTAATGGGCTTCAGAGAGACAATTCAGCGCATGAACAGCCTGTCGCTAAGGAATTCACCTTAGGTGTCCCCCTCCCTCCTCACCCCTTAGTAGGATATTTTATTTTATTTTAAAAGCAGAGATCCAAAAAGAAAAGAAAAGAAAAAACAGAAAGAAAACACAGGAGACGAGATTCCCTCATCATATCTCTTTGGTCATTGGTTCGGTGTTTCCAGGAGAAGACCACCGGACCCTAATAACGTATTCAAACGCCATTTAACGCCGGGCAGCGGAGGCAAGTGGACTTTTCGAATAGGTTTGCGTCTTTAACATGTAGGCTAATCCGACGTTGTGACACATTGCATTTGGCGTATCGGGGGGGCCATCCATATTTCTCGGCATCTAATTTTTTTCTCCACCAGAGGAGTGATATAGCCTGCTCTGACGTCTGCATCAGATATTACCCAGTGCTTTTTCAATGTGCATTTTCCCCTCAGTGACTTTGCGCTGATCTACATCATCATCATCATCATCAGCAGCAACAACAGAGGGGGAAGACAAAAAAAAGAAAAGAAGCGGGGGAATGAAGATTTAATTTTTTTCTTTTCTTTTCTTTCTTTTTTTTGTAATACAAACCCACCGCTCCCCTCCAGACGACGCGCGTTTCCAAGCTCAAACAAATATCTTTTAACAACATCACGTTGTGGAATAGTCTGGCGCCAGAGCATCGCTGGAACCATGCCTCATCTGCAGATTTGGACTGGGAAATTTCATCCACCAATTTGATCGTCAAGAGGCTGCTGCTCAGTCACTCATGCCCGTGTTTGTTTGGTTTGTGTTTTTTTAAGGGGGAAGAACACTTGTCATCACTTTTTAAAAGTATTAGGTATGCCGTTTTTTGAGCAAGATGTCTGATCTTCTGGTGTTGGTCGAGGGGCTCTGTGACCTGCACGGATTTCCATAGCCGGGGAAGAAGCAGCGGGGGCCAATTACCAGATTTTTTCTTTCTTTTCTTTTTCTTTTTACCCCCATCCCTAAAGCATATTTTAATGAAGACATCGCATGCATAGATGTAGGCTAGTTTATTCGGCATTTTTAAAAGGCAATTATTTTTTGATTGCCGATTTTTACTTTGTGCATTTTCGGGAGGACCACTGGACCGGTTGGATTATAGGAACTATATAGAAGGATTTGTGGAGATGTTGGGTCGCCAAGAAGATAAATTATGTGGAATTTTCTCTGCTCTGGCGGCTTTGTCCTTCGTATGCTTTGTTCAAAGGTAAGAAAATGTCGCTTGGAAGAAAAAGAAGAAAAGAAATTACGAACTGTCACACCCGTAGACGTGATTACCGGTCAATAAAAGGCTCAGATGTGGCAAATCGCATTAACGGGGTACCCAGGCCTACTTATTAGGGGCATTGCTGCCGATATATGCCCTATTAGACGGCGCTTTGGCGCGCGCGAGCGTAAAAACATGCGCGTGCACAACCAGAAGCCCATTGTGAAACGTAACCTACTCCCGATATCAAAATGGGGATATACGTGTGTGTGTGTGTTGTCTGGGGAGACTGTGTAAAATGACAGCCCTGAGTAGGCACTGTAGGCTTGAGCGATGATTAAGCGATACAATCAATCAGCCGATCATCGATTGATTACGCTGTTCTAAGCAGCTGTCCGCAGCTGTGAACTACAGCACTGTATCCAGCAAGCAAAACCCTTTTAATTTTCAACGCCAACTAATGTTCGTATTCATACTGCTGTCGCCCACTTGCTCCTTTTTGTATATTTATATACGTGTTTCAATCTGATTTTGAGAAGGAATCCTGGCGGGTTGTCATCCTCTGCTGCTCTCCACATAGATGACAGGGTAGCCCTTTAACGTTGCAACGTTTTTTTTTTTTTTAAATTCATGTGCCATGGCTTTTAAATGTTTACACCATTGCCAAATTACTGCACAAGACTTCATGGATAACGTCTCAGTGTCAGTCTCCTGATCAGTTCCGTAGTTGTTTTGATCTTAGAGGAACTGATGTAGCTTTCATCCCTTGTGGCCTACTCCTTTTTCATGGTCTGCAGCAACCTGCAGCTTCCCTTATGAGAGTGAAATGCTCACTGAGAACACTGGGCTGCACCTTTTGACATCTGATTCCATTACAATAGTCTGACCCAAGCAAATGAAAGGGTTTGATTTTTGCAGATTCCCTCATGATGCTGTCAGGTGTCAAACCCTCCGGCCCTGCAACTGCCCAGCTTGATGAACAGCTGCACTGCCTATGAGCTAATTGAACAGTGATTCCCTGACTGAGCCGTGGGCAGTAGTGCTCCTGCCATACCAAGGGAGCAATTTACCCCCCTCACACACGCACGCATGCACACCCTCCCTCTACACTCATTCAGCCCCTTCCTTGTAATAGGGAACCTCAGCTGGAGAGCTGCTCTCTGCTAGGTGATGCAGGTCATGGCACCAATGTTATAGATGCCACTCAGACTAGAGTGGACTATGCAGTTCCTCCTGGGAGAGGTGGTCTGTCTCCGGGCTCAGACTGATGAGGCCCGTGCTTCTGACGGCACGATGGGAGGCTTTTTGCTATAACCTCGTGCTTATTAAAACACACGCCACTGAATCACGCTGGGCTTTTAGCTGATGGCGAGCCAAATAAACTGTGACGTTGTTACACTTAACACCATTGTTTCTGAAGGACTGGCATCAATATAAAACGTTTGACAGGTGCACCATCATTGCACCCCCTCAACCGATTTGATGAATATGCTGTAGGTGGGGCAGAGGGGGATAATGCACAATGCAAAGCACGTTTTTCAAGCTTTTCCAGTTATGATACAAACATGGGATTGTTTTAACAATTTATCAGGTGCACCTCAGAGTAACACAGAAAATAAAAAAGCATCTGCATGGATTTAATTCTTTGCAGTGCTATTTTCTTTGCGTTTTGATTAAATCTGGAGTCTGGTAGTGAAATAATGTTTACTTTGAAGGACGTGGGATGCACGCGTGGATGGGATTATTTGTATGCGAGGTGTTGTTTAACATCCAAAGTCCCCTTCTGCCCTTTTGCTAACACCTCATCAGGGCTTCCTTTTCAAATGTGACATTTGAAAAGGAATATAGAGTATGTGCAGCACAGCTTTCAGGCTACTATCACTCAGTAGGTGTGCTGCAGAGATGCGTAATGTTTGTGATAAAAGTATTGGACACTTCTGCTTTTGCTGCTTAAAAATGCCTCTTGGATTTTCACCTCCCCTCCAGCTCCTCCATTGGAAGCGCCGGCATGTCTGTGGCCAAGACCACCGTGGACAAGTTGCTGAAGGGATATGACATCCGTTTAAGGCCTGATTTTGGAGGTACGTGTCATGATTACATCTGTTTATGGGTCGAGGGTCTTAACAATTCAAGGTTTGGTCATGATGATATCTACGAGTCATCCCTAAGCCGAGAGCTGCCGAAGAGTTGGCCTGTGGCAAAAAAAAAAGAAATGGGGATGAGCTTTGAAGTGACTGCTACCATGTCATTACTATGCATCTATCCACATAATCGAAGATGGCTGCTCCTCTAGAAGTAGGGCATACATGGAGACGAGCCGTCAAACGCTATGTCTTTTAAAATCTGGCAGACTGAATGCACTGATTTTCAATACTTTTCTGAATGCACTTCTGATTAGAGATGTTTTATGGCCTCTGCGTTGCACATTACGCCATACATTTGGCCCATTAACTTTTACTGGAAATTATGCATTTGCTCATTACAATAATGTTTGCTTTTATGATTCTTTAAAGTATACAACACGGAGGACAACTCGTTCTTGTTTGCTACGTAGAGTGATTGTTTTACTGAAGCTATTTAACTAAAGCAGAAGTATGAAAATAGCTGGACAATCTATCTTAATTTGTTGGTACTTTAATAGGTAATTCGTTGGGTCTCTTTTGTGTAAAATGAATGTTTGGGGAAAAAAAATCAATAATAATTAAAGCTTTTCTTTTGCAAATTAAGTAGATCATGTGTACTTACAATGTACAGGATGAAAAGCCAGTGGTTGGTTTCCTTTTGACATTTAAGTTATTGAGATAACATAAAGTTAACATTTCCAGCTGTGGCAGCGTTGCTTTTGTTTTGCTGTAAAAAATGTTCAGGGTTGTAGATTTGATTGAATTTCATTTCAAATGTAAACAGACATACATTTGCATACATTTAGGAGGCTTATTTGGCTGATAGTGGTTTTCTTTAACATACATGATCTAAATTACGCTTATTAAATAGATGCACACTGTTCACCAGTACCTTTTTTTAAATATGCTGCAGGCTGCAGCTTGTCAGCCCTGTGACTACACTACACTTGATGAGAATGAGAGCAAGCAGTGAAAAACATATAGCAGGTGTGCCTCCTCATATAACCTTCGTCTGGTTGGCTGCTCTGATGAAGGCTTATGTGCCAAGATGCGTTAGGCTGATGTTAGCTATTGTAACAAAACAAAAAAACCCAAACAAACAAACAAAAAAAGAAAAGAAAAGAAAAGAAAAAAATTTTTTTTTTTTAAAAATATGCTATGTTATAGTTGAGGTTAGGTCTTTGTTCTGTGTTTTGGAGTGCTGCCATTCCAGAGTTGTTTCAAAGACTCAGTGAAAGGAAATAAGACAAAGCAGCAACGAAATGCCATTTTCACTTTGCTTCCGACTGTTGAAACAAGCTCGTTATGCCTAGCAGTAGTTTTGGACATTGCACATTTCATTTTAGTTTTGCAGCCAATTTCAGTTGGGATATTATCACCCAGCAAGACCCAGCCCCGTTTGACAATATTAAATATCACTCAAATACAAACAAATGTTTCAAAGTCAATGTTTCTGCAACAGATTCACACATTCCTCGGTCCCATTTATGTAGCGCCATAGCTGTGTAGCTGGTGCTTGCAAATGCCAAGTCTATTGTGTTTTCTCTCTGGCGTTTTAATTTGTGCTTTCATGACAGTTGGCAGCAATTTGAAGAGTGTTTCGGGTCTGAACTCATCCTTATTGTCCCGCTCACCAGCAACAGTTTTGTAGCTCACCAGTTCCGCCATTCAAAGCAGACAAAAGAATTAAATGTGACCAAGAACTGTTGAATCTGTGTAGCGTTTTTGCTGTTGTTAAAGGTCAGAAAAGACAAAAAAAGCTGGATTCGGCATGTCGAATTGGCAAGCAAGCAACAATCACTTTACTTCGCCATAATGACTTACATAATATATAAAAACACAATTCCATAATTCCCATCGCATATCTCTTGTGGGTGAATTACCAAAGTATGTATTAAATATCAGAATATAATCAGGAATTTTGTGCATAGATTTTGAATAAAAATAAAGGTTTCTGTTCCGAAATGTTCAATGTTAAAAAGATATAGGCAGCGTTTTGTGTTATGTGAATGATTTCATTTTTGTGCAGCTGAGAAATCAGCAATGTTTTAAATTAATAAACAAATGGATTAACACTGCAGCATCCTCTTTTATCTCTATATTACCATCAATTCAAGTAATTGCCTTGATTTCTGGTTCGACATTGAATGATATTAAATATCTATATTGATATTGATTGCCTAAAGATTTGTTAGTCACAGGCTGCTATTCTGTAGCAAGCTGCGAATGTGTTGGAGTAAGTAGAGCAAGTTTTAAGGAGTAAGTATCCCAGGCAGGGAGTAGCTGTGCTTTACCCTCGGGCCAGAGAGCTGTAGTCCATCATGTCTTGATATTTCCAACATCACTCAGCTGCTTCTGCTGTGCTACTGCTGCTGATGACCTTCAGCACTGGAGATTCAAGAAGGAGGATTTTAATTTGGCACAATGCAGGACAGTGAGTGTGATTGCTATCGGCCTGGCCAACACCCATATTAGAAGTAAAGATCAGCCCAGAGGTGTATGTTGGTGGAAAAAGCTTGTGCACTGAGTGGTCAGAAACAGGACGATGATGCGTGATATTATTCAGATCGTTTATTTAAATGGAAAGTCCACTCTGCAGTCATTCCATTTGAACAGTGCTCTCCTCTTCCCATTGATCTGTGAACCGACTGGAATTAAAGATAATAGCTCAACAGTCCCAAATTACTTCTATACTATCATGATATTGGTTGAATTACTATTACTGTTTTTCAATTTTGCAGAAAAAACAGTTTGATTAGTGATCTCTTGCAAAAAGGGTGTGCGTGTCTTCTCTTTGGATTGTAGTCCTCGGTTGTAACCGCCTAACAAACCGCCCATGGTAACAGTGCTGATTTTTCGATCGCAATTCTGAATGATGCATTACATTGATTTAAATTCAGCCAGCGCATTGCAGACCTGGTAAAGAAAGAATCATTTTTTAAGCACAGCAATATTTTTTTAAACACATTTGCTCTTTTTGAATCAGTTGGGTTTTCATACCAATGCAATTGCTGCTACTCAATCCAGGACCTGATTGTACGGAAATCTGTGTCTTGTATTAAAAAAACAAAACACTCACAAGTTACCAAAAAATGGACGGTTGGTTGATCGTGTCGCTGCTCAGCTGCATTTCACAGCGTCTGCCATCAGTACTTGCTTATTTGCTGCATTGATGCTGATGAGGTCTATCTTTTCCCACTTAATGTTGAATTATAACGAAATAAGGATGAAACATAGTTTTAATGACATTAAATGATTCTAACTAGCTTGAACTAAGCAGCAAATGGTGCATTCAAATGCTTTTCTTAAAATGTACTCATTCCATGAGAACTTTCCAGCATACTGAAAAGTGTTGTGTGGACTTGTTTAGGTGTGTTGTTCATGTAAGGCAGATGACTCACAGTGATGTATGACAGTGTCTTACAATTAATCGGAAAATAGTGGATTTTGGGAATATGCCCAATTTCGGGATACTAGTAAATCTGCAAAGAGAATCAAAGCTTGAACACATACTAAATGGAAAATAGGACACACTAATGAGACTATAGATTTTAAAAGTTCACAGACATTGTAGGGAGTAAGAGCAACCACTGCAGCAGTAAAGCTTTATTAGTTATTGGAGCACAGTGGTGTTGGTCATGTGTTTAATGATATCTTCTAAAACTGGTTGGTCTTTATCATGATTCAGTGATGATGATGCACCTTCTGTTGGGGTAGTCCCTGTCTTTGATTTCATAGAAATATTTGTTGGGAAATTCAAGGTAAGTGCAAAAATACTAGAAATAGTCATGGAGGGCTTTGGTTGACTATATATGTTTTGGGTTATTACATTTGAAAGAGATGTATGTTATCATAAGAATGAGGGGGTTTAAAAGAAATCTTTTCTTCTATTCATAATGAAATAAAGAAATATTGGAAATTGAATATTTTTTCCACTTTCATATTTAACCACAGGTACAAGAATCAGATCCAGAACATGTAACATTTACACTCGTCTACTGTTCCACAACCATCCCATTTGACAAATCTGATAAATGATTTAGTACTCTGTCGAGAGGAGCAGGGGCTGTGGATGCACATGCATTTATTTTTCAAATCCATAAGCCGGTTAAGCTTGTTGAAGACTTGCAATTGTTACAATTACCTAAAATGATTTGCATTTTTTTTTAACTGCAGCACCAGACTTCATCTTAATATACAGATACTAATTTCTTTGTCTAGTACATGTTATTATGAGTGATCAGTTGATCTTTGAGAGTCTTAAGTCTTTCTCAGGTAACAGTGCATCTAGCGTCTATGTTTTCACTCTTTCAGAGTAGCTTGTAGAGCAGGGCGATATGGCCAAAAATATTTATCACGATATATATTTGAAAATTTGCGATAACGATATAACCGACGATATAATTGATGCGAGACAAAATACAGCTCCACAACATTACTAGCGCAAAAAGACAACCTTCCATTTATTTTCACTTAAACAAGAAGCTGGTTTTTATGTACATTAAAGCTTTATAAAAATGTAACAGTGCAAATGCAAATTCCTTGCTGAAAGTTTAACCAAAAGGCATTTCCAGTAGAAATGGGCTGACATATCCTGAGCATAACCATGTATAATATCCACTGAAGTTAAAAAGAGGTGCTTTGCAACATTAAACTGCAGTGTGCAGTACGTATTTTTCGGACCATAAGGTGCACGGGATTATAAGGCACATTAAGCGAAACAAAGCAGTCAGATAAATCAAACTTTATTAAACTCATTCTTCTTGCTTCCTCCACTTCTGTACCATTGATTCATTAATGTTGAATTCTCTGCAGCTGCTCTATTCCCATGTTGTTGCAGTATATTAATGACTAACCTCGTATTGTGGATGGATTATCTCAGTTGTTCTCCTGACTGAAGTTTGGTCCGTTTACAGCATCCTGCCATGCGATTGCATTTGTCTCTAACCATGAAAACCTTCACGTTAACTTTTATAAGTGGAAAAGTGTTAGTGTTCGTCCTCCAGCTTCACTGTTTATGTTATGCTAACATAGCTGTGTCGCTAGCGATCACGTAGCACATCATTATATACCAGCTAGCCCAACTTCAGTAACCCTACAAACGTCACTGCTGTTTAGTTTCCTGTCTTCATTTATGTTGGAAGTGATAGCAGAGCTGTACGTTTGATTTTTTTCAGAAATCTCTCAGTCAGAACATGCAATATCATGCTTAGGTAACTAGCGAAACTAGCGAGCTAACTTCCGCTAGCTTCCTGCTAACTTCTAACTCCGTTAAATGTAATAACTTTTGTTTTCATGGATGCCTGGAAGTTAAACTTTATAGTTACACCTGGTAAAGCAGCAATGCTGATCGTTTTATTAAAGATGAAAGAATTTAGACAGTTTTTAACTCTAAGTGATGCTGCAGTGTTGTTTGACCTGAAGCATACGGAGTTTAGGACCCAGATTACTCCCAGATTTAAGAGCATCTTAGTCCGACAAATACGACAATAACGACGGCCGCTTGCATGTTCTGCAAAAAAATGTGCTTTGTTGTGTATCTGACGGACAAACACCAAACCAGTTCCACATCACGAAGTTGCACCATTTTTACAAACCAATTCTGGTTCATCTGTTTCACTCAACAATCGGCCATGTGCGTATGAAAACAAAGGCACTGCGCATGCGCGTTTTACTCCCATTCTATCGCGATATTTCATTTTCCTATCGTTGCCTAACATTATACCGGTATTACCGTGAACGGTATAATATGGCCCAGCCCTAGTAGCTTGTAACATCAAAATCTACACAAGAAGGAGAACCAAAATGGCTCCAAAGCAGCCTCACTGGCAAAGCATTCTGTAGACAGATATGCTTCCTTAAGCTAGCAATATTTTATCATTGCAGGTTTTGTTCGGGTGCAACCACTCAACACATGCCAATCGTATGCTACAGAATGCCAACACTCTTGAAACTGGCCGCATGTTATCAAGCGAATCAAAGAGTAATCTCGCAGACTGGAACTCTGAGCCAGTGGAGTGAAGTAACTCATCAGTAAGATCACCTGCTGGGGAAAACAGACAGTTGACTCTCCATGGCACATGGTCGGCTGCTCTTGACCAAGTGTTTTTGACAGTAAGCCCCATTTTTCAGTGAACACGGGAAGCTCTGCTGCAAGGTATTCCTCATGCGCCTCTGCACCTTGACAGCATTTTGATTATATAGGTTACAATGGCAAAGCCCCTTGGAAACCTGGGGCAGGTGCTGAAGAGCCAAAGAGTCTGTGTCATGCCTGAAAAAAGGCAATAGATCAGGTACCTAGTAAATAATCACAGTGGACTTGTAACTGGTAAAGGTTCATTGTAGAAAATTGCAGCTATCAAGAAGACCACTGGTCTCAAGATACTTTTTGGGCGCAAGGTATTTTTGCACATGGTAAAGTACTCTGGCGAGTTTTGAGATTGTTTTTTCCTACAGTTGACCCCACAATACTACCAGGTTCACAAAGAAATGAAGTATAAATAGGGCCCAGAGCACTTACAGAACTGACTGCTTTACATTCAGTATACCTGAAAGATTATTATCATAAGCTGTAGACATAATTTTAAAAACAAAGGTCAGCATGTCTAAGAACAGACATTCATGCTACGGTGTGTAAAATATCTGAGTATGAGAACATTCAATTTATACTGTGCATAATGTACTATGCAAAAATCTTGTGGGTGCAATATGGATGCAAATATGGTCCAGAATGGTTACACCTCTCTTGCATCTAATGACAAGTGTCAAATTTCTATCTGAAAGAGCCCGGGAGGTGCCAGACTCTCTCTGCACTCTCTGCTCGACATCTCTCACATTTTGCCAGCGGTGGCAGCACCAGTCCGACAACAATGTATCTGGTACCATGACTGTTGTCAGACATTAGACTTAAAAGGTCACAGTGATGAAGATTAATTTTGGTTATCATCATCTATACTGAGACCTGTGCTGGTTACCATTTTGAATGTATTGAATATATCACCCAGTTGACTGAATTAGCAAACTAGGTAGCGAGTTAGCGAGCAGAGCTACCTGTCAAGCAGAAGACCATTGAATCCTCCAATCACTTTCTGCTGGCTGCAACAATGTTAAGACAGCAATAGACCACTTCCTTATTGCAGCCTTTTCATGTACACATTTTGATCTCCAGAACTTCTTCTCTTTAGTTGTCCTTTTAGACAACATGATTTTATTGTGAAGAATTGCTCTAATGTGTATGCCGATTGCTATGAAGGTGATGGTTTGGTCTGTTTTGGATAGAAGTCTTATCAATGACATGTTCAAGGTCCAGTCAAAAAGACCTAGAGAATGGCTGATGACTTTCTGGCAACCACCAGTCACAAGTGTTCTGCATCAAAAATGTCTCTGTAATTGCTTTGGTCCCTACTAGACTTGTGTGATATGTCTGCCTTGCTGCTGCAGACAAAACATTTCTCTGTTTCCGGTTTTCACATTTCACAGTTAGTTTCACTACTGCCTTGAGAGTTTACAGACAAGTGAGGACTTCCTTACAAACTGCAGGCAATCTGCTAGTGACCAAAGCAATTAGATCTCTGTTTTCTGTGATGCACTATATACCACTTTGTGACTGATATCACTTCACTACTACTGGTAACCTCTACCAAGCACTCAGCAGTCAACATTTTTTTCCTAATGACCCGTGATTGACAGGGGGCCACCAACCAATTTCTAGGTATTCATGATGGGAGCTTTAGCAATCAATTTTACAGCAATTGCCATCAGCCACTTGCCAACCAACTTGGGAACACACCTTCTTCCCTTCCCACCAGTGGTTGCCAGATTATCACTGACTGGTCTTTAGGCCCATGTGACTGAAGCCCTAGTTTTTTCTCTGCATCTAAGATTTTCTTTTAGAAAACAACTCAACAGCTTTCTTTGTAAGCTAAGACTCTAATTTTAAAAGACAAGTTTGACCAAAGCAAATGAATGCCAAGTAATGTAACTAACTTTAGCTAGGTAGTGAATTAGCAAACAGCTAGTGCAGGGGCTGTAAAGCTTTCTGTCAAGCCGAAACTGAGAAACGTCTGTATCCATCTTCAGGGCTTTGAACTCTCTGAGGTTTCGTTACAGCAAAATGAATGCAGCTCTTCATTACTGCCTGATTTTAGCTCATCTTGTAGAAATGTTATTCTCACAAACATTATCTTTCCTTCTGTGATTTCATTGCGATGCTCAGCATGTTAATATATTCCAGTTTTTTGCCCCTCGCACTCACAATGATCCCTTGCCCCCACAACGCCTTTCCGCTATTCAGTGCATGAGCTAGATCGCCCCCTGTTGCTGACAGGCAGGCGCTATATAGATCAGTCTGGCATATTACTTTCATTAAAGATCAAGTATACACCTTTTTCCTGTTTGTGATTTCATTTCTTTGTCTAATTTGTCGCTGTTACAAATTCTGCAAAATTGCACATCTTCCTTGTTGATTTTATATGTAAACGATTAATTAAGGGAGTGTCTGCATCCCCTTATGGCTAAATCAATCAGGCTTCTGCTTGTGCGTACAATTACTCAACAGCTGAGATTTATAAAAGAGGGTCATGTGTATGCATGGCTTTATAAAACTGACGAAAAGAATGCGCATTCCTGCCTTTACGCATACACAATTTTAGCCATTCGAATGGTTGCTTTTTAAAAAAAGATACCAATGCCTCACAGAATGGATAGGAGACCATGAGGAGATATTCAAGAAGCCAGATTTAAAAAGTGTTCCAGATAGTGTACCCACTCCACCTTTATGAAAGAAAGAAGACTGTTTACAGCTGCTACAATTTATTATACAGTTTATCCCAACATTAGCCTGACCCTTCGCCAGTGTAGCCTGTTGTATGTTGCAACATTGTATGCCGATAAACAGGTGATAAATCAAAGAAGTTACAGAAATTCAGTTTATCTGCAGTTTGAAAACCATTGTTTGTTCATCTCTTTTGCCTTTCTTCTTCCGTCTCACCCTTTTATCTCACCCTTCTCTCATTTACGTAGCCTTGCATGCATGCACACAAAGACACTCAAGTGTGCTCGAGAACTTGCATGTCTCCGCATTAAATAATTTTTTTCTCTGTCAAGTTGTCCGACACTTCAATAAAACTTGACTACAAATGCTGCTTATCTTGGATAACACAGCCAACCTTGGTAGTCATGCACCACAGGCCACACTTTGAATCACGGCTTCTCTGACACATGGCTTTAACGTGTTACACAATGACTTCATCATTTATTATGTAGGTTTTCATAAAAGTGATAGTCCCTAAAAAAAAAAGTAGTATATGAATTACCCAAACTGTTTCTTAACAGACCTCATAATCAGTCACATAATAAGTTTATAATACTGTTTGGTGGTACCTTGTAGTGACTGTATTTTCTAGCAACAGCAAGAAAACATTTTTTAAGCAAGTCATGATATCGTGCTATCATGTTGGTGACAATATTG
The DNA here is from genome assembly GCF_018398535.1 of Haplochromis burtoni. Taxonomy (NCBI): domain Eukaryota; kingdom Metazoa; phylum Chordata; class Actinopteri; order Cichliformes; family Cichlidae; genus Haplochromis; species Haplochromis burtoni. Next base: position 948,836 of record NW_024582513.1, read on the forward strand.
TGATACAAGGAAAGTGTGTCTGTCTGTGTATATGCTTATCATGCAGTTTAAAAATGTGACAGTATTATTACCTGCCCGATTTTTCTGCCACCATTTTATATACTGTGATTTTTTTTTCTTTCTTTATTGCAAGTTATTTAACATCATTTACTTTGCCCTGATTTATCTAAAAAATAAAAACAAAACAAAGGACTCAACAAGGAGTCCATTTCAATTCAGTTTGATTCAGTGTATATAGTGGCCAGCACGATCTGATATCGTCGTGTTGGTGTTGTTCCCACATCATCATGAAAATGTTGTTCCAGGTTCAACATTGCAAGTGACCAATCAGAATGTTGTGACGTCATACTTTTGCGACTTCGGGAAAAACCGCCGTAAAACAAAAAACTGTAACGGTAAGTCGATTTGATATTTTCTTTGCAACACTGGAATTTCATAAATGCACGAATGGCTTGGTGCGCAAAACAATAACGCCACAAGAATGTGATTGGTCACTTTCAATGTTGAACCTGGAACAACATTTTCATGATGATGTGGGAACAACACCAACACGGCGATATCAGATTATCCATAGTGGCCAAGTCACAACAACAGTCGCCTCAATGTGCTTTATATTTTACGACCCCACAATAATACTGAAGGCTCTACAATAGTCATGAATAGAGACTCTGGTTAGGCTAACTTGGGGGAGTCTGTCCTGATATTTGGTTCCTGGGTATTAATTATTGTATCACAAGACAATGTACTGCAATGTTGATTTTTTTGTCCCATGGTATGGGGATGTAGCTGTACCAGAAACTTAGTAGTTCGTACCAATACCAGTTGAAAAGTGTGTATTTCAGAATAACATAAGGATATTTAGTAGTTTGGATGATGTGGCTGAATTGAAAATCATTTACTTTGAATTACTTTAACAGGTCTGGATTTCATCTCTTAGATGTTTTTCTAAATTCAAAGATGTGAAAAGCATGATGGCATCATTTGCATATAGCCTTTTGCATATCAGTTATAACCCCTTTTGGCCTTTTTTTAAAAGTCTAGATCGAAGTACGCTAGTCGCTATTTTCCATGTGTAATATGTGCTGTGCAGTGCATAGTGTTTTTGCTCATGTGCATTCTTTTTCTTACATGTCTGGATTGCCTACAGTACTAAAAAAACATGTACATTTTCAGAGTATTGTAGTGAGCATTGGTTTTGGTACTTCCCCTGCACAGAAGCTTTACCCTTTTTTATAAGTCGTATAAGCAAAAAATGTAAAAACAAACTAGAACACTTAAAATAGCAACAATCTTTGATGGATGGATGCATTTTGGGCCACATTACCCCACCATAATCTCAACATAGTTTGAGCCCAGACAGCAAAGGCAGCATGGTTTGAGACTGTCCACCAAAGCTCTTCATCCACTGTAATTTTTAAGTGATGCATTTAAAGATAGTTTGAAATTTGCACTTTTGTTTTTTCATTGCAGTATGCAACCACAGTGTGACTCTAAAAAAAACATGAAATTTACCATTTTGACCACTGTGACTCAAATACTGTATTCCAGCTCTCAGGAGAAGCTTATCCTCCTCGTTTAATCAGAATTCAAACAATGGAAATAATATAGAGAGATACATTTTGGTAATGATACCGCCACCTATAGGTGTTACGGCATTTTTACAGTTGTAACAAAGTTGCTGTTTCTGCAGACGGATCCTTCATTTATCCCCCTCCTACTTACACAGCCATTTTGTCTCTTTGTTCATTAACCTTTTGTGAAAAGAATACTTATCAATAATACTCGACAGATCACCATATGTTCCAGTAAGAGACCTAGCAGAGGTCATGCACTGTGCTAAGAATGGTTTGTACTTTCAGTCAGGAAAAAGGGCATGGTGATCTGACAGTTTCATTCTGGCGAAAACAATTCCCTGTCTTGCTATCAGTGTGAACAAGCTAACAAATGGAAAAACAAACAAACGTCCAGTCAGTTGGAGACGATAAGAGGGCCAAGCTCAGCTCATTCACACATTCGTCCTTCTGGAGGACACATTTCAAATCAAGCTGTCATCATCACAGGAATGGGTTTTATGATCTCAGCTTCCACCATTAACACACCATGACAGGTGACATATCACAAATGCTGTAAAGATGTCATTCTTCCCGCAGAGCCGTGACCAAGTGTGGGACATCTCTAGATGACAAAAAAGTGCATTTACTCAATCCAGCACTTCAGATTTTATGGATATACATGGTTAAATATGGTCTGGTGGGCAAATGTTTTTTTTAAGGGTTGGCAAAAAGGGTGTTCAAGTTCAAGTGTTGATCACGAAGAGCACTGAGTGAAGTTGAAAGCCTGGCCACTAAATATAGTCAGCAGATGTCCAGGGGGTGTTCTGAGGCAAGCATTTTTCAAATAGTGACTTTGAGATGAGCTTGTAATCATGGAGCGAATGTATTTTTAGATGACCAACCAATGTAGACAATACTTCATCATATCAGAGTAGACTAAAGAAACAAAGAACCAATCCTCTACCTACCTAAACGTTCTTTTAATTAATAGGTTCAAATGGTTACAAATAGAAATCTTTATAAACATCATTAAATGGGGGAAGCTATCAGTGAAAGTGCTTTCCACAGTGTTTAATGTGGTTGCATAAAACGGTAAGTTACGCTACATGGGAATTTAATGGGAAACCACTCAGCAAAGACTTTGAACGTCTTTATTTGATTAAAATGCACATTTCATCTTCCTGCCTTCATCATGCAACAAACACAGAAATAAGGAGCATTTGAATAGTTAGGAAGGTTTGAAAAAAACAAAACAGGTGTATCTGTCCATCTACCCATTAGGGTTGTTGGGAGACACTGAAGCCTGTTGCAGCAGTCACAGGCTAAGAAGTCAGGTGCACTCTGAACTTGTCACCAGTCCAAGGCTAGTGCAGAGACAGGCTACTATTCTTGCACTGACATTTAAACCTATGGCAAGTTTAACCAATTAACCTAATGTATTTGGACAGTGGGAAGACAGAGACAGAGTATCGGGAGAGAACCTACATGTGCACAGGGAAGATGTGCCAATTCCACACTGGACCCAGTTTTCAAAAATATTTCAGTCAATAATTCGTTATTTTTAATATTATTATTATTAGTAGTAGTAGTAGTATTAGCAATCATTATTATTTGACCAAATTGTTTTGGCAGCATGATTTTAGCACAGCACTGGTATAGAGTAGCAAAAAACAAAAGCAAAATAGACAATTAAGTGCCTTGAAGCAACCCATATGGAAAAGAAATAGGAAAAACTTATAAAAGACTTGCATAAGATGTGGTCTACTTCATATAGTGAATCATATAAGGCGGCGGTCCCCAACCTTTTTTGTGCCACGTACCAGTTTATGCCTGACAATATTTTCACGGACCGGCTTTTAAGGTGTCGTGGATAAATCCAACAAAATAAAACTAGTACCGGTACAGAAGAAAAATAAGATTTATTCATAACACACGTGAAAAGACCAAGGAAAACTGAGTTAATGATAAAAACGATAACAAAATAACACTAAAAACCCTGAAAACCATACATTTCACACCCGAGCCTCAACTCTCGCGGCCCGGTACCAAACTACTCCGGTCCGTGGCCCGGGGGTTGGAGACCGCTGATATAAGGCTTATATGATTTACTCAAGAAAGTGGCCACTTTCTCATTACTTTTATATATAGTTTTAGTAAGTATCCAAAACATACAAGTTTCATTTATATAATTTTTCAAGGGATCTTATCTCTGTTTTCACTCTTGTATGCTTTTCATACAAGTTTCACACAAGACAGATACAAACTTTATAAGATTATATATATCTTCTCCATATGGGAAGTGTTGTTGTGATTTGGCGCCATACAAATATAAAATTGAGGTAGGCTGTGATTCAAAGCCAGTCATTGTTCTTAGAAATGTAGAGTGTTCAGTTTCTCATGAAGGCTATATATATATATATCTATATATATATAGATATATATATATATATCTATAATGTACTCTTAAGCATATTTTATATACTCTTGAAGTGGTATTTTGCATATACCATAGTTTATGAGGCTGTTTCACAATATTCAGCTTTTTTCAGTGGATCTTGATTAGGTCAGCGTTTACATTGTCTTTCTGTCGTTCCTATACTGAACATGGGAAATAATTTAGATTATCAGCACAAAAACAGTTCAGTGATGCTTTACTAAGCTACTCTCCTACCTTACTTTGTCCTTGTCTGGTGTAATAAACAGTGATAGTGGCTTAGTGTGTCTTAAATGGTATTTTGTTGGTAGTGCAGCAGGGAGAAAATGAATTTCAGTGAGCATACTGTAGATGTGCATAAGCAGGATGACAAAGAAATGAGCCTGCAAAGAGAGCCTGTAAATGTCTAACAGAAGGTGCTGTGCAGGGGTAATTTATGAAGTGTTGTCTCGGTGTAGACAGCCCTGCAGATTTTAGAAATACATGTGACTAGTGGAAATTGCAAGTGGTGATCTCTTCTGTTATTTTTTTTCTCTCCACGACTTTAAAGGTTCACATGGTTCACGGGATGGAGAATTTTTCTGTAACAGATGGATTAATTAAAGTTCAACCGTGTACCTTTTAGGGAGAAAGGACAATAAAGGACACCCTGTCCGGGGACTGGAATGTCACAGCAGCTCCACTGGGAATAAATCTGAAACCATTACAGAGGTGACTAAATCTCTGGGGAATTCTCTGCGGTCGTGGGGCATTTTATGTTTTATGGTGGTTATGAGCATTAAAAAAACAAAAATGAAGTAAAACAAAACCAAATAAAAGTAGCACAAAAAGAATTTGGTGTTGAAAACCAATATGTGATTTTTAGTTTAAAATACAGTATTGTGTTACAGACACAAACATCAAATGCCATCAATGCAATTTTTTATTTAATACATTTAATTGATATTATTAGTTTAAGGCTTTTAACCTTGGTCCCTATGACAGTGTCAGAATGCACCATCTGTGAGCAGCTGTTTTAAAGGTGTGTCAAAGGCGGGCTGCTAACAGTGAAAAAAATAGTCTAACACTGCTGTGCGTTCGATTATTTACTGTGTCACAATAAAGGGAAAATTGTTCCAGTCTGTAAATAGAGCAGCATTTCTCACATTTATACTATAATTATATGCAGAACAGAATGTGCTAGTTGGATAATAATAATAATTTAAATATTTTTCATGTGCTCCTACTGTACATTGGAATTGTCTTGGAGCAAGAACATCAGTCAGCTATAGAGCTGCTGCTGCTGCTGCTTGATGCTACCATTAACAGTTCTGAGGTGGTACGTATTATTTATCATTACACATGAAACGACATGAAGACATATTTTTAACAACAATAAAAAGGATCCGCAATTTGACTAAGAAATGAAATACATCACATTCAGATTACATGATACAATGTTTCTTTGTCGTTTTGTTATTAAGTTACCAAAAGTTTAAACAGCTAAAATTATAAGAAATAAAGGCTAATTTTTTTGAGTGTTCAAGTTTCCAACAAGTGTTGCTTCTGTGAATGAAAAGAAAACCCCAAATCGATTCTATTTCGTATTTAAAGTGTCAATGGTGTTCCATAGACATGTACCAAAACACTGTAAGAGGATAAAACTTTCTATATTTATTGGAGACTTCCGACTGCAGGAAGTCATATTGCTTCCACAGTCGATAACAATGCTGCGTTCTTGTTTTCTCCACAACATATATTTTGTCTTGCATCCTACCATAAAGTCATTTTGACACAAGACTTTAATGGTTTCAAATAAAAGAGGATCACGGTAGAATTTTGCAGTTTAATGATCTCAACCATTAAAAAACATCAATGACTTTCAGGACCACTCGTCAGAGAGAATCAGACTCTCTACCTGTGCGGCAGTTTGTGACAGCAACTGTAACTGCCGGATCCCGAGCTATAGGCGGTCCAGCCTGTGGACATGTCATCAAAGAACGGTCACCTGCCATATCTCTCTGCCATATGCAGCTCGGGTTTTACTGATCTCATTTCCCATTGACCTCAAATGAGTCCCAGTTGCAGCTTGATCTTGTGTGTAATGGATAAGTGGTAAATGTAGCCATGAAACAGCACATCGGTTTCAGCAAGAGTGGTGAGTAGAATGGACACCTAATTGACTGCATATAAAAGGCGGGACATGTAAGTAAGAGCAGCAGCTGCAGCGCTTTATATTCAGCTTGTAAGATGCTGTAGCGTAATGTAAGTGTAATTGATATGAGGCTATCCCGTGTGTCCTTTGAGATGATAGACTAAATGCTGCTCACATACGTGTGCGGCTCTTTACAGAAAGCACTTCCAACACTATTACTTTACCTTCTGAGAACACGACCACTGATTGATGCCCGCAGGACGTCGGATGCAACCTGCAGTTTGGTGGACGCAGATATTAAATAATATGTGGTAGCAGGTAGATCTATCAAGGTTAGCAGGCGACTGTGCAACACTCGGGACAATCTCTTAGTCTGTGTGCTGCGACATGTCAAATGTTGGGGTGTTTTGCATATGGGCTGATGGCAGAGGCCATTGTAATTCAGTCTCAAAGTAATGCCTATTCAGCGCAAAACATAAGTGTGTTGTCAGAATCCCAGGATGGATGTTGGGGCATGTGCAAGTGAAATCTATCCTGATGAAGAGAGAATGCCCAGTGATTTATTACAGAGGGAACGCAGGAAAAAATGCTCAAGCTGGGCACTTTTTCCTTTTCCCTTCGCTTAGATTTTCTATTTGAATTAAATGAGGTGTGTATGTAGGCAGGCAGAGGGGGGGCAGGGGTGGTGAGAGATAGTATGCAGGAGAAAGGACATACTTCATCTTCCCATTCAAAGTGTTGTTTTCAGCAACTTTGAAATGAAGGAGAAAAATGCTGATAGAATTGCACCAGAATGTATCGCAGTGGACTGCAAAGTACAAAAACCCTAGGTCAGGCGTTGGTGAGGCATCCTGCATGCGGGGCATTTTTCCTCTTTTTTTTTTTAATTCCTCTTAAGGTCCCCAGTGACTCACTTCTTGAACCTGCAGTGATTGATGGGAGGTGTGTCCTTGACAAGGCCATGATAGGGTGGCCAAGGGCAAGATACAGCTATCAAATTGTTTCATATACATAAACAAGGATTTAAAAAAAAAAAGCCATTTACAGCATCTGGAGAGAGATGCTTTCACCCTTACTACTAGGAAACATGCTTAAAAGCCCATCTCATTTCTGAACTCAAACAGCTGGCCACAAAAAAAAAAAGGTTTCCACATAAAAATATTTTGTGCATAGTGTAGGGCTAGAGGAAAACACAAGATGGAAGCGTGGCTCAACCTCTGTGAAACAGCGTATACACCTCTTAAAGCATCAATAACAACAATGCAATAAAATGCAAATTATTTATATTGAATTCAGTGACCATTTGAGAGTAGACCAGTGTTGTAGCTCTGAAAGGGAAATTTTTCGTGTTATAATTATTATCAGTTCTGCACTGAAGCGTCGCAATTCAGTACCTGGAGGTTTTTACTGCTGTTATAACAGGTGCAGAACATAGCTTGGCATTGTCTTCCTGAAACAAGCAAAGTCTCCCCTGAAGGAAATCTACTTCAGCACTTATGAGACCTTTACAGATATGCACGTTACACATGCCACGCACAGTGATGAACATCATGCCATTACCGATGCTGGCTTTTGTCTGTCTAGGTTGTTGCTAATAACAACCTAGACAGAGAATTTCACTGTTAGCCTGACAAATGTGGCTTCCAGAAATATTTTACTTTTTATTTAGTCAGAGTACCCAACATGGTGGCACAGCTAGCATCACTGTAAATATGCTAGAGACTGACAGCGATAACAGAAAAAGATGATTCTCTAATTTTGTTTCATGTTGCATACACCATAATTGTGATCAGTGTTGGGATCGTTACTTTAGTTTCTTAAAAGTATTGTATTATGTTACTTAATTTGTTATACTACTCATTACATTACATTACATTACTTACCAAAGAAGACCTGCTGAAGATCAGTCTGTGTTCTTTGCTAACATTGTGTTAGCATGCTATATGTGCAGATGCTTCCAAATACAGAGCAAAAGTAGTGCTGGCAGCGCGATGCAGTTGTTTATGTCCTGGATGCAATTTGTAGTTTAGCGGACTACCTCACGTTTGTCCTTTTGTTCAATAAATATAAAAGCAATGTCCTTACCGCTCCACCATTTTCCTCCTCCCGGCACATGACCTGAAATAAGCTGACTGCAGCACAAGTGAGCAGGAATAAGAAAAGTTTTGTTGGATGTTTTTTTTCTTTCTATCCACCCAGCATTAAGATAACTGAAGAATTAATGCAAGTGATGAGATAATTGTAGCTGTAATGTAATCACTGAATTTATTATATTGCTGCGTTCCTGAAAAATATGATGTCATTACAGTAACGTGTTACTTTGCAACACTGATCGTGATAATACGTTCTCAGGGTGTCCGATACAGATAATTACCTTAATGCTGTTTTGTATGAACTGTTCTGGCATCTGTATGCATAATGGTGATGTCAGTGGTGATGCTTTCATTTTCAACATTTAATATTATTACAATTCAGGGCTCTCTTGTTAATTGTAAATAGAAACAGGAACTGACACTGTAGGTATACTTTACCAGGTCTTGTTAAGTCTACAATTTAGAAATAACTTGAATAGGTTTTCTTATGTCAAACTCCATTCTCCTGTTTTGTGAAGCTATAGGTATGTCAAAAGATATGCATGTATAAACTGAAAGATCTGAACTGTAGTTGTGTTTTTAGTTTTTGATTTTCTGTGTGATCACAAATAAATGGAACACATTTGGACAGATGTATCCATCCTCCTGCACGGTCACATGTCTCTGCAGTTCAAGTGTACAGTAGATGTATGTGTCAACTGGCTGATGAGTTAAACTTACTGAAGTTTTCCTCTAGTGGCACAACACAACTTCTCTATTTCTCTTCCTGCCCTTCTTTCTTCCACGGAGTCTTTGAACACACAGCAGCACTCGCTGTCACTCTTCCTTTTGATTCCACTTTTTTCATCTGATCTAACACGACTTTAGTTTGTTTTCCTTCTTTACATTTATGCAGGTTGTTTTTGTTTTACATATACTATTTTTTCTCCCCCTTGTTTTTGAGTTTGTCATTTAGAGTCTGTTATCCAGCTCTGTTGACTTTTGTTTGTCGTGTTGCAGGACCTTTTTTTATTCCTCGCTTTTGTTCGAGGTGAGATGTTTCTTTTTTTTTATCTCACCTGCGCAATGTGACTTTCTCTGTTCCTGTGGTCTAGCAGCATTTCATGTGCAAATAAATGAACTGTAAACTCTAGATGGCAATTCAGCTAAAATGAAGAAGTAGTGAGATTCCTGCACACATGCCTCACACACATCTCGCTAATGTCTTGTACTGTTCACCCTTTGATGACCTTGGTTGTATTCACTCCTGATGGGTTTTTCTTGTTTGTTTTTTTGGTAAATTGTAATTTAGTGGCTTGGACAGAACAGCAGAAAGAACACGAGGAACACTAAGAGTTTCTTTACTAATAAAGAACTAATTCATGTATCGTACTCTCTTGAGACATATTAGTCTTGATTGGTGAGGAGGATCTACACATAATTACCACAGGTTAATGTAATTACACAGACATTTAAAGCGGGACTTACCAATGCGTGCACGATGATGCTGATGCCATTGGATATCGTGGCATCAATTAAAAGAGACAAAAACAGATGCCCTTTTGTAAAGAAAACATCCTGTATTTAGCAGCACACATATCTTATGACTTTGCTTAAGCCAATTTTTCAAAATGTTCAGTTCACGATCAGAAGGGAACATGAAAATAATGGCATTGATTAAAACTGTCAATGTGCGACTGAATAAATTAGGCCTACGAGTAAATAAATAATAAGCTGGACCACAGAGAACTGATGAATGAATTATACCCTTTTTTAGCCAATAGTTTGCTAACAGCTTCAGGGGGAAATCCTGCAATGGACACACTTTGTCCTCAAGTAGCCATACATTGGCATATTTCCTTTGTATCACAGAAAACAAACCTTCCACAGTCTGCAAGTTGTTCCTTTTTTAAATTTCTTCAAAACAGATTGGTGACTTACCCTTTTTCTGTGCGTACAACAATCTCAGATCTAGCTCTGTTCATCTTTGGAGAGCACAAAGCGTCATTTTTGAAATTTCATCTCGAATAAATACGCTTTATTTTCATTTGGCTGTGTTCAGTAGATATACTGTAGGTTAAATCTGTTTAAACGAAGTATTTGGTTGATTGAGTTACCCTCGTGATTAACTGTCTGCTATTTTAGTGTCTCTCAACAACTGCACTTGCTTCTAAAAAAAGAAGTCAAACCTTTCAATTCACTCTTACTCCCCTCAGACTACTTTAATAATGTTCCTTGTGGGATTATAATGTAGGAGTTGGAAATTTCATTTGTAATATGTGCAGTGTTTCGTAAGTAGGAAGCGTCTTCTGTTTCCAGCTTTTTAGTGCAGTATCTAAGTAGGTTTCATATATCAGGCCTGAGGTTTGTGACAGGATAGGACGATAAGATGAGGCCACCTTTACTTATCCTCTGTCTCTCTGACTTCCTGTGATGTACTGCCTCTGCTCTCCTGTTTCACCTCATCATTTTCTTTTGTCTACTCTTCTGTCCTTTTTCAGGCCCCTTTGGTTTAATGATTTCGCCTTATTTACTGGCTCAGGGTCTTCGGTTTTGGCGGCGCTTGCAGTTTTGCACTTGGTTGCTTTCCTTGGACAGTGCAGAATGCAACATTGGTATCAAATAACTTATTTTGTCTGTGTTTTAATGAGAACTAAATGTTACAAACAAGTGTGAAGAATGAATGATTAAGACGGGACAGAAGAACGGGTTGCAATCATGGGATACGCACAGGACGCAAATATTAAACAAACTTGACATTACATTAATTTCACTTATTTTGAAATTCTAAAAATTAAAAATAGGAAAATAACCTGATTAAATGCTCAGTACTTGACATATTTGACCCTATCGATGAGACCTCAGGGAAAACATTAGGCTGCGCTGGGTTCTGAAAGAGTGATCCAGTTTCCTTCCACAGACCTGATATATGCACAGCAACTGGAAACTCTAAATTGTCCGTAGGTGTGACTGTGTTCATCCGTCTATGTGTGTTAGCCCTGCAAGAGACTTGTGTCCTGCCCACTGCATGCTGGGGTACAGACTCCGGGTCTTTGCTACCCTGAAGCTTGTAGAAAGCAGAAGAAAAATACTAATAATTAAAAGTAATAAAAACCTAGCGTTCTGCACAGACCTAAACTGGCTGCACACGTTACGACTGAAACTGCAGTTTATCATGTTTTTGTTTTTTTTTAGACGTGTGTCTAAAAATGTCAAAAGATGACTTCTTCACTTATATAGCTTTGTGAGGATATTTAAGTTCTTGAGGGTTTAGGGTGAATACGTTCAGTCAGCAGTTACAGTAGCTCCCTGTGGTGACCTAAATAACTTCATTCATAAAGACACTGATACATGCGGGGAAACGTGAAAGTACAGAACTGCCTCCCTCTCAATGTATGCGTTTCCTAAAGCAAACATCACCGCCTCGTTTCAGTTTTAACCGTATATTGTTCACATGTGCTCGTGATGATTACTTGATCTGATGCATTTGTTTCTTTCCAAGCTGATCCTACTTTTAGCAGCCACAAAATTACAGTAAATCTAATGTATATGATGTGTTCATTTGGAGTTCATAAGGGTCTTAGATTATAATTTTTTAAAAAAGACACGTTGTTCCTTCCTCAGTGTTCGGGATGAATGTAACATGAAAGCCGGAATAGACCTGCTGTATAATTAGGCTGCTGAAATATTGGATTTTAAGATGTCATGTTGTTTTGTAATCTTCTGCTGATGCATATCAGAGACACCCTTTGGCTTCTTGAGCAAAGGTAGCGTTTCTATTATTTATTGCACTTTCCGCTGTTGTTTTCGGTTGATCTCTATCATGAAGCAGCTAACTGAGGCCGCTGTAGTGAAAGCATTTTGTAGGACACATTGTTGTGTTGTCTTGAAAAAAAAAGGTTTCCATTGAATAAAACCAAAACATAAAGAGAAAAAAACAAATGAAAAAACAAAAACAAATACAGATTCAGCTGGATAAATCATCACGCTTCTCTTGCAACACTGAAGGGAAAATGCTGCACAGTTGCTATGGAACCCTCTGTTGCTAGGCAATGGGTTTATTATCAGAGTTTTATTTTTTTATATAAGAGGCGGTGTTTTCTTTGGCATCTCGCAAATTTGTTTTCAGAAGGCTTTTTTCGACTGACAGGTTATGAGGAATAATGCTTTCTTTAATTAAGATCCAAGTTATTCTGTTTTATTTTTTTCTGTGTAGATGATCAAATGCAAATGTCCAAACACAATATAACTTATGAAGTATTTCATCAGAAACCATTGCTGCAAGAGAATGTCAAACATTTATGCAATATTAAACCACATATTTAGCGGTTAGCTTTCTTAAGGAGGATTCTATATCGAGTTCACCTTATGCTGGTCCTGTGTTGAATGTGCTATTGATCCTCTCTTTCTTTCTTTCTTTGTAATTTATCTGGCTTAATTTATGAAAACATCCAAATTATAAGCGCAAATATGGAGGGAATATTATCATGATGCCCTCTTGTGGCTGCACCCAGACATTAGACTGATTAAGGTTTACATTATTAGACATGTTTTTAATATATAAGAAAATACAATCGTAGTAAAGACCCAATTTAGGGAAGCCTGACTCTCTTTTTCTTTCCTCCCTGACCTGTCACGCTCTTACATGTACTATGCATAGAAACTGACATGAATCAAAGAAGCACTATTTTGACTTCTGATTATGATAAACATCTGTAATAGCAACTGCAACTGTACTTTGTGGCTGATTATGTTACATTATGCTAACACATTAAAGGAAATGCACATATTGCACATATATGTGTTAAACACATAATAAAAGTAGTAATTCTGTGTTTGAAGCATAGCATAGAAGTGGCGCTTTGGATGTTATTAACACTTCATAATGGAAGCAGTTCGTGATTTTTGCTAGTCATCAAATAGCCAGCCTAATAACATTTGAGGGACCATATATAGTCTAGAGTGTCCAAAAAAACCCAAAAAACAAAACAAACCCAAACAAAGGCATTTTTTAAACCTGCTCTATTTTCTTTATAATAAATAACGACTTTTCAGATATTAGTCAGGTTAGGATTATCAGCTAAGATTAGAAAAAAACATGATTAGCAGTCAAAAGATTAGTTACAAAGACATGTGTGCCCTGCCCTCAGTTGAAATCAGGATATGCCACTCCCCAGCAATGAACGTACTTTGTTTTGATTTGAACTGCCATTGCCATGGAAAACATTAAGTGGGGCAGCTCCACTGCCCCCTACATCGGTTGCCCTGAGGCAAAATAAGGCTGTTAGACTGCAAGCTAAATGTGGCAACACATTGTTGGACTTCAGAGGACAGCATACATAATAGATGAAAAGCAAAGGAGGGGACGCAAGGGCTCAAAAAGAAAAACAATTGTCATCAAGGAATGAAATCAGATTGGCTTATTTTCTGTTTATGAACCATTTAGGAAATCTACTGGACACCACTCCATGCTAATGAGCCATGACAATAATGACTACTGGCAAGAAAAGAAACACATTTATATCTTATTCGTTTAAAGCAGTAGTTCTCAAAATGTGGGATGGGACCCACTGTTGGGGTCCCATCACAGTCACTGCAGGAGCAAGGGGGAAAATATGGAGTGAATGAGATCACTGACTGATTTGTATTTTAAAAAACAAAGATGAGTTTACTGATCCTTTGCCTTTTATTGACCTTTATTTTAATAAAATTCAACCTGATGAAAATTGTGCAAGTTTCTCTTTGGTGCCTTTCAGTAAATGTGACCAGCATAAGCTTCTCCATCCTTTAAGATAGCGCTACTGGTCTTTTCATCCATTATTTTAACTAAATAGTCAGTGTCCTTCTGGGGAAAAAAAGACAACAACATACGGAGGTCAGCCTTGAGTTTGAGAGTTCCTTTCAAACCCGATGTCATGACTGATGAGTCTGACTGAATTCCAGGACAGGACGCTACTTGACCAAACAATAATGATTTGTCATCATTGCCACAATCTATAGTATATTTATGGTCTGTTTCAATCTAAAAGGCAGCATCATTTGCAAAATTACCATTCGAGTACATTAACTACAACTTAAAACTAGCAAACGAGATTAGAAATCCTTCAGGTTTCCTGGGGGTCACACGTGAAGGTGGAATTAGGATTCTTTCTCATAGACTGCCCCCTGCTGGCCGCTAGAAAAAATGTAGGTTTAAAGCACATTTGTATCATATTCACTTTTCAGACCCAGAGGCAGTTGCCATCTTTTATTTACATGCTATGGGCATTAAGAAGACTTCAGTCTAGTCACCTCTGCTGATACTGTGAAAGCTTGGGGAAATATTATACATTACATCTTAATGTCCACCTAAAAAAAAAACACACTAAATTGTGTTGTGATGTTAGAGTACAAATTCACCCAAATCAAATGAAGAGCAAATAAAATAAGAAAAACATAGTATTATGTTTATAATCATGATGCCCTGCTACAGAGAACCCATTTTAAACACTTACATTTAAAATGATTAATGTGATTAATTGATTCTTTACCACCAACAATGCTCGCCTTTACAGTCGACCCATGTAGCACACACGCACAGGAAAATCTTCATGCTGTTAGAGCATGTGGTCATTACACTGCCATGCGAGTGGACATCAAAAAACCCCACAGGGTGACTTTAATTTAGTAAAATTTCAGTAAATCTGTTCTGTTCCCTGAGTGATGTCCCTGTGCCCAGTTTCACGAGGAACCACATGAGGAGAAACCAGTAGGCGACTAAAGATCAACTCATATTGTTTTTGCCTCTTTTCCATTTTAATGCACCACATCTATGCCCAGACCATCATCAGACATGTGCTACAAGCTGTTCCTACTGCGATGCTGGCCAGCAACCCGTCAGCGAGCCAGAGCAGGCTGACACATTCAGAGGCTTCTTGAAAAACTTAGTGTTACACGCTAGTTCGCTAATTGTTCGCACACAATATGGCTTGCCTTGGGACATTATGATCTCTTCCTCTTATTCGCACCCTTCTTTTTCCACAGATCCCAACCTTTGATAAATTATTAAAAAGACAGACTAAGAGATGGTTGGAAACATTTGCAGCGGAGAACAAGAAAGTATGTGGTGGCTACTGTTGGGTTTTGTTTTTTTTATGAAAATCAACGTCTAATGGTGTTTGTTTTCGTTCCAACTTGTGAAGTGCAAGTGCAGGCAACAGTTTTATTTCAAGAAAGCTGTGGTAGTGAAGTGAGTGACTCTGCTCCTCTAAAGCAGGGTCAACATATGCAGAGGGAGACAGGGAGGGAGGGTGGGAGAGAGAGAGGTGAGATTTGGTGCTTTCTGTTTTCATCTAGCGAACGAATGTACTTTGGCATCTCTGGGGAAAACAGTTGCTGGTTGCTTTCACAAAGTGTGATGGAAAATGGCCCTATACCCCCTTCCATCATCCATTTTTTTAAGGAAAAGATGGGTCAGGAAAGATGACAGAGCTTTAGGGTATTTAGAGTAGTGGGACGAGTCAAAGAAGAAGAATTTGCAGAGTATAGGAGAGAACGTGTGCGGGTCTTTCAGTCAGATCCCCAGAATAGTAGCAGATTCATTCATGTTATCACATTTTATCATAGAATATCATAGAATGTTTGTATTGTTGCTGTTTTTTGATCGTCTGATTCTGTTGTGTTTTACAGCGGACATCTGATATGCCTTTTAATTCTCTAAAGCCATAGATTGTTGCAGTGAGGCTTCGGGGGTTATTTCATGACCCTCAAGATTGCACCGATCAGGCATAGTATTATGAGCACTGACAGGTGAAGTGAATAACACTGATTATCTCTTCATCGTGACACCTGTTAGTGGGTGGGATATATTAGGGAGCAAGTGAACATTTTGTCCTCAAAGTTCATGTGTTAGAAGCAGGAAAAATAGGCTAGAGTAAGGTTTTGATAGGTAGACGACTGGGTCAGAGCTTCTCCAAAACTGCAACTCTTTTGGGATGTTTCTGGTCTGTAGTGGTCAGTATCTATCAAAAGTGATAATGCTCTCCTGGGAAACCTTGCTGTCCTGCCATCTATGTGGATGTTACTTTGACACGTACCACTTACCTAAGCATTGCTGCAGACCATGCGCACCCTTTGATGGAAATGGTACTCCCTGATGGCCATGGTCACTGTCAGCAGGATAATGCGCCCTGCCACGAAGCAAAAAGTGTTCAGGAATGGTTTGTGAAGCAAAACAATGAGTCTAAGGTGTTGCCTTCACCTCCAAATCCCCCAGATCTCAATCCAATTGAGTATCTTTAGGATGTGTTGTACAAACAAGTCCGAAGGCTCCACCTCTCAACTTACAGGACTTGAAGGGTCTGTTGCTAACATCTTGGTATCAGAAACTACTTTACACCTACAGGGGTCCAGTACAGGGTCCATGGTTCTGGGCTGTTTGAGCAGCAAAAGAGAGACCAACACAATATGAGACAGGTGGTCATAATGTTATGCCTGATGTGTAGTACGCAAATGGTAACACAGTTCTAATCCCATTAACTAATTTGCCAATCCAACTATTGTGACCACTTAACATATGTGCTAATATTTCATACATGACAAAGCTGCCACAGGTTTTGTTTTTAAATTTAACAATGTTTTACCCACACATGTGTGTCAGTACAGTTACACCTATAGGTTGCAGATGATAGTTTAAGCAGAATGATGCACTGAAATGTGTAACATAAGTGTCGTTAAGGAGGAATGAGGTGCAAAATGATTTATTGGGTATGATCTTGATATAGACAAAGACTCAACATTTGGAGCTGGGTCAGTTCCTTGCAGAGTGCCCTGCAAGAGGCTGTCTGAACCTTCCCAAGCATGCAAACTATCACTCGTTAAATCATTTGTTTTAGCCACATTCAACAACCGTCTTGGCTTCCTGGTCACGTCAGTGAGCACTCTGTTCTGAATTGCTTGGAGATCTCGGACCCCGCTGTATTTTTTTTAAAAAAGTTGTTCCAGAGTGCTGGAGTACAATTAAATGTTCTAATGCGGTACACAATTAAATATTTAATAAAGGATGTTGCACCAGTATGAAAAGAGAAACACAGACAATCTGTCAGTGCCAATTGCAGTGTTATTTAGTATAATTGATGAAGTTTGTCAAAACACAAACAGTTTAAATAAGTCGATTAGTCATCAAAGCTAATTCTAGCAGAAATGTTTATTTCATTCACCTTTCTGCTGAAACAAAATGTTCCTAGTCATTATGTTGGTCAGAGTTGGTCATGAATTAGACTGCACAGTTTGTTCCATGCTCTAAGCTACAGAGGCAAGACATAAAGTTTATGGATCGATGTTTGTATCACAGAAACACACACTATAGTTATTGAGAGCAGACTGACAGGCTAGATTGAACTCTATTTTTAGCCATAATCAGAAGCATAGTCATGGGGACTCTTTATGCATCTAGACTCTGTATGGTGAGATTATTTGGGCAGATCTGGGTTATGTTAGTGATTTTTATACACTTAAAATCCTTATGGCCTCTGAACTGTGCAAGTTTCCAACCTTTAACATCACCACAGCTCTCGTCATCTAAAGCAGCTGTCAACTTTTTTTTTCTTATTAATATTTTTTTTTTTTATATATATATTTTTTTTATTTCAGAGTGTTATATTTTTAGAGGATCCAGAGGTGAAGTCTTAGATCTGTTTTGGGCAAAGAATCTGTCTATGTGAACTTGTGCAGTATAACCATCAGCTGTATGTCACTCTCTGACTCTGTGAATCACAATAGGCTGTAACAATATACATATTCATAAAATGTGTTAATTATATTGTGTTATTACAAAAAAGTAATTATTGGTGGTGCTTTCTACTTGATACTTCTGTTCCAATGAAACTCCAAAAATATTTTTCACTTTCAGTACCTATTACCAGCAGCTAATGCTGAGGAATCTCACTGTGCAGTTAAAACTGTGCAGGAAATGATGGCCTAGTAAACTTTTATTTAAAAAAGAGAAAATTCGAAGAAACAATCAGCATAACAAACCAGTCATTGCTTGTGATTAAAAAAAAGTTATCATCTCGTCCTTATTCCTTTCTATTTTCTAATTAATGTGTGCCACCAGTCCCTGAAAAATGATATACTGTAGATGCAGTATATCCATGCATATGATATACAGTAGTATATCACATGCAGTTCACACAGCAGCAGTGCACTAATAACGTAGCTATCGCATTGATTCATTTTAGTAAAAAGCTATGAGTCTGATGTCTTTCGGGTATGTATGATGATATATTAGATTGTACACACTGCAGCAGAGTTGCTTTTTTTCTTCTCGTAGTTATGATTCCTATGCAAATGCCACTTCCACTATAAAACTGTGGCACATCATCTGAATTCCCTGATTCAGCTTTGCCACATGAACCAATCACTGATCTGCTATTGCTGTTTCTGTTTTCCGTGTCAGCAAATTATATTTTGTGGCTCCATCAACCAAAATAAAGGTGACTTAGTTTGAAGAACAGGGAATGGGAAGGCTGTATTTTGCACCAATAAAACACTGAGAACTAATGGTAACAGATCTGTTCCCCCAGTTAAGGCCAATGCAAGGCATTAAGAAAAGAACAAGCAAGCGCTTATTGCATTGCAAAAAATGCATCTACATTTTTTAGTGTTACAGTGTGCCTTCCTGTATTTGAGGCAATGTCTCATGCGTATTCATGACTGTATACAGCACAGTCACATGGTGTCACTGGCTGTTGGTTACAGTGACTGTGGTTTTATGTGCACTGTGAATGCATACACCTCGTAAACCTAAAGTTGTGTGACCACTGAAATGGGTATGTGGTTATTGTATTTGTAAGAGAGTCAGCATGCATATCTGTCACATGCACTATAATCATGTAAATGAGGCGTTGTTCACTCTTTTCGTTCTTTTCCATAAACTGCTAGTATAGAAACGTGTATGTACGAGAGCATTTTCTCCGTGTGGTTTCAGAGGCTTCTGAAAGGGGCTCATCTTTACGCTGGGCTTTGCATCCACCCACTGGCAACTGCACATATTAAGCACTAACCTTTATATTTGTGCTCAGTTTGATTTTTTTTTTTTGTCTGATGTGGCTGGGTGGATGCTGCTGAATTTATCAAGCAGTTTAATGTTAGAGCATCGCTTCAAAATATGTGTGTTTAAGAAGAAAAGAAAAAATAAAAGCGTTTTGGTGACGCCAAGTTTTCCTTTCTCCTCAGGTCCTCCAGTCGTCGTAGGAATGAGCATCAACATAGCAAGTATAGACTCCATCTCAGAAGTAAACATGGTAAGTTCAGATCTCATTGTTTTAAGGAGGGCTTCACACTAGGAACTCCCAACCTTGCAAGAAGAGACTAGATTCATGCTAAACCATGCAAATATTAAATATCAGATACCAAAATTCCCCAAAAATATATCTCAAACACTCGCTATGAAAAATATCTGAATATTTCTGTGTTGACTGTCACATCTATTTTTATTTATAGCCTGCAGCACATTTAAATAATAAAAGATGATCCAAAGTGCTTTAGAGACAAGCACATTTAAATTCCAGGTCTTCAAAATTAGTGTTTTTTGAAGACTTGAAAATACATGAAAAGCTTAAAGGTGTGTTTTGGTGTGTTCACTAATTACTGTGGTATCCGATCACAGTGATTTAGTGGTCAAATTGCAAATTAATGATCATTCTAATCAGTATTGGCAATATTATCCCTGCATTTACTTTGCATGGGATCAGTACCAAGTAAATAACTATCACACAGCACTTGCAAATACCAAGGCAAATACTTGCTTACAGAATCAGCAAAGGCAGGATTGCTCAAAGGCTTTCCAGCTACAAACATTACTAACTGTGTTTTGTACAGTTCAGTTGGACTGAACGGCCACACAGACTGTGGATACGTGTGATGGTGGACAACTGCTTCTGCTTGTTACTGAATGAGACACTGAGATTTGACTGCAGGTTTTTTATGGCTGATGTCTGAGAAATGACATCATCCTGTCTCTTAGCGTTCTTTTTCTTTCACTCAGCATGATATAGCCACCCACATAGTGTGGCAGCTTTTTAAAATTATGATTATTGTTATTATTTTCTGCTGTATGGCTTTTTTTTGCTTCTGGAGTGATGGAATAATTTTCCAAAAATTCAAAGTTTATTTGTGATTTGACATACATCTAACAATCCCCTAAAGTTGATTCTGTTCATCTGGACGTAGCGTTTTGTAGGAAAAATATTTCATCACTCATCCAAGTGACTTCTTCAGACTCAGCTGACTGCAGGTTTCCCCAATCTTATAAACAGTATATTTGCATAATGACTGAAACCAGCCCACTGAAGGAACAACGGGCTGGGAGGTCAGATGTCAGGTTAATTACGCAAATTCTCATGACCATTGATCAACAACCACTGACCAAAACCCACTGATCAATGGCCATGAGTACCATTCACAGAGAGTTGGGGAATGGCTGCAATCACAGCATCAACTTTTGTAGATTTACTTTCCTGGATGATTGAGAATGCATCAAGACATCTAACAATCAGTCACTCAGACTGATTATTAAAAATTCACGGTCTTAATGAAACAAAAACATAAAATGTCAGTGTTTTCAGCCAGTCGATGCGTTTGCAGGTTTTTGAGTAGCAGAAAATTTCATTGGGTTGTGTTTTTTAAAATGACGTTAGAGTGCCTTTCCTTGAATTTGCATCTAAAATTGCTGATTATTAATGAGAAATGTCACTGAAAGGGGTGATTGAGTTGTTTATCAGTAGTTTGGTTTAGTTCTCATTACGAGCCCCGTGGCCATTCATTTGTACACGGGTGAGGCGTTTTCTGAAAAAATATTATGTCATTAATAATAAATCAGAAAGGAAGGATACCAGATCTCTTAATAGGCATCATGCTCAAATGCAGAGTGTGGGTAAACTTGTTATTTAACTCTAATAATCTGAGATGCATCGAAAGCCGCCGTTGTTTTTTTTTTGCACTTTGTAGGTTTTACATTAAGCGCCTGTACTCGTGTTTTTCTCAGCACTATTAACAGCACAGCCCTTTGGCTACAGGGGATACATTAGCTGCAAGACGATATTTCTCCACTTCACTGCATTTCTCCTCCTAATCCTTCTCTCTCACGCTTTTCCTTAACACAATCAGAAACATTAGATGTTTTTTCCTGATCTGAGATTCACTTAAGCATCTTCTAGTTTCTTCTGCACTTAACTTTTGAGCAGCAGTTAATCTAAAACAACTGTCTACTTTTCCCCTTGAGTACAGTTGAGTACTTTTTTGTTTCTTTGTTTGTTTTTTGCCTGTGGTTTATGTTGGTTTTTCCTTTACTTCTTCCCAGGACTATACCATCACAATGTATTTCCAGCAGAGCTGGCGAGATAAACGGTTGGCCTATGGTGAGCTGAACCTAAACCTAACTCTGGACAACCGTGTAGCAGACCAGCTTTGGCTCCCTGACACCTACTTCCTTAATGACAAGAAGTCCTTTCTTCATGGTGTGACAGTAAAAAACCGTATGATCCGACTGCACCCTGATGGCACCGTCTTATATGGATTAAGGTAAGAGCAGTAAAAACGCTACGCACTACGTGGGTTGCTGGTTAATTTTAATGTGGCTTATCAGGCAAGCATCGGTGCTGTGGATACATTGTGCCACACTCTTCTGTCTTTCTTTTTCTCTGTTTACCGTCCAACTGTTGTTTTATTTGCTTTCACATCATAATAGCAATGCTGTGACACTAAGAGTGCAGTTAATTTTTAGGTTGATGACTATTGGTTGCTGCGACCGTGTGAAATGAACTTTTAAGTAGACCAGGTCTACAACAACCCGCAAACAGTCTCTGTCTGCAGAGCAACTTTGGTATGTCAAGCTGGGAAAACATGGCAATAGGACAGAGTCAGTGTACTATCAGTTTGCTATCATGTCCTATTGAATGGGGTCAAGATGGCAATTACATGTAATCTGTTTGTGATAATATCCCGTTAATAAAGTAATCCAGCCCAAACCAATTCCTCCAAAA
Organism: Haplochromis burtoni; assembly: GCF_018398535.1. Classification (NCBI taxonomy): domain Eukaryota; kingdom Metazoa; phylum Chordata; class Actinopteri; order Cichliformes; family Cichlidae; genus Haplochromis; species Haplochromis burtoni. Next base: position 971,050 of record NW_024582513.1, read on the forward strand.
ACAGTGACATAGGTGTTCCAGGACTTCAACTGAACTACAAAATGACACAGGTACTCACCAGCCTTGCTTTTGTATAGCAGTATAACCAAACTACAACCAGTTGAGTTGATCCCCCTGTTGGAAAGTGGCCTGTCACAGGCGTGCCCTTATCAGTGAATACTGACTCAAATAGATAGCAATGCGTTTGGAAGTTAGTTAGTTATTTTGTCTGCAATCTGTCTGAGACTGACTGTTTAAGTCAGAATTGCTTGCCTTCCACCAGGCAGCCTGTGCAGTCACCTTGCTGTTGCCACAGCTATTCACAGTTGGGCACCAAATCAGAAAAAAAAAATCAATCCAATCAACTTGCAACCACCAATCTTTTACAAGGAGGTTGCTATCCCGTCTTTGCTGTAGCATGACTGAGCCATTTAATGTTAATACAGATGAGACTGCGTAATTATTATTTATCATTTTTATCATTACCAAAGTTTGTTACACAGCTGAACTTAGAGGCAGATTGGCTCTTGCAGTCTCAACAGGTCAAGTGAGAAGGAACTGGACACTATGAAATGTCCCAGTGTGAGTGTGGCTATGTGCAGCTCCATTTTCCTCAGCAACTGATTAGAAATCTTTCCAGGATGTTTCTCTGCCCACAGCCTGGAAAGAAACTGGACAGAGTTCTTGTTGCCTTTTACATTTTACTTTTATACTAGAAGAAGTCTAAGCCCCAGAAAATATAATGTGAGCACAGAAAAACATTCCACGTGTGCCAGTAAAGGACCCGTCTCACTGTGACCATAAACAGCATTAGCCGTAAAATAAATAGTACAGCAGAATCATAAGTATTTCGATATTGCTAAAACTTTTGCAAACTGCTGAACATCCATACATACAGCTCTTACGATAACCTGAACAACTGTTGCTGTGCTGCCGGCCATTTCCTTCATCAAGTGGTATATTTTACTAACCTTAAACCACATTTAAGCTGGAAAAACAAGATCACCTCTGCTAGCCCATATCATCTGGTCCTTTGGCAGGATGAAATATGACAGATTTATTTTTGGTAACAACAAACAGACTTTCAAGTTTTATTTTTAAAGTTAATGGTCTGCAAAGTTATAAGCTTGACCTGAAACAATCACGATGTTTTGGAAGCAGTGACGAATACATTAAAGCAAAGGTTCATTGACCCAGAAAGGCTAAAAAAAAAGGTTTAAAATGCTCACCACCTCAATGTCCCAGATCACTGTGACGAACCAGACAATTCAGTCAACAGCAAATGCGCACAGAGGGACCCATCTAAAAATCCCCTGGGCACTGCTTAAAGTAAGGTTTATGGAACTCACAATGGATTGCTGCTTTTCTTAACACAAGTTATTAAAATAAAGTAGTGTGACAGAGGCAAAGAAGCTGGGAAGGCGTTTTGTTCGCCAAATAAAGGAAAATGTCAGCGACAGGGTTTACATCATATGAAGTAATGAATTATTAATGCGATAATCAGCATTCAGAAATGCCAAATTACCAAATTGGTGCTGACACAAAAGGAGATGTGACTGCAAAAGTATTTTTTTTTCTTCTTATGACTCGTCACAGGGCTATTATCACTTCAACAGAAATGCATCCTCACTGATGCAGAGGTGGCAAACAAATATCTGTGAGACGGTTTCATCTGGATCTACTGTGACAATTCCACACAGGCATGCCAAGCTAATTTTAGCTTCTGACCAGACAAGTACAATCTGTACTTGTGTTTCTGTTCTCCAAGTCAGGAATAGGATGAATATATTATTTTAACAAAACAAAAAAAAAAGAGTTGCTGTTTGATGGGGAACGTTATATATCCAACATTGTTTACATACATCCAGCTGATGATCACATTGGGAACGACTAGAGGGGGACTTGGAGAGTACATCCTTTATGAAGGCTAGTACACTATTTTGGTATTTTAAGGAAGGGAACTTGAAAAAAAGTATTTAAAATTGTTCCATGCAGGTACTAATTAAGCAAATAGAAAAATAGCACGGACAAAATAGCATATACCAAGTGAAATCTCTGGCTTTACCCCATTAAATATTTAGCTTTGTTAGTTTTTGAATGTGTGTGGAATAAAATAACAACTTTGTGCAGCGGCCAGTTTAAGCAGGTGGAGACTTGTGCCAAAATGGTACCAAATTACACTGCGCCACCTGATCTGAATAAACATTCCCAGCTGCTCCACTCAGCGCGGCTCAACACATGCAGGTTCCTCTGCGCCCGCAGAAAGAGGCACAAGGGTAGCAAAATGGACCAGAGCCAGAAGAAAATTGCATTACACCTGCATTTGCACCTCGGCTGGCTTTTTATTCCGCATGCACAAAATGGAAAGCGAAGTCCGTTCCAGGGGATTTTAACGTCAGCTAATTCTTCAACAGCTCGTCCTGAGCCGTACTACAGTTTGGTGTTGTCTGCTGTAAGCTGTATAGTAGATGGTCTCAGATTTGATTTTTGTCAGCAGTGTGTAATTAGAAAAAAGTGCATAATCGTACATGCAGTGGTGATTCCAGGGCCTTTATAAGCTTCCCATGAGCGTGTAATGAAATTGCTTTCTTGATTTGTTCGTCTTTTGCCCAGAGGTTGTGAGGACAACCAGAACAGACAATGCACAATAAATGTTTGTAGTCTGAGTTCAAGCCAATTGATTGTTGTGACTCTCAAATCAGAGTGCCTGAGGTTTTCGGTGTCTTTAAATGGATTTTATTGCAGCCCCTCCCCGTTTGAGTCTATCCCCCACGTCCTGCTACTGAGCAGGACGTGGGGGATAGACACAAACTGTGGACAATCACATTAAACACGCTACTGCACCTTGTCCTGTTCTCTACCCACTCACTGTGAAATGTGCTAGCACTGGTGTTTTTTTGTGTTTGTTTTTTTAAAAATGTGCTTTGTTTCGTACAATTTACTGTGATTCTAATCTAACTTGCGTTCTTCGACTACTTCTATTTTTATAATCATTTTGGGTAAAAGCTTAAAAGTGTCTCTGCTTCACAAAGGCACCGTCATTTTTTACCCACTGATGTGGCTTTGAGTGTTGAATGGTGAATGATTCTTTGTACCAGCAGCCTTTGTTCTTCCAGATTACCAGTCAGATTGCACCAACTTTTTTTTTAAATCAATTTTTCTCATGATCAAACACACACGAAAAAGATATTTTAAAAGATGCTATATTCAGACCTATAACTCAAAGACTACTCTGTTCTGCGCTACGACTTAATTTACTTTAATAAAGTAAACGGTAATAATTATCCTTAGTTCTAAATTTTTCGTATTGTAATACATAGATTGCAATGGAGAGTTGTGGATGCAGCAATGATCAATGCTCCAAGAATGGTTCGGATCACAAACCAGTTCTTCTGATGTGACAGTCTAACTAGGCTTGTGCATAATTTCAAAGTACTTGTGTCTCTTTTTTCTCGTACAGCAATAAATTTCAGTGGGATAAAAGGCACTTTTTGCTGCGTTACTTTTATTCATAGATTTAATTAACATTTTTTTAGGGTAATACTTTAACAGGATTATGCACTGTTCAAGTAATAGTCCATACAGTTTAGCTTTGAACCCTTTAAAGCAGTTTTAACACTTCAGTTTCTAGTATATATTTTTTTAATTTCAGCTATTGCTTGAGGATCAAGTTAGGTACCCATACATGCACACAGAACAGTTTTGAACTTAATATTTTGAATTCAACACTTACTTGAAATGCTTGTGACACATGAATTATTAGTGCTGTGCTTGCCCACAAGAATCCAGAGATGAAGGAATTGTATGAATGCAAATACAAAAAAAAAAAAGCAAACAATGAAATTCCATCATTGCAACATTTTGGTTCTTTAAGCTCTTTGTTTTCGGTTGTACCAGGTAATTCTACAGATAGATTTGAACCTTGTGCTTTATTACGTATAACAAACCGCAAAAGATGCATGGGAACATCAGGTTGTTGCACGCAAAGTCACTTCCAACATCACTAAAAGAAGATGTATTCAGTAAAAAACTGTTGAGCAGGTTTTTCTAACTTGCCAATGGGTTCAGAGGCTGAATCATCACCAGCAAACCAACGAGCCAATATGAGCATTGAGGGCTTTGTTGAGCTAAGCTCTCGCCAGATTGTGTTCTCTCTCTTCCCGTTTCTGTAAATCTGCTCTCTCATGTTGCTCTGTTTATTAAGCCAAGCATTGTGATACTACAGTGATCTTCTTTGGTAAGCAAACTACCACACAGAGATGGATACAGGAGTAGACTGCGTAGGCGTCACAACTTTTGCTCAGATATCTGAAAGCCTACCAGTCTGTAGTGCCGAGCCTCTGGGATCCACCTCCAGATTGCTTTTAGTAGTGGTGTTATGTTGGCATAATTCTTTGAAATGAGTGGAATGAACCTTTTATTTATTTATTTTTTATATTACTGGCTGCATACTAGTCAGCCCTTTTGTTCATGAATCATTTTTGCAATGCAGTGACTTAAAAGAAGCTGCAAAGTTCCATCAAAACAGAATTTTGACCACAAAGGTTTCTTTAGGCGTTAGATGCCAATTCCAATGGCCGGCCCATTGAGATGGCTCCCTTCCCCATACCTCACTTTCATCTTTTACCTCCAAAGACAACTAAATTGCATTGCATATAAACTTAAAATCCAGAGCGTAGAGAGTGCTGAGTGTCAGACTGCAGTGCATGCACAGGTCTGAGGCTGCTGACCATCTCTTGTGGGACTGGAAGTTGCTGACCTACATCTGCTGACATTTCCAAATCCCAGCCCCTCGCTGTGAGCCATCCAAGCTCGTGCCTACTCAATGATGATTCTCTCCTGACTTGTTAACTGTCACATATAAAGTCAATTTCATTTCTTGTGGGCTTCTCTTCTTTTTTTTGCCGAGGGGTAAAGAATTCATTTCTGTCCATTACTCTGAGCTGCTGTTTCTGCAGCTGCCTGGATTCCACTGCTCCGCTGTGCTGCTGTATCAGGGGTATTGTCTTTTAAGAATAGTAACAGTGTCTTGACAGGATTTGTCTTCCTGTTTATGATCAAAAAGGACCCATCGTATTAGTTTTCTCTGGAGGGGGGTGGCTCTCTTTTTTGGATGTTTTGTTAATGTTTGCTGTGCAATCATTAAAAAAAAGAGAAAGTTATGATTTTAACCTTATTTTAATTAATAATTTTAACTGCAGTAAAGGAAAATGTTAAATTGATCATTTAATCAATGTAAAAAAACAACACAGTGTTTGATGGGATTGCATAAAACTGCAGATATCTGCACTTCATGATGAATAATCTATAGGCAAGAGACAAGATTATTGATAATGGAAACTGGCTGCTTTCTGTTTGCATGAGGCTATTAGCTCAAATTCTGTTGACTCCTTGAGTTTTCAGTGCAATTTCAGCACCAAGACCAAACCTGGCTAGTATGTAGACTATCTATAACAGAAGCCCCAAATGATTTGAAATGATCTCTGATAATTTATCTTTCTTTTTTGTCTCCGTGTTCTTTCTGCGGTCTGAACTGCAAAGGACTCAACTTTTAATATGATGATGCCTTTTTAAAAAAAAAAACATCTCATAGGCAAGTAGTAGTAGTAGACTGTCACAGGTAAAGGTATGTAGGGAGGTGGTCTGGGTGGATGGACAGGTTTGCTAAACACAAGAGGAAACATTCAAATGTAACCCAGGAGACCTCTGTTTGTTTCCAACTGGTAGCCAATGTTTCTTTTAACTGTGAATGTTCTACTTTTTCCTTGTCTTTATTATTGTAATCATGATATCGAAGGACTGCTGCACTATCCACTTTCAGCTGTTTATTTTATCTATGAACTACAATCCCAATTGTATGTTTGCATAAATCTAGTTTACTCCAAACCCTGGTCTTTCTCTAACATGGTGTTCATGGTGCTCATATTACAAGTGCAGGGAGAAACTGACTAAATGGACTCATATAGCAATTCTAAACTGTAATTATTGTTAACTTTGACTTTTTTCAACTTTTGGTCTCGAATCACGATTGCCAAGGGACCTTTTCTGTTAATGTAATTAGGCATGATGTTATCTTGTCACAGTGTGTAACAATAGTGGCCCTGCTATACCCTCTCAGCAGAAGATCGCTGTGAGACAACAGGGAGGTGCGGTACAGTAGAGCAGAACAGCATGCAGATTGAACAGCTTACTGCTTGTGCAGCAGAATGCAGCACAGTGTCATTGTGAATAATAAACACATATGTGTCGCACACTTTGTTTATGTACATGTATAATTTTCTTTACCCTTCATGGTGCCTTTTGCCATCATGGCTTTAGTAGCCACACATGCTGGGGTGTAAATATAGCCAAATCAGCTTCAGCAGAACATATTTTGTTTTCCAATTACCTGCCAGCAGAACTGTGTTCACGCCACCATGACCAATTTACAGACTCTGTGTTCAAGCAATATATTTCCAGCACAAAGAGCTTATTATCTAATGTATTTCTAATTCTAGTTATGGTAGATGGTTGTGTATATTTTCTTGCTATATTAGTATAAAACCATGGACTCTGGCAGCATCTGTGGCTTATATGATTCAGTGTATCCCGAAAGTATTGCATCCTCTAAAAGCTGAAACTTTGTGAGGTGCTATCATGCTCTCACATGAATGTGCTGCTTGCTTCTGTCACAAGGCGATGACCTGAAAGTTAATTTACTGTAAATATATTTTACTTGCACAGGGCAGCAGTAAGCAAATGAGAACTGGTGTGATGAACACATACCAGCTGGTATAAACCGCAGAAATGTAATAACTAAAATCTGCTGCACCGGTGAATATCTCAAAGACCCCCACATGTGTAATTTGTAGCCAAAGCTGCTTTCCCGTGCGCCTTGATTTATTGGCATTAAGCTACTATGCATACATTTTTCTAAAGCTACCTGGCAGAAATGCATATCTCAGAGCAAGCAATAAATAACATAAATCGACAAAATCCTATGCAGGCTCTGAGCAGTTAGTGATCCACATAAAACGAAATAACGTCACCAGACCTCAAAAATCACAAATGTATAAATCACACTGAAGTCTCACATTTTCCCCTTTATAGAAAAGAACCTACAAAGCTATGTATGTTCAGACCCATAGGGACAGATAGAGTATTGACAAACTGTCATCAAATCAATGACCTGCAGAATAATTACTCTTAAAGGGAATTTTGATTATGGAATCGTCATACTAATGGTTCATTATTATGTACATCATGGTAAATGATGACCTCTATATTAAAGGAGAAATATAAAAATGTCAAGAAAAGGAAGAATTTGAAAAAAGAAAATCTACTTCCTGCAGATCTCCTGACCATGAGCTTCACATGTGCCGTAAAAAGGTTAATGCAAGTTTTGGATTCATGCAGGATTAGAACTTGAAACTTCCAGGTAAAGGACCACTCCTTGCCCCACTGCACTATGTCTTCCTTGTTGTTGGACTTTTTACTACTCCCCTCATCTGGTCTTTTCTGTACCAGGTCTTCATGTCTCTATTCTGTCTTTGTCTCACAGGATAACCACTACTGCTGCTTGCATGATGGACTTAAGGAGGTACCCTCTTGATGAACAGAACTGCACCCTGGAAATTGAAAGCTGTGAGTAATGCAAAAGACCCTTCAAAAGAAAATAACATACCTACAGCCATAAGTATAAATTTTTGTTTTCAGTCAAACTGTGCAATGCTTAGAGAAATAGCAAAAAACCCAAGAGCTACTTCTCAGACCCTACAGGCCTTAGTTAGCATGTTAAATGTTAAAATTCATGACACTACAATTAGAAAAAGTATGCAAGAATGCACTGCATTTGGAAAAATCCAAAAAACCATATCAGCACAAACATGTAGGCACGGTGGTGGAAGGGTGATGATTTGGGCTTGTTTTGGAGACATGACCAGGACCTTTTCTGTATATCAAATGATTGTACAATCAAATGTGAGGCCCTCTGTCTAACAGCTAAACCTTGTCCGGAACTGGACCATGTAGCAGGACAATGATCTCAAGCAGGATGGATGAAAAAGAATCAGTGTTGCAGCCTCAATTAACTAAAGCAACTTTTAAGGAGAGTGGCCCAAACTGTGAGGAGGAAGAAAAGCTGAGAATAATTATTTAAAAGCAGTATGGTTTGTCTGGGAGCTTAATTCTATTTTATATCAGAATTTTTGTCATATTTTTACTCCCCAGGCCTGATAATAATTTTCCTTCATAAACTGATGCATAAAAGGTTCAAGAGTTTCGCATAATGCAGACGGCCCCCAGTATGCTCCACCCTAATGTTCAACCATGACTTTTTTGCTAGCTAATCACTACAATACAGGTAATCTATATTGAATTAGATTCAATATAGATTGAATTAGTAGTTTAGTTTTATTTTGGTTTATTTTGTAGCATGAGGAATTAGAAAGATATTTGTCATCTTTGCACATGTATGGCAATTGTCTGATGTTTAACCCTCGGCGTATATGACTTCATGACTGCCTTCAGAAAAAGAAAAAGTTGCAGTGCTTGATGATGTGCATTGATTACTCACCTCCAAAAGAGACAGTAATCAATCTAAAAGGGTTTTTAGGGTGCATAGATCAGCAAAGAACGCAGAGGAGAGAAACTAATATGACCGTAAATGACTGCAAAACTGAGCTGAAATGAAATACACGCACAAAAATTAGATAACTTCTTTGGTTCCTTTCAGTAGTCTGGGAAAACACCGATACACTCGAACTGTCTGCGTTCTTTACAGGAAAAGGGAGGAAAATTGAATCTATTTGGATGACGACATCACTTAAGTTGATGAAATAGGAAGTGAGGTTGAGATATAGTCCCTATTACTGGCAAAATCTTTTTCCCGGTTGCTGCCTTTTTAATGTTGCGGCTAAGTTTTGGCTGAGCTGAAGTCCCAGTTTTAATAGTCACAGTCCGCCATCAGTGTGACAGATGGACCAAGCCAGCCGTGGATTATTCAGTGGCAAAGGCCAGTAATTAATACTGCAAACCGTAGTGAACTTTCAATGTGTAACATAGTGTCCACATTAATAAATAATATACTAACTCTACCCATCACATCCACATCATACATTTCAATGAATAATTTGTACATAAGACATGTAACCAATATATCGGTAGCAAGAAGCTAGTAATTAGTTATTGGTTAGGTTCCATTTAGCACCAGATTCAGGGCTTATCAGCAATGATTCATTTAGAAGGTAGTCTGGACCCAGATACTTTGAATAAGGTAGTATGTTTCTTTCAAAAATCTGAACTTTTTCAGTATGTCCTAAAGGGGCAGTTTGATATTTTGGGAAAGACTAATAAGTTAGCCATGCTCACCGATTAATAAACAGTCTTACCACTACCACAACACAAAGCCATCAAACAATACTTGTGTTAACAAAGAAAACAAAGTAAAAAACAATCATAAACTCAAAGTAGCGTATGCTCTACCCATAATTTGCCAAAAGATGCACAATGCAAAACTACAAACATCAACAAAGTATCAAAAAGACCAGGAAGGGTTTGGGATATTTATCAATTTCCTGGTCTCAACCCAACAGTGCATGCTTTTCAGTTACTAAGTACAAACCTGAAGGCAGATAGAACCACAAACAAGATTTCAGCCAGTCAAAGAATTTTCATCCAAGTATAAAAAACAATCCTTATATTTAAAATTGTGTCAATTAATAATTTTGATCCTCTGAAAACGAGTGGGCTGTGTTTAAAAGTGTCTGTAATTCCCAAATAGTTATTGAAAAAAAAAAAAGCCCTTGAAATAAAAACTAAAAGTCTGCACTTCACTTTAAACTTTCCTATAAAATACAACTCCTAACATTAGCTGGCAGCTGTTTCACATATTATTTTCCCCCAAATGCTTTAATTTCAATAAATCATTATCCGAGAGAAAAATATGCTTGTGGTGTAATTAAAAATTGTATTTGCTTGATCATTTTCATTGACCGTTCCATCAATCAAATCCACTTGCTCAATACACCAGATATTTTGTGGTTCATGTTGTTCAAGATAAAACTGCCTAGCATTTACCCTCGGGGATTTCAATAAGCAATCAAATATGGACAGGCTGTGAATTAAAGACTTGCATGCATTTCTGCTATTTACAGTCATGGAAGCTATGCACTAGTGAATGGTGCACATTAAACATCAGTTTGATTTATAAGTCAGCCACTTGTTTCAATTTCATGAACAATGTCGCATTTCCTATAACCTAAAAGAGAGATTTAATAGTAATGAATCCTGGTCCCTTACTGAATGCAGTCCAGGTCTGAGCACAGAGTAGTAGAATGTGAAATGGAGTAATACTTCTCAGACTGAGAAACGGCTCTGCAGTGAATGCATGCTGGCCTACTGACATAAATCTAACTGTGGTCACTTTCAATTGCACTGCCAGTTGAGAATATGTGGGCGCGTCATACCTATGATACAGTATATGTTAATTTATGTAGATATTAATGCATACGGGGCTATATCTTCACAGGAGATGGGATAGTGAAGCATGTGATTATGGATTGCTAGATTTAAGTCTTAAGCAAAAATGTGTTCTTCCTGCTCCCACTGCTTGACTACACTTGATCTTTTACTTAACAAATACACCAAATGAAAAACTACAACAAAAACATGAAAGTTTGTTACACGTAAATGTTCCAGATCGTGAAACAAATTTTAATATTAGACAAACATAACCCAAAATACAGTTTTTAAATGATGATAGCTTTTATTAAGGAGAAAAAGCTGTCCGAATTTACCCATCCCTATGTGAAAAACAAATGCCACATGCACTTTTTTGAGCCACCCTTGGCAGCAAGAACTGCAGTCAAGCATTTGCAAATACTGGCAATGAGTCTTTCAAATCATTGTGGAGGAGCTTTGGTTCACTCTTCTTTGAAGAATTGTTCTAATTCAGCCACATTGGAGGGTTTTTTGTTTCGTTTTTTAGCAGGAACGGTCCGGTCCTTTTAAGGTCTTGCCAAAGCAATTAGATTTAAGTCTGGACTTTGATTGCTCCAGTATGCATGAGCTTCAGGATACAAACTGATGGCAGGGAATTCTACTTCAGGACATTCTAGTAACGAGCAGAAATCCTGGTTGATGCTCCCGAAGTAGCAAAGCAAACCCAGACCATCACACTACCACTACCATGCTTTTCTGTTTATATGATGTTCTTAGATAGATAGATTGATAGATAGATAGATAGATAACTATTATCTAGGAAGGCAGTCAACAGACATATAAAGACACCATGTTCCTGAACTCTCAGTGACTTCAAAGCAGTGCAGGCCCTGACTTATTATCCATACTCATGTATCAGACTTCATACAGAAATGTGGTTGACTTTAACGAGGATTTCTTTATCACATTTACACCTCCCTCCCCTGACTTCTCATTTTCCCCGACCTTGGCACAGATGGATATACCACAGATGACATTGTATTCTTCTGGGAAGGAGGAGACAATGCTGTTACAGGCGTTGACAAGTTAGAGTTACCTCAGTTCTCCATCGTGGCCACCCAATTGGTGTCCAAGGAGGTCATCTTTACTACAGGTAAGAATGCTTCACATCTATTTAGACAGAGGCTGCATACAAGCACAATAAATCACAATAAAAATGCAGAAATTTAGAAACTGAGCTGCTGGTTATGAAAGCCTGAAATGGTCCAGCAAACATCTTTTTGTTTCTCACAAATTAGAGATTATAGAGAACTGTCTCATCAGGATTACTCATGCAACACTTCTAAAACTGTTGATTTAGCTTTTATTTATCATTATTGCTATTAAAAGAATCATAACTACAAGAAAACTACTGCTGTGCACAGTGAGCTATGAAGATGGAGAGCAATGATGAGAGGGAGGCTGTTTTTTCCAGGAATTAAACTACCAATTAACAAAACATATCTTGTTTACTTTAAACAAAAAGTGCAAAAGCAGCAGCTTTTATATTGCCTTATACTGTATACTTCTTGGCCCGTGGCAGTGCCTCCTTGCAATCTTGTCAGTTTGCTCGGCAAACGTCAGTGACTCCGGGGATGAGATGTGTTAATTAGAGCGCTTGAGAGAGATAAATAGCTTTATTAGTAGGTGAGCTTTTCCCCCTCTGAATACAGGCATGCTAGCTCATTATCCTTATTTGCAGTATTTATGTTAACCTAACAGTTCACTCTCTCTGTGCTTCGTATTCAGCGTACAGATTATTAATCTTCTCATCGGACTTTCAACAAGCAAAGATGTAGAAGCGACTTTAGACGTGTAACATAAATGTCCTTTTAGTTGTGTTTCAACTGATTCCAACTTCCCTTAAGCGACCAGACAAGGGTAAACAGAGGAAAAAGTCGAATGTATGATTAATAATTCATTGAGTTTGACGACTTCCAATAATATTTGTTGCTGCTCTTTATCTGGCATGTATTTATCACATTTGATAAAGCATTTATGCGAATGTCCATTAAAAGATTTACAGGTAATTCGAGGTTGCTACATCGACAATACAATACAAGTGAAAATCATGCAAAGAAAAAAAAAGTGGAAAATTGTCCTTTGGTGAGATGACAAGATGGCAGATCAGTGACTTAAAGGTGGTAAGTCAGGTAACACATTGGTCCAAAGCCAACAACTACAGTTTCTATTGTGTGGTGGTGCATTAGTGCAATGGCACGGAAGCTCCCATTAATACTCAATAAAATTCATGAAGATTTTAGAGCAGCACTTTTTGCCGAAAGTTCTTTCAGCAACATAATGTCCAACCAAATCCTCTTGGAGTTATAGCATCCAGAGTAAAAAAGTAAAAACCGACACTGGATAACACATTCACCTGTTCAGTTCCCAAATGCTCATCTTTTTGTGTAAAAAAATGACAAGATGTAACACGGTGCCCCTGTCGCAACTTTTGCTGACAGTTTCACACTCAAAATGAAATTCTGTTAGACATAAACATGCCCTTGCACGATTTCCAATTAAATATTGTGCTCAAAATCTTTTGTACATCATTGTTTTCTAGTTTTATTTACATTTTTTTAAAATATCTTGTCTAGACAGCAGAGAAACCATCCATCAGTGTTTACATTGGCTGATAGTTTTCCTAGAAAACATTTTCTGGTAAGATTCTGCAATAAATGACTTACGGCACACATTTTTCTTCCTCTCAGCGTATAGGCATGCACTGCAATTATCCACCTTTAAAAATGGCCGTTTGTTAATGTTTAGAGGACAGAGAAAGTGCAAAAGAAAAGCAGAGCAGCTCACTGTGACAATTCTCAGAGGGATGCTGGAGCTGCCTGCTGAGATAGGGGTTGCAGAAAAATCTGCCTCGTTTGCGACTTTCTGCCATGTTTAATTGGAATCGAACTTGTCCCTGGAAAGGAATCCATCGCTTTGGGGAAATTAAGTGCTCCATCTGAACAAATGGAGAAATGACTACCCTGCGTGTTGTCAAAGTGCAGAGTTTGGAACACTTAAATTGTGCCATGGTTTCTCCCTTCTTTTTTCCTTTCTTTCTTTTTTTCTTTTTTTTTTTTACTAATGTGTTTTCACTCTTCTCCTGCTCCAAAATCACCCATCCTCCATCCTCTCTCCTTACAGGTGCATATCCAAGGCTTTCACTGAGTTTTAGGATTAAGAGGAACATTGGATATTTCATCTTGCAGACATATATGCCCTCTATCTTGATCACCATCCTCTCCTGGGTCTCCTTCTGGATCAATTACGATGCCTCTGCAGCTCGGGTGGCCCTGGGTAAGCCGCAGCCACTGCTGCATTATTAAACTCATAACTATCTCTGCTAGAATATATTTATTATCACAGGAAGGAACAACATGTGGCTGTCGTGCAGTGTTACTTGTTCCTGTGTAACTCTGAAGCATATACAGGCAAATGACTGATAGATAATTACAACAAACGCACACCTAAAGGTCACAGCGTCAGCTATTTTCAATAGGACATTGCGGTCATGTGGAATTTCTTTTGTTCCCAGAAATTAGTCCAAAAACAGAATAACACAACTATTTCAGTGAGACAGTATTAAAAAAATCTTTATTTTAAATATAATATTTTTATTGCAAATAATTAGTAATGACACAAGGCCCAGCTACACTACCAAAATTGGTAACTTTCATGACACTTATCCAATTTCTCAAGTATTCTCAGAGCATTGTCTGCCATGATAATTGAATAAACCGCATCAAAGTGACTAACGCTATGATAGTTAGACTAAGATGTGATCAGGGTGGCACGGTGGCATAGTGATGGTGCAGCGTCCTCTGTTCAAATCCACCCCCCAGCTGGGCCCTTCTGTGTGGGGATGTTTTCATGGTCTTTCTCTGGCAGTCCAAAGACAGGCTTATGTTAGGTTCACTGCTGATTGTAAATTGGAGGTAAATGTGGTAGATGTTACATTTACTTAACAATCCCACTTTTCTCCTTATCTCCTCTAACACGCATTAAAGGCAAATATTACTTAGTTACCACTATATTAGCAAAGCAATGCAAGATTAAAAGGGAGACATGAACACTGGAATGACATTTTTGTCTAAATAAAAGTAAATAAATAAAGTAAGTAAATAAAAGTAAATTGTGCACTCCTTTCACTACTTCTATCACCACGCAGTAAGTAACGATACACAAGTACAGTTTGGAGTAAAAGTGTGTACATGTGCAGTATCTGACGGTCTCTGCGTTTCTTTTCTGTGTGTGTGTGTGTGTGTGTGTGTGCTGCTGTACTCAGGTGTGACAACGGTGCTTACCATGACCACTATTAACACCCACCTTAGGGAGACTCTCCCAAAGATTCCATACGTGAAAGCCATCGACGTCTACCTCATGGGCTGTTTTGTGTTTGTGTTCCTGGCCCTGCTTGAATATGCCTTTGTAAATTACGTGTTCTTTGGTCGGGGCCCCGCGCAACAGAAGAAACTCAGCGAGAGGCTGAACAAAGCCAACAATGAGCGCACAAGATACGAAGAGAAGCGCCTGAGGGAACAGGTTTGCATCTTCATCTGCCGCCTCTCTCCCTCTCTCTCTCTTTCCCCCCCCCTTTTTTTGTACTCCACCTCTCTGTGTCAGTCAGAGTTCAAGTACAAAACAACGATGTTCTGCACATAAGATTTCAAGCCACAGCCATTTTATCCAAAGACACATATGCATACACTAGTCCCTGAAGTAATCTTCCACAAGCATACTGATGCCACCACAGCCTAATATGCATTCACCGACCATCATCCATTGCTTCTCCCTCAAGCACTGACTGCTTTTTATCGAACATAGCCTTTTTCATTGAGATACCTATTCATCTAACTCAACAGTGGTGTAAACATTCCCATTTCTTATTTAGGTTGTTGTCTATGTTTATGCTGTAGGCTTTATTCACTCTCACTCGGCCGGCCTTATATTTCAGCGCCTGTTTTCCTGCAAAATGAAAAAAAGAAAAATTGGATAAACATCAAAACGCAAGATAAGGAAGCATCAGCACTTATGCAATTTGCCAATGACAGATGCTAAAATGGAGTGAAAAAAGCCCCCCCCCCTTTCCTGTTTTCCTGTGTGTGAGGTACTAAAAATGCTATGCTTATTCAAAAGTTGTTCCTGTTAACTCTATGTCTTATGCCTTGTGTAATTTCTGAGAAAATGTGCTTATTTGCCAGTATTTTTATAGCCGTTTAATGTTCTCTTCATTTTTCTTTCACATTGCAAGGACTCCATTTCCGTGCCGTTTCAAACCAACACCTTCAGGTCATTTACACAGCGAAGAAATCTGTATCTCGAGGAACAAAGAAAAGTTGGGGTACATTTATTTAGCAATCATATCAGCTGTAGGCCAGACCTCACGATAAAGTAACTTGTGTTAAAAAAAAAAGAAAGAAAATAATAATAGCAGTAATATATAAAGAAAGTCTTGTTAACTATTTCTGTTGCATGCGAGAAATGACATTCCATATCATCCCTGCATTTTGCTTAAGCTTGACAGCTTGTGGGATGGGAGGGGGGGGTTTAACATAAGTATCAGTTTTAATGGGATTAATGGGGCTGCTCCTTGGCATTTCAGCCCTCGCTGAATCTTTGTGTCTTTCGCCGCTTTGCACAGGTGGATGCTTATGGAAACATCCTCCTCACCACTCTGGAGATGAATAACGAAGTGATGCCTTCTGACGTGGGGAGCAGCGTCAGTGACTCTCGGAATTCGGTCATGTCCTTTGACAGCTCCGGGGTCCAATTCAGGAAGCCCATGGCCCCCCGAGATGGCTTCAGCCACCATTCGCTGGATCGGAGTGCCATGCGGAGCCGGGCCAACTGTCGGCTAAGACGACGCTCCTCCAAGCTCAAGTTGAAAATCCCCAACCTGTCAGATGTTAGCACCATTGACAAGTGGTCCCGGGTCATTTTCCCTATCACCTTTGGATTTTTCAACCTTATCTACTGGTTGTACTATGTGAAATGATGTGCATCCCACAAGGAATCATGGGCCATATTTTGAGAGCACATTAAATTGGCTTTGATACAGTTCCAAAATATGTATACACATATACGAGTTGAACATATGTATATGCATATTTCTATATATTATATTTATATATACACATGTGAAATCCGAAAGACCTTTCTGCTGTACAAAGTATTAATAGGATGACTTGAATGTTTAAGAATAATTGTGAAAGAAGAATTTGGAGACTTTGAGTTTCTTTTTCCTGCTGAAACGAACAAAACAAACACGAGATCCCACCAGGGGGGGTTTTGGAACTAAAGACTGCATGATATTTTTGCTAAAAAAAAAAAAGAAAAAAAAGAAAAGGGGGAAAAAAAGAGAAGAAAAAAAGAGAAAGCGAAAGCTCTCGAGAGAGAAACGATGTCTCAGAGTCCCATTGACTTTTTATTGATACTTACTGTAATCAAAAATCCTCTTCTGCAGCTCATGAAATCAGTGGTGGCTTGTCTGTTCAGGCATCAGCTGAGTGAGATCCTTGGCACCCCCCC